>NW_022631064.1:3825863-4252954 GCF_010015895.1 Lontra canadensis | reverse complement strand
GAGAGCAAGCACAGGCAGACAGAGTGGCAGGCAGAGGCAGAGGGAGAAGCAGACTCCCTGCCGAGCAAGGAGCCCGATGTGGGAGTCGATCCCAGGACGCTGGGATCATGACCTGAGCCGAAGGCAGCCGCTTAACCAACTGAGCCACCCAGGCATCTAGGGACGTTTCTAATGGTTGATAATTCGCACGTAGGAAGGAAGAGTATAATGGGTTCCCACTAGCCTCTCCTACTCCACAAAATAAACTTGGGTGTACACATCTGACGGAATCAGTCAGCTCTCAGTTTCCTGTTGAAATAGACAAGTCACACAGCCTCTCCGGACCTCAGTTTCTTCTTTGGTAAATCAAGGGGTTTGAACAAGATCTGTGGGAAGCCCAGATGAGGGACCTTGGTCCTACTACCAGGGTGGGGGTGGGGGCAGCAGGTAAAGCTCTGAGTCCCCCAACATATGCCCTTCGATCAGGGAAATTCTATTCTTCATCAGCTGGGCTTCTACTGAAGGGATCATTGGAACAAAAGCTCTTGCAGCTAGTGAAAACTAAGAAAACCACTTACCTTACGACAGTGCCAACAGGGAGCATTTTGGGGTAGATCCAGGGTGTCTCTCCACACCCCTCCAACCACACTTGTGGCCTCAAAGGGTGAGGCTCCTTGAATATAAGCAGGCAGTATTGAGTCAGACATCTTTCAGCCCAGTAAGAAGGAGCCCGCAGAAGCTTTTTTTTCCCTGTGACCTTTGAGGATCCCCAGGGACCTCAGGCACTGAAGGCTGCGCTGGGCAGAAAAGTTCAGGCTATCAGCAGAGCGGCGGGGCTGGCATGACTGTAATTACAGAGAACGGGTAGGGCACTGGGGAGGAAGGGCAGGGGCTCCGTGGCGCTAAGAGGATGTCGCTCAGAGCCCACGGCAACCTCCAGCGGCATCAGCTGCCACCTCTCGGGGCCTGGTCAGAAGGGGACTAGGAAAGATACCAGAGACCCCCTCCCCCACCATTTGTACAGACCCCAACGGAGCCATTTCCGGGCACTCACAGGTGCAAATGCCTTGTTCCACGTACAAATGGGTGTGCTCAGGGTGGAGTGAGGGATGTGGGGAGACACACAACCTCTTCCTGGAAGGGGGACCCCCACGCGCCACCTCCTGGGCATGAGTCACAGCCTTCCCGCTCTCTCCTGGCCATGTCTGTGGCACACCTGGGACCAGCCACAGAATGCATTCCTGGGTCTTGAAGAGCATAGAGGAGAGAATCAGACATGCTCAGATTTAAACCCCAGCCCTGCCATTCTGCCAGCTCTGAAACTTTTGTGGGTCAAGTGCACCTCTTTGATCCTTGGGGGCTCAGCCATGGAAAATGAGGCTAGGTCAGGTAAACTGTATTTTAGTTTTCTCATACATCACAGGCAAAATGAAAACAATATCAATGTTCCTGTTTGTAAGAGGATAATACATGGAAAGAAAACACTTAGGACAAGCCTGATTCCAGTAAGTTCAATTATTAGGCTGCTGTGGGCCTGGGTGGCTCAGTCACTAAGCATCTGCCTTCATGATCCCAGGGTTCTGGGATCGAGCCCTGCATCGGGGTGCTGATCCAGTCACTCCCTGAGTCTTTCTTGTCCGCCGATGTTTGGCTAGCGGTGCGGCACTTTCTCCTCCCACCAACCTCCAAGTTCTGCCCGGGACGGGGACCCTGCAAAGCTGTCTGTCCTCCTTCCTCATTCTCTCTCTTGACCTGTCACCCATGAGTGGTGACTAGCCTGGGATGCCCCCCTACGTGCAGCTGTAGGCTTTCTGGAGCAGCCGTCTCCACAGTCCTCCTTGGGGACCCTGGGGTTGGAGCAGTGTCGGGCTGAGGGCCAGACTCCAACCCAAACTCAACATCAAGTTTGAGCAGCCTTTTGGTGAGAGTCAGGCCGCCTCTCAAGGCAGCCCACAGGGTCAGCCAGACGTCCATGGTGCCTAAAGCCATGGGTATGTGGCAGGGGCTGGGAGGCACCCAGGGAGGGGGTTTCGAGCTGCCCTCCAGAATGTTCCTGAGCTCTTTCCTTTGTTTCCTGGTGGGTCAGGGCTAGGCTCGTGGTCTAGGCGCTGTACCCTGGCCCATCCTGACCTGTGGTTTCCCAGCTGGCACTGCTGGTGGCCGATGCCCCAGGTGTTTGCAGGGCAATGCTCACGGAGCCTTAGGTTGCTGCTAAGCTTACGTAGACCCTGAGCGGGGCTTTCCCAGGCTTTCCTCTGAAAACACACCTGTCATCTTTACTAAGCTTTTCCAGGAACCAGGTGACATGCAAAGATCACGCCATGCAGAGCTGTCACTTTTATTCTACTTGGTTTGTTTGAGCCCAAAGGCTGAGGAAGGATTGGGGGGAGCGGTGGTCAGAAGGAGCTGGCTGGGTCAGATGCAGAGGGGACATAGTGTCCAAGCCTTGTGTGGCAGCCTTGCCCACGACACGGCCTCCAGGGCAGGGCCGCTCAGGAAAGAGAGGACCTGGGCCGCTTCCCTCCCGGAGCTTCCGGCATATTAAAACAACAAGAAAGACCAAAGCAGAGTTTCAAAACCTCTTCTATTTTGGTGTTTACTTTTGAGAAAACGCTCTTGACCCTGGGCACACAATCACAATTCAGCATAATTGTGTGCTTTGCAGTTACAGGACTTATTTCAAAGAATTGCTTATCAACCGATAGGGCACTATCTTCAGCGTAATATAGTCAACCGGGAGAAAATCCAAACTAGTATAATGACCGTTTCTTCCAGTTCGCCCAGGACAGCTCTCTGGCCGCACCTACCATCTTGTAGCTAATCCCCAGGTCTCCAGCCCAGGGCCTCTTGGATAGATACCTAGCTCGGGGCCAGGATGCTGCCGGGACACCAGGGCGTGTGGGTTTCATGAGATCAGGACGCCTGGCAAGGTGAGCTAGCCCATCCCCCCAGAAACCAGCCCACACCCCCTGGCTTCACGGGACTGCCGGGTCCCTCGCCGCTCAGCTGTGTGATCTTCAGGAGTCGCTTGCTCTCTCTGTGCCCTGGACCTCGTCAGCTGGGATCCAGGAGAGGCTACGATAGCGTACAATTTGGGAGTTGTTGTGAGCATCAGATGACGTGATACAGAAGAATTCTTAGAGCCACACCTGGCCATAGTTACTATGACGAGGTTTTGCCTGGAGCACAGGCCTCTTATTGCCAAATCTCACTTTGCTAAGAGAAGCCAAAACTCCAGGATTTTCATGTGAATTTTGTGATTTTTTTTCTTTCTTTCTTTTTTTTTTTTTTGAAACATCTGCTCCTTTGCAAGCACCATGCCGATGAGGCAGAACAGGTCTGCCGCCCGGATGGGCCCATGTCTGGTCTGCCGTGGGTTTCACTGCGGCCTCCCCTGTGCCGCGTGGGATCAGGATGCCCGCGTGCTCCCAGCCAGCCTCACCTCAGCGTGTGTCTGGAGAGAAAGGACTCTAAGAGGGGCAGGCGGCAGCGGGGAGGGAGGGGGAAATGGAAAGCCCATGCATCTGGATGGCCATTTCTCCTGCTCAAAACCTTGATCGGGCCAGCCCGAGTGATGTATTGAGTTCGTTTCTGCGGGTAATTGTTTAAATGTTATAGCAGCTTTAACATGTCGTCTGTTAAAATGTATTGGGGAGGCAGCCATTCCAAACTTGTAATGTGGGTAATATTTAGATGATTTACTAGGTGAGGTACAGTTTCTGATTCAATCAGAGTTGCATTTGATTCAATAGGCGATGCATCTAATCCGACTGGGAGCCCATCGAATCCGGAGGTGATGTGTTTGATTCACGGGCTGATGGACCTGATTTAGAAGGTGATGGATCTAGTCCATGCTGAAGGCTCCCAATTCCCCCATGCCGGGTATTTGCTTCAGAGCTTGATATATGAGTTTTAATAATCAGACACGCTTTGGGGATGGTGAGGGCACTGGTTTCTCCTGCTGCCTGGCATGTTTGGAGCTGCAGCTGGCTCCATGTGGAGCCTGTGGGATGAAAGCAGCCAAGTAGGGACAAAACCCCATTCCCCAGGTGTGACCTGAGCCACCACGTGTCCTGTCTCTGCCGTTCTTGTAAGATCTGTAGATGGTCTTCCACCTATTTGTCTAACTGTCCAGAAGGCCACAGTCAGAGCCATTGTGTTGAGAATCCAGTTCCTTGCATGTGGGGGACCTTCGGGGATGCACCTGTCCATGGAGAGATACTCACCCTCAGTAAGTTCTGCTCTGGCCTGCCTGAGCCTCGGGGGGTCCTGGTGCAACTTTCCTGAGCCAGCCATGTCTCTGATCAATGTTTAAGGGATTGGATGTTCATGCCCCAACTAGGGAAATAGGGAAGGGTTCTCCTGAACTACGTTTCAGTCCCCACCCCGTTACCCTTCCCTCCCTACCATGCCTGGCAATGACTTCCCAAGAAAGGAGTGCTTCTGTGGTGTTCTCTCTTCTGCCCAGAATGCCTTTCTCACTCTTCCTTGACCTGGCAGAGAGCTGTGCCTACTTTCCAGGGTCCCTGCCTTCTGTCACCAACCCCCAACAGAAGCCACTCCTGCCCCACCCCCCCAGCTCGGCCCCAGACGAGGCTGTCCCTATAAAGTTTTCCATGTCTCCTGGCCACATCTCTGTGAAAACACTCGTCACATAAATTGTCCCATGGCAGGAAGGACTGTCTCTCCCTCACACTGCTGTCCCCAGCACCTGGCTGAGCACCTGACAGATGGCCACATGGAACCTTGGAGGAAGGGTTAGAGTGACTCATTAATGATAATAATAATAATAATAATAATAACAATAATAATAATAGCTCACATGTATTGAGCTCCAGGTGTGTTCTAAATGCAGGGACCTGGGATGTTACAGGTATCATCTCCATTTCTTTTAATCCTCATGACAAACCACATATGGTAAGAACTATTATTACCTCCCCTTGTGCAGATAGGGAAACAGAGGCTCAGTGAGGGAAGTGATCTCCCAGGGTTAAACATCAGCAGAAGTAGATTTGAAGCCAGGTCTCTTGGATCCAAAAGCCAAGCTCTTACCCATCACTTGATTATCTGGCCTCCCAGGACCAGACAGGCTGCTCCCCCACAGTGCAGCACAGGAAGACTGGGGTCCCTGGAGATGTGGAGGCACATCAGGGAGCCAGAACCATGATACAAGGCACAGCAAACCAATTGGCAAACTGAGGCACTGGGGGCATTACAAGAAGGAGAAATTAAGGAAAGCTTCCTGGAGGAGGAGGAGAAGAGAAGTGTGGCCATAGACTCTGCTGATGCTCTCTCTCAGCTGCTCCTGGCCCAGCGCTTGGTCCTCGGTCTCCCCAAAGTGCAGGTGAGTCAATGAGGCTGCGTCAACAGCAACTAGACTTTCAGATAATGGCTCCTCCACCAGAGCTCTTTGTGGTCAAAAGCTGGGTGTGGGCCAGTGCTACAGACAGGAATCTCACTCCCGTCCAGAAGAGACTAGCCAGCCCATCGCCTTCCAGGAGGGAGACATCGAGCCTGAATCCTGGCCCCATTTTACAGGGAGCAAACTGAGGCTTGGAGAGTTTAGGGGTCGTATCTAGGGTCAGGTAGACAGCACTTAAAGAAATGAAGGAGGCAGTGAGATCGGCCAGCCCCAAGGCTGCCCCGCCCCCACTCCCTCCGTGTCTCTCTCCATCTCTCTCTAATGGTGGGCCACCAGGCCCCCTGGCAGGCTGGTGTGGGAGGTATTTGGATCAAGTACATCTTTGTGTCCTCCGGTCTCACCACCCAGGCAGAGGCCCCTCTGGCGTATGGTTGGTGACGGGCCAGAGGGTCTGGGTTTGTGGAGGGTCTGTGGAGGATCCACGTGGAACAGCTGCTGCTCTGAGAGGCCACCGCGGCCCCAACTGCCCACATTTTCCCAGGCTGTGGCTGAAAGTGGGGGGTCCTTGGACATAGACAAAGGGAGAGCTCAGCCTTGAAAATGACTTTGAAAATGGGGCCGTGGGGATTCCACTTGGCTGACATGCACTGCCCTGGCCAGGGCCTCACCCCCCAGAGGATTCCCCCGGCCCCTGTCCGCCAGCTGTGTCTCCCACCACCGCCCACACCCAAGCCCTAACCACACGGGAGTGGCGACTCAGCCCAGAATTCCCCGCCACACCCCTTCCCACGCTGGGAGGGACGGGAGGCAGGGACAGGGACAGCAGGGACTGCAGGGGGCTGACTCAGCACTGACATCAGACATAGATCACAGATCCTCCCTGGGCACCCCTGTGGGCCAAGACCCTTATGTACCAAGTGAGGTCTTCGCGAGGGACTCACCCATCATTCCTATCTCAGATGAGACCTCAAGTCCAACACCAATGGTATTAATGCTAATGAGGGATATTGGGCCATCTGTGCAGAACCTGTGAGGGGCGACCACAGAAGACACAACACCATTGGCCCAGCGTTCTTCCACTTGGAGACACGGGGAGACATCGCCAAGAACACACAGGCACAGACAGCCTTGAAGACATCTTTCCAGTCCCTCTGTTCTGGCATTCTTTCCTAAAACCAAAGTGTCTGAGCACTCACTAGGGGTTTCCAGTTTTCCCCCAGAACAAAGAAAGGCTTTGCCCATCCCAAACTTGGCTGTGGAGCCTCTCTCTGGGCTATAAAATCCTCAGGGCACCAAATACAAGACCACAAGGAAGAGCCCAGCAAAAATCCAAGCCAGGGTTACTTCCTACAAGTAACAAACCAGCACAAAATTCTGCACCTCTGTTGCCTACTCACCATCTATCTTGGGGTAAGAATGCAGGGGCTTATGGGGCACCTGGTGGTTCAGTTGGTTAAGTCTGGTCATGATCCCAGAGTCCTGGGATGGAGCCCTGCGTCGGGCTCCCTGCTCAGTGGGGAGTCTGCTTCTCCCTGTCCCTCTGTTCCTGCCCACTGCCTGTGCTCTCTCTGTCTCTCTCAGATAAATAAATAAAATCTAATTTTTTTTTAAAAAGGCAGGGGTTTCCAGTACCTATTAACTTTTATATTATGTTAATATAATATTTTCACTTTCTCAAGTGAAATCAGAATTTTCCTTTTTTATGAAAAGTTCTGACTTAACTCTTTGGTTTTGCCAAGTTCAACACTAGCTGTGTTGGATGAACCAAAATCGGCAACTTCAAGGTCTCAATGAAAAATATTTAAAAGTGCACATGTCATGTTCAGCACACCAGAAATCTCATCCTTTGGAACTATTTAAACGTGTGATGAAAAATTTCAGATGTCAATCTTAAGTGTTTAGCAGTAAAAACATTTAAAATGCTTAAAGATGCTTGAAAGGCTACACAGTTTTCCACAATCCTTTTAGGAAGTTGTCAAACAAGATAGTTTGAAGACCATTCTCTTAGTCCACCCCCTCTTCTAAAGCACAGAGGAGGACAGATCAGCAAAAAACGTTCCTTAGAGCCAACATTGCCAGCAAGTTGACTCATGTCCTCACTCTTGGGCAGGGAAGAGAGGGGGACTTCAGGAGGACCACGCAAACAGAACAGGCATGTTTCCCATGAGAAGACAGTGACTTCACTCCTCTGGCCAGATGCTTACTGAGCTACAGAAATCTGAGTCATGGTGACACCAATAACTGTGGCCTCTCAAAAAGGGACTCCTTGAGACAGCCTGACCTGAAGCAGTGGAAAGGGAGACACTGGGTAGATCCTTGAAGCTCTTCTGGAAAAGTCTGAAGGTGAGTGACTGCATGACCACAGCCTGTTGCAGGAGACTCAGAAGGTGACTGTGGGAATAAGTTACGTCTCACGCAAGGCGAAGAAAGGACAGGCAGTTGTCTGTGGGCCAAGTGGACTTACGGCAGGTAAGCAGGTTGGGTTTTGTCTTCAGACGGTCTCCAGCCAAGCTCACTTCCTGACAGAGCTAAGGCAACACCAGCAGAAAGAAGTTGGAGATGGCCCACAGAGTGCACCACAGAATGGAGATCAAGAGGGGTCATAAGTCATAAGCTGCCAGCTAAAGATGGCATCTCCCAGGCCAATTTAGGGCACAGCAGGTGACTCCTAGAAGGATCCACAAATGCTCATGACAAGGAAATGAGCCAGCATTTGTGTGTCTACCAAGATCTCCAGTGCCAGATGACAGCAGACCAGGAGAGAAAGACCTTCTCTGCCCTCTGTAACCCCTGTCTTTCTCTGCTCCAAACCCAAGGCCCCAGAGCTGTGCAGAGAAGCTAAATACTGCTCATTCCCCTGAGTTGGGGCTCAGCAGGGACAGGGAGACCTTTAACTAGGTGAAAGGGTGAAACTCTGGGATTACTGGACTGGACTTTTTTTCTAAGATTTTATTTATTTATTTGAGAGAGAGAGAGAGAGAGAGGGAAAGCAAGCATGAGTTGGGGGAGGGGCAAAGGGAGAGGGAGAAGCAGGCTCCCTGCTGAGCAGGACTCGATCCCAGGACCTCGGGATCATGACCTGAGCTGAACAAAGACACTTAACCAACTGAGCCACCCAGGCGCCCCTGGACCAGACTTTTTAATACACATTTTGAAGTTGTTTGGTCATCACTGAAAGTGACAATGAAATCCACCAAAGCTGAGACCCTGCCCAGGGTATGGGCAGGTACAGGACAAGTGTGGGTAAACTGTGCCAAAGCAGGTTTGATCCTTTGCTCTCTCTGCTAGCGTCCCATCCAATCTGACCTCATGAGGCAGCCATAGGGGGCCATCAAAGCCTGGCTGCCCCTGGACGGACTGTAGAGAAAGCACCATGGGAGACGAGGCCCCGTAAGTGATGTCAGCCACAGAGCCAGCCACAGGGTCAGCATGGGAGGAAGGGGGATGATGGTGGCTCCCTGTCTCCATTCTTCTCTCCAGAGCTAGCACATGCACAGATAAACACACGTGCATGCACACACGCATGTATCAGCACCATCCTGGGCACAGGCACAGTACAGGGGGTGCTCGGTTCAGCTACCAAGGTCCAGGGGGAGAAGAAAAGCCAAGTATGGTTTGTACCATAGGCCCTCACTCACCAGACATATCCATTCTGATAAAGGCAGACGATGAGGGGAAGGAAAGTAGCCAGGCTGAGTCGCAACCCCCCTGGAAGGCGGGGGGCACAGGTGGCTGGTCAGTCTTGCCTCTGACCCTCTCCCTCGAGTACATGAGCCCCGAAACTTTCTGAGCCCTGAAACTTCATGCCCCCTCCATGCTCTCTTCCCCAGACTGCGGATGCGACTGTAGGTCAGGCACATTTGGAGTTAGCCGTCTCATTGGCCTGACGATACCCAGTGGCCCATGATCTCGTGGGGCCCTGAGGGTCCTGCCCTGTCCCCTCATCTGTCGCCATGTGGAGAGGTGCCCGCTCCCTGGATCAGAGCTAAATCTGTTGTAGGTGGGAGACTCTCCTGATAGGAAAGGGCAGCTGATCAAGTGACCAGCACTCTCCCTGCCTTTGACCTTCTCCTGGGTTTACTCCCTTTCCCATCAACTTGTCAACCCCAGAGGAATGCTGTTCTTTTGATTGCTCTGGTCTATGCCTAAACGAGAGTACCTGGGTTGTCTGGAATGATCCCCGCGCTCAGTCCAGGTTGCTGAGGCAATGATCTTGCAGACACCAAGGGCCCCAAATCTGCCAGTTGGGGGTGTGGGGCTGTGGCTGAGCTCAGTGATCCTTGGTCACATGGTCTCAAGGGCTCCAGGTCCTAGAACTGATGTCCCTAGACAGCTCTGGTAAATGCTGGGCCCCTGAGGCCAGGCTGCCTTGTACTGAAATGGTCTGATTGCTGCCCCCAGTAATAAGGTTCCTCTCTTGCTTGTTTTATAAGAGGAAGGATCTTCAGGAAGAGCCGACTTACCACAGGGCTGTGAGCACTCACCAGCCCCGAACACCACCCCATGGGAACAGTAGAAGAATGAGGACCCATGCCTTTGCTCACCTTGTCATTTCTCCTTCACCATAAAACCTCTTTCTTAGCCCCCATATTGTGACATATGGCCCCTCCCTGCTTCGTGATAGGTGGGTGCTGTCCAACGGGCCAGCTGTATGAGCCAGCTCAGGCTTCCATCACAAGATACTGCAGGTTGGGTGCCCCACATGACAGAAGTTGGTTTTCTCACAGTCCTGAAGGCTAGAAGTCCAAGATTGGGGTGCCGGCAGAGCTGGTTTCTGGTTCGAGCCCTCTTCCTGGCTGGCTGACAGCCACCTTCTCCGTGTGTCCTCACACGACCTCTTCTCCAGGTGTGGGTAGAAAGAGTGATCTCTGGCATCTTTTCTTGGAAGAACACTAGCACATTGCATCAGACTCTATCCTTGTGACATCACTGAACCTTCATTACCTCCACATAGGTCCATTTCCAAATATCATCACATTGAGGATTAAGGTCTTGAAGTATGAATTTGGGGGCAAGGAGGGCTCAGGTCAGTCCATAATACCAACCTTGCCTCAGTTCTCATGACTGCAACTCCCTAAAGTGTTCCTTACCCACTAGGGGAGAGTGACGGAATGAACAGGAGAGGAGACTCAAGAGCCCACCTTGTCAGGGGAGCCCTTCACCTCCCCAAGAGCTCGCAGGCCTTTTCCCAGCCCTCTCATGCTCCCAGGGGAAGCACATGCTGCCTCCAGAATTTTCTTACCTCTCTTTATCCCTCAGACACCTCCCCAGGGTCTGGTCTGAAGTTCACACTTCTGCCCCATCACCATTATCAGGAATTGCCTCACCATTCCTGATGAGAGCCTGAAACTCTCCTTTCGGTAGTGCCGTGCCTCTTGGGCCATCCTATGCCAACAGGATGCTGGGCCATTACAGTCAGATGACAAAAGACAAAATTCAGTGGTGGCCAGGGCAGGCACAGGACCGAGAGAGAGAGAATGAGCATGAGAGTCGGGGAGCTTTCCAACGACAGCTCTTGGGGTTGGCATGGAGGGCAGAGATCTCTGGGTTTCCCTTTGAATCTCTCCCATTGCGGAAAGGGCATGTGAAATGTTTTCACCTTCCTGGCGGTGAAAGATGGTCGTTCCCTGTACACCAGCGTCCCCAGTGCCATCTGAACATCTAAGACACAGATGGATGGAGGGTTAGGGCTAAGAGGGGCACCAGGGAAAGACTGAAATATATCACCTGCCCTCAAAGAGCTGATCACTGAGAGACTGTGGACCAGCCATCCCACCGTGTGGAAAGTGCCTGATCTAGTTACAGTATTATATGCTTGGGGATCCCAGAGAAGGACCAATTCTTTCCATCTTGGGGAGGGAGGCAAAGAAGATCTTTGGCATTTTGTATAAGGAAACTAAGGCCCAGAGAATATCAAGAGAGAAAAGGTTTTTGGGGTTTTTTTTCCTCCCAAGGTCAGTGGCAAAACCTGAAAGAGACCCCAGGGCCCTGACACTCAGGTCAGTGCCTCTGTCTATTTCTCAGAGACCAGTTTGCATCATGGGTGGCCTCCTACACTTTGATAACCCCTATGCTCAGCATTCCCAAGAGATTCGGGCAGGGGCTCTGCTGGACCCTGGGCAGAGTCTCTGGAATGGTAGCGGGCGGCCAGTCCCCTCCCCATACTCAGCCACCTGGGCAGCGTTGCAGGCGCCCGTCCGGGAGAAGGGCGAGGAGTCCACCTGGTCTGGCCTCCTGGCCACGGGAAGTGATGCCTCCTGGGCTCATTCAAGCAGCTGTTACTTGCTAAAGGCCTGGCTCAGATAAACAGGCAGATGTCCTCGAGGCGACCTCCCTGACTCAGAGCGTTTGGGAACTGAGGTATTCAGTCCCTGGAGGGGGGAGGTAGGAGGCAAGGACAGGACTTATGCTGCTGACTCACTCTTCTGAAGGCCTCTGTTCCGGTTCTCCAGGAGGCAGAAAGACCTGGGAAATGAAGGAGCTGTCGGCACAGGATGGGGTCCAGGACAGAAGAAGGGCGTGTTCTCCTTCCTCCCATCCATGCTCCCCCTCAGCCCCTCCAAGACAGCCACGGACCTGGGGGAGTTTCTTGCATTCACAACACAGCAAACCTTGTGAGGTCTGCAGGTAGAGCGGATGGGACGAGGAGGGAGGTGGTCCTGTGACACCAGACAGGGGCAGAGCCCAGTGGAGAGGCTGCCCGCACATATTTTCTGGGTGACATATAAATTATAAACAGGCAAAGTGAGGATAACAGCAGAAAACCAAACTTCCTGGACAATAGAGCTTGAGGACGCATTGGACGTCATTTTGTCCCACCCTATCCTGGGGCTGGCTTCACGGGCGTGCGACCTGTGAGGTCACACAGAGCCCCACACTGGGAAGGATCCTGCTCTGGGTTTAATGATCTGCTGTTGCCATCTTGAAATTCGTAGTCATTTTTTTTTTTTAATAAGAGGCCCCCATTTTCACTGTGTATGGCACCCCAAAGATTACATACCCAGTCCTGCCCCTGCCCTTCCCAATGAATAAAGGAGCCCAAGGAAGGAAAGGGTGCTTTGGGTCATGCTGCTTGTTTGCACTGTCGAACCGGGATAAACAGCCAGCCCAGAGTTTTCCACCACACAGTCTCACTCTGCTGTCTCTGTTCATGGCAAGAGCTTCCGATTCTGGCCTCCTCACACTGAGGGTCCTATGGTCTATCGCCTTGCCTGCTCCAGATGGGCCATGGCCAACACTTTAGGGGGTGGGGGGAGGCTGAGGTAGCCCAGACTGGGCCTGGTGTTCATTGACAGGCCTCCAGTTCTGGGTACCCAAGAATTCAGGCAATGATGATGGGATCTCAGGCCTGCCCTTTTTGCTGCTGAACCTCCCTCAGAGCATCTCTGGTCATTGTACCGACGGTGAGCAATATTGCAAGAACTAGAGAAAACGTACATCGGGAGCCACCCCCCCGCCCCGCCCCATGCCAGCTCCCTGGGCTTTCAGTGGCACAAGGCCTGGCATCCAGCCTAGAGAAGATGCTCGATAAAGCCTTCTGTGGCTGATTTTGTCTCTAACCCTGCTTGTCCTGGTCTCAGACTGTGGCTGGAGACAGACAGCCCTGCTGTCATCCTTGACGCTGCCCTCTAGTACCTGTTGTTCAGACTAAGGTCTGGGGACCAGCTCCCCTGGGAACCCTGCAGAAATGCTGACTCTCAGGCCCCACCCCAAGACCTACTGAATCAGACTCCGTACTTCACCAAGATTCCCAGGTGAGTCATGTGGGAATGAGCGTTTGCGAAGCAGTGTGATCTCTGGTGCTGCAGCTGGGCCTCTCTCGCCTGGCCCCGGGGGAGATGAGTCACTTCCCAGTCCTGGCCAGAATTACTCTTAAAAAGGCAGAGCCCTGGCCTCCGGGATGGACTGGACCAGAGTCCGAGTTGCTTCCTGGAGGCTTGCAAAGTGGTTGGGGTGGACCTGGTAAGGTGGCAGTAGTGGGTCAGGCATCGACATGGGGAAGGAACGACAGGAAGCCCCTGGAGACACCGCAGTGATCCCAGCAAGAGCGGGTCTTGAGCGTGGGGACAAGGGGCTGAGTTCTGGAATCATACTTGATGAGGAATCCAGCAGACTTAGCAAGCAGGTAGACGTGACAGGTGACATGGGAGAAGGAAGGATTGAGGACAAGTCTGAGATCCCAGATTGAGAGCGTTGGTAGAAACATGGTTGCCCAGAAGGATGAGGATAAAGGGCAGATGATGGAGGGAAAGGATGCATACTTTCTGTTTTGGGCACAGTGAGCCAGTAAGGTATTAACAAAGGTTTTCGGTACGAAGAGTGGATTTTTCATGGCAAGTAAGTCACACCTTTTTGCAGCCCTCCTCATTTCTGGAGGTAAACGCAGCCTCCTTTTGACCAAATGGCCCAAAGCATTCACTGGGATTGAGTGCTGAGGGGCTCTGGAACTAAAATGGCGTGGGTTCAAATTCTGCCTCTTCCGCTGGAGGTGTTTCCTTGAGCAAGTTAATAACCTCTCTGTGCCTCAGTGTTTACCCTTGTAAAATTACCTATCTCTGACAGTTGCAGTGAGGTTTAAATGAATTAATATGTGTGAAATGTCTCAAACCACGCCTGTCACACCGTGAACACTCAATAAATATTATCCATTCTACAACTACTTGTTTACTTTGAAATTGTGAGGTCCCTGGGGGCAGGGACCTCAACGGAGATTGCCTTTGTGTTGTGTAACACTTCGCACAAAGCAGGTATACAATATGGTCCACAGAAACCATAACATATGCTGTTCATTAAAGGTGGCCCTGTGGGCCAGTGTGGTATCTGTGCATGGACGAATACAGATGTTGCATCCCTTTACAAATGCTCGTGTCTTCCTCCCTCCCTTTTTTCTAATCACAACTTAATGACTTGTAGGTAATGAGAATCTGTGCTCATTCATTTCTCAGCCCAAGCTCGTCTATGGGCCACTCTGATAACCAAGACTGGTTTGGGGGTAATCCACTCACCCCAAAGAGTGGTACTGACCCCCTAAGCTGGGGGAAGACCTGTCCTCTGAAGATTCTTGCTTTCCCTTGACAAAGATTAACTGTGTGCCTATCAATAATAACGACAATCACTTTCATTTCTGAGTTTGAGAAAGACTAAGACTTTCTTCACTCTAGGGCTCAGGCTCATCAGGGAGAAAGACAAGAAAGCAGAATGTTATAAAACAGTGTGATCGGTGTACGTGACAACAGAAGTAGACACAGGGTGCTGGGGGTGGGGGTCACAGGAGAGAGAGGCACCCCAGTCTGATCTCTTGAGATCCGGCTCCTTCTGTGAGGGGACCAAAAAACAAAACCTCATCCCTGAGAGAATGCCTTTTCTTCCCACAACACTGTATGCCTTTTCTCCTCAACTATCTCCCTGAGCATGGTGACAGCAGGGGCTGGGAGCCAAATGAGGGTGGAAACCAGGCCCCTGGCACAAATCCCTTGAAGGTATTCAAGGCCAGACATAAATCTAAGTCAGACAACAACTTCAGCCCCTTTTCCTAGGAGCAGAGCTTGAGATAAGGATTGAGTACAGCTGATTTATCAAGAGGGTGGTGCTCCTCAAGGAAAACTGATAAGGGAGAGAGGAAAGAAAATTAAAGCAGGAGAAAGAGAGGAGAAAAGTTTGGCTTTTTGCCTGACCCTTAGGGTCAGAGAATGAAGAAACCTTGCCCAGGTGAGGCACTCGGAGTCAACTCTGTGGAGAACGTGGGCAGCCATGAGCTGTCAATGGCCCACAGAGCATCTGGGTGGGCACAAGGGCCCAGTAAAGGGAACCTGGGAGTCACCATTTCCAGGCACAGGCAGGCTGGAATCAAAGTACCAGCATCGGTTCCTCTTTTCCCCAAACACCACTGAAGTCTATCTGTGACCTCCTTCATGGACTGGGCTGGGCTGACTGA
Organism: Lontra canadensis; assembly: GCF_010015895.1. NCBI lineage: Eukaryota > Metazoa > Chordata > Mammalia > Carnivora > Mustelidae > Lontra > Lontra canadensis. The sequence continues at coordinate 4,237,679 of NW_022631064.1, read as the reverse complement.
CTCCTTTAAGAACCTCAGTCTGGGCTTGGTGTGGAGCTTGCTGGTGACCAACCTCTTCAAGTCTTTTCCACAAGTGCCGCTGCCAAGCACATCTCCCTCATTCTGCTGGTGCGTCTGGAATTTGCCTACAAAACATGACTTCAGGTGGTAAGGACGAGCTGGGTTGCCCACACAATTTGGTATGAACATTCTGGGTGTCTGGGGGCAGGGTTTACACATTGCTGCTCACAAATTATCAGCCACGAGCTCAAGTGTGCAAGAGGAGGAAGCTAATTGTTTTCAACCACCAAGGCAATCTGGCCTCTTCTGGCGATTGTGAGTCATCCTGTATTCCTTCGATAAATTCCTTTTCCGCTTAACTCATCCAGAATCAGTTTCTGTTGTTTGCATCTAGGAGTCCTGATGGATGTAGACAGTAAATCTGCTCCCAATTTTCACATTTTAAGTAGTGGGGTGGCAAAAAGCATTATAAATTTGTGCGTGGGCCAGATTAGTTCCTTGAAACTAATTCCTAGAAGCAGAATCACAGGATCAAAAGGTTTGAAAAAGTGTAAGGCTTTGGGTTTCTACTGCCAGATGGTCCAGGAGCCTCTGGTGTTGCTGGGAGGAGAGGAAACTGCACCAGGAGTGATAGGTATTGAAGTTGGAGCTGCACATCCAGCAGCCCTACCAGTCACTTTGACCCTCAAGGTGGGTGGCATCATAACCATCTCACAGAAGAGGAACCCAAGGGCAGAAAATTGTGTCCCTTATCCCAAGTCACAGCCTGATAAGTAGCTACTTGAGATTTGAACCCAGATATGCAGGGTACTCTATTTGCCCCAATCACCACTCTCTTCCACAGGGAGGCCCAACTTACGGCCCACAGCCTGGCCCCAATGGGAGGCACAAGCAGTTGAGAGAATGGGGAAGGGGGAATTCACAATATTGATTCCCAGCTTCCTCCGGGCAGGCTACCTTGGTTGGCTGAGTCCCCTTGCCAAAGAGCAGCCTTACTATCTTTGGGATCGGGGTACTTCCTTCCCCTGGCCTCCTTCAGATCTAAGGACCAGAAAAGCTCTCTACTGTTGCACATAGGTTTCTGCCCCATCCCTTGCCAGCTTCCCTTAACCCCACCAGCCTCTGTGTAAACAGTCCCTGTGTTAGGGTCTGTCCCATTCTCTTTTGGGATTCGGACATTAGACTGTGTCCAAGCTGGAATTTTTCCATCAGGTCATGTTATACACATGTACCTTTAAGACATCAGCCCAACGATGCTGATTCCAGCACCTGTGCAGGCATCCCATGATGGGTTCTTACAGATTCCACCAATCAGTTCTGTGGAGGTCAGACTCAAAAGAGCACTGGAATGAGAGTCAAGACTCCTGGCTTGCTGTGTAGCCTTGGCCAAGTCCCTCAAGCTCTTCAGCTCTTTGGACTTCCATTTCCTCATCGGAAAAATGAAGAGCTGGTCTAGAAAGTAGCAAAGGTCAGAATACCCAGGAGGAAGACGACAGACAAGCAGATAGAATGGATATTAAATTCACACGTGCATTTTATACATATGTGCACACTCGTATGTGCAGTTCTGTGAGGAGAAAAGGGAGCCCCTTTGCAAGCCGGAGTGCTGAGACCTTTTGTTCACATGTATTTAGAACCTTTGCTGTTTGTACTTGGCCAGCTTTGGATGGCAAAACGGTCTATTCTCTGTGGAAATTTTGACTTATTTTTCCAGCTGGTCTGCCAGTTGCCAAGAAATGTCATCTGAATATCATTATTTAATCGAAGATTAGTCCACGCCTGTGACATAGGCTGCAACTATTATCTTCTTTGATTCTTTACATAAGCACACATTCTCTTCACAGACTTGACCTTGCATTAGGGGAGGTAAATGCTGCCTCCTCTATGACCAAATGGCCCACGGTATAGTGAAGTAATCCACTGGGATCATGGCCATCTGTAGGTGTGTGAGTATGTGTGAGTAGAAGGATAGGCAGTGAGTGTGAGGAAAGTACCTTTGAAGTCATTCCTTGCAGGGATCCAGAAAGGGGACCTTCCTTGATCATTGGTCATATCAACATGGCCTCCCACCCTAGCAGCTGATTTCCAGTATTTGTTTTCAGATTAGACCATGTGTGAAATAAAATCCAGCCAAGCCTGCTGGGAGGTATGGGGATGGACCAGACAAAATTTGCAACCCAATCATATCACAGATCTCTTGGGTAAAGCAAAGGAGAAGAGGGCAGGGAGGGCATGGTTCAAGCTATAAATGTTGGCTTGGGTGTTGGAAAACTCTAGACTGCATGACCTTATAAGGCCCCCACTTAGCCCTGGAATGTCTCCAAACTTCTTAAGCTCCATGTGACATCCAAGCTAGCTTCTCATTTACTGTTTTCAGGGCTCCCTAGGACAATTTTCTCACTGGCCTTGGTTCAGCCAGCTGAGGTGATAACACTTTATTTTGGTTTTCTTATCAGGTTGCTCCCAATGAAGCAGAGCCTTGACCCATCCTCAGAGTAGAGCTCATTATAGGGTCAGGCTTTGCTCTCTTTTTCATGAAGGCCCTTTATATTCTTCCTTATTTTCTAGCCTCTTGGCCTCTGTCTGGTGGAAGGGCCAAGCTGTGGCCAAAGATCTAATACTATCACTCCCAAATCAAAGGCTAAGTGATCATCTGTCAGAAAAGAGGAGTCTGGGTACAAGTCCCTGGGCCTAGAGGGCAACTTGACTCTTTTTCCATACACTGTGGTGGGGGCAAAAGAGGCCACTGGCTTCATTTGTAAGAGTTGGGGCCATAGAAAAACTGAATCTAACAACCAGAAATCCTCACATAGAACTTACTTAATCCTCACATAGAACTTACTTTCATTCTCTAAGCTTTTTCTCTTTCCAAAGCCAGTCCATGGACATGTCAGCTCAAGGACAAAGAGAACCATAACCGACAGGACTATCATGTCCATGCCTACAACACTTTCCCAGTGCCTGGCATGTCATAGGCACATGAATATATTTTTTGAAATAATGAATGAGTGAGTGGGTGCATGGTGTGGGTAGATGGCTCCCAGAATAAATCCTCAAGAAAGTCTTCTTTGGAAAGGACAGACTAGAGAGAAGGCCCCCACCTGCAGTCATTACAATATAACAGATATAAATGTCCCTCATACTAGTGAGGACCCAGCCTCTAAATCAAATGGGAAACCTCTTCTCAGGTTCCTCTGGGTGGAAAAATGAGAGCTGAAGAAGGAGGAGAGGCAAATGGGGAAGAATGGACCAAGGTGAAGGTCAGATGTCAATCCCCATTTGAGCTATATGTACATTTTAGTCCTTTTCCCAGACTGCTCAGCACATCCCTCACCCTGGCATTCCCCCAGGTAATGATGGAGGCAGATGACTAGATGGAGAAGATAACCAGAAGCCCAACCAGATTTTTTTTTTTTTTTGGTCCAGTTGCTAAGTGTAGAGTGACTCATAAGAACTCCAGACAAGGATGACGATGGAAAAGGAGTCTAGCAGATCACGAGAGGGGCTGGGGGAAGGAGGGGGACCCTTGAGGTTGGGAGAGAATGGGAAACATGTTTTGTAAGATTTCCAAGATTTTTGGGGGCTGTTGTTAAGGACTTTTTCATAAGACCTGTTATCCTGCTGGGGTTTACATCACTATTTGATCTAAGCCCCAATAGGACGACTACATCTGCTACTAAGCTGTGTTGTAAATGTCTTTAATTTTTATATTTCATCTGAAGGGAGTTGTTAAAGTGAGTTTACAGGGTGATGGCTCTTTGAATAAAGGCCATCAATACTGGAGCAGAGCTCTGCATGACACTTAATTTTCACTCTAATAAGCCCTCCTAAAACATTACAAGATTTAGGAGGGTTTTTTTCCTTTTTTCTTTTTCCCTTTAACTTCCCTTCCCTCTTTGCATTATTTCTCTCCTCTCAATCCCTTGCACTCTCCTTTCTTGCTTTTCTTAAAGGACATATTTGAAAAGAACATTTTTGCCCAGATGACACCACTTCTCTTTTCACCGCCAGCCAGATGTGCTCTTGACTTCTGAACAGGAGAAATGTTTCTTTGAAGTTTTTCAAAGACTTTGCTTTTATTTAGAATTTTTTCCCCTTTTCTCCTCTCCCTCATGTTTAACTGGTTGGGAAGCCCAGGAGGGGTTTTCACATGGGCCTCTTTTCTTTTCCTGGGGCATAAAAGTAGTGGGATCAGAGGCACTGTGTTCCCAGAGAGCCTTCTATTTTCTGCCCCAATGATTCCAAGTATTTTCTGGTGGAGCTGCCGTTCTTAGGAGCAAAAAGAAGATGGCTTTCAATTCACCCTGGAACCAGATTTGTTTTGGTTAATACAACAGCTCTGTCTGGAGTGCAGGGGTGGAAAGTACCCCCATCCTGTTCCAGACTATCTTCCTGCCCTTCATAAAGGTGGGCAAAAAGAGATCTTCTCTTTCCTGGCCATGGTAAAGTCATGGTAGCTTAGCTGCTTTTGCACTGACCTGAGATTTTGTGAAAACAAAGTCTGGTGGGGAGGACACATCAGAAAAAGATAGACTGGCACCCAAGGAATAGACCAGAAGCCCCTCCGAAAGCAAAGAAAAAACCTTATTCATCTTCATCTCTCCCTAGCACCAGATCCCCACATGCCACCCAATAAGTTTGGGCCTGTTGGGGTTTGTCAAGGAGGCTTGGGAAAGACCTAGTGCTTCAGGAGGTGGCAATGATAGAAAGCTGGAAGATTTTCTTTGAAGAACAAACATGACATGTTAGTGCAGTTTGGAGTGTGACGTCCTGATTAAAGTTCTAACTAAGTGCTGACTAGCTATATTTCTCCCCAACTAGACGTAAGTTCCAGAATGATGGCATCCCCAGAACCTAGAGGAATGCTTGGGACTTGGTGGGCACACAGTAATTACTTGCTGCCTACGTCAGTGTGTCTTGTTTGACAATAGCCACGATTCCTTTGGAGGGAAGGGTATTCAAGGCCCAGAAAGATGAATTTCAAAATAGTTATTGGGGGTTCTCAGAAGACTTCTCCCTCATTTGTATTTCTCAAAACCTCTGAGGTTGTTGAGGAAGATAAATAGATTTGGACTGGAGGATATTGGTTTTGTTTTATACATTAGGGGTACCTGGCTAGTTCAGTTTGAAGAGCATGTTCTCTTGATCTCAGGGTCATGAGTTCAAGCCCCATGTTGGGTGTAGAGATTACTTCAAAATAACATTTTTTAAAATATATCTCTATATATAGACAGATAGATCTATCTATCATCTATCTATCTATCTATCTATATTCATTAAAACCTAAGGGTGTGTGTGTGTGTGTGTGTGTGTGTGCGCGCGCGCACATGAAATGGTTTCTGCTTGCCTTGTGTGAGGTGTGTTCACTACTACAGACAATCACAGTCAGGGACTTCTTTGACTAACTTTTGAAGACTAAAACTCTAAGACAGAACCACTTGGGTTGAAAGCACACCCCTGTGCCTGAAATTGTAATACCACCCCTAAAAGTGACTGGATGAGTTATACAAATTATTCTCCAGTCTCTTCCTCTTACCAATTTACCTCCATGTTCTAGGGGTAACTCAGGTATGTGACTTCTTAATTTCTACCTCCGGGTGAAATGGAGAAATTGCCCCATTATACCTAAAAAAGGGAAAGCTCCCCAAATATTCCATGTTCTCCCTCTACTTTCCCAGCCTCCTTTACAGATATTTAGTTAGATGTGACTAGTTCAGAGCAACAGACTCTGTATAGAAGTGATGTCGGTGTAAATCAGTTAAAGGTCTTTGCTCTGCCTTCATCCATCTCTTCCTCTTCTTTAGCCTTGAGGAGGTCACGTGCTCTGTGGTGCCCCTGGAAGATAACAGAGCCTCTTTCAACCTGGGTCCCTGAGAGTCTGAGTGCAATCGAGCCCCCTGCCAATCAGTCTTGGATGCAAAACATGAGGTAAGTAAAAATTTGTTATGTTAAAAACAGAGATTTCAAGAATAATTTGTTATTGCAGCATGGCCCAGCATAGCCTGACTAATATGCCTTTGAAAGTCTGGCCAAGCTGTCAAAACAAAGCCTATGGTTCTACTTCCTCAGTGGCTCTCATATCTGTTCCTCACCCCCCATTTCTGTTGCCAAGATTCTGGTTTCAGACCCCCAGTCTCTCACCTGTAGTGACAACATTTCACCACCCTGAAGCTCCAGCCTCTCTCACTCTAGTCCTTCTCCCTCCCTCATTTCCAAAGGTTATGTCCTTAGACATGGCTTAGTAGCATACCACACCCTTTCTGAAAACAGCTTCCATTGGCTACAAAACAAACTCTAAATACTGAAGCCAGACCCAAATAACCCTCCCTAATGAAAACGTGATCCGATCTTTCCCACTTCTTTTCTCGGACCCCCATTCTCAGCTCCAGTTGCATTAAATGACTGTCCCTGACCTCTTGCCACACATTCCACTTCCATCCATTGCCAATTTTCTTCCCAGCTCTTCCCTACTCAAACATATTCTTCCCTACTTCCGTACTCATACCCCAACTCTTCCTAGCTTATAAAGGCTCCAGGGCCAAGTCCTCCATGATACTTTCTATCTTTTTAGCTCCCTCCCATAGACATGATCTCACCCAACTCCAAACTCCAGAATTCCTGGTCTTTTCTGGTGGCTGTTAAACCCTTCCACAGAACATCACTGGGTTCCACTGAGGAAGTCTAGGAGTCTTTTATTTGTACCATTCTCACTGAATTCACAGAAACTAGCCCAGTTCTTACAGTAGCTTAAGGAACTGCTTAAAGAATACACAAAGAATGAGTCAGTATCTCAGAGACCTGGAGAAGCATATTACTCTATTGCATCTGCTTGTTTATTGAGTATTTAAAACCATTATCTTGAGAATACTCTGATCCTATAGCTCTAGAGCAGGTCTCTGGAATCCACATTTTATGAGAACACAAGGGGATTCTGATACAAAAGATCTGCAAACCACATTTAGAGAAACACCAAGGTGTATGAACGTGTGCATGTGTGTTTGTGAATTCTCTTGGTATATGAGTGAAATGCATTGGTACTTTGGGTCATTGGTGTGCAATCCTTTCCAGGGATGGCAAATACATTTCATCTCACTTGTCAACACCAATACATTTGTAGGGGCTGTCCGGAGGACTGTTTTAAGTAGGTCTCTGGGGCCACATCTGGCCTGCACAGGAAAGAGTCCTGTGATTGATGGATGATGTCTGCTGTAGGACCGAGAGGGGAAAGTGGCGGCCTGTGTGCCAGGTGTCTGCCATCACTGCCAGCCCCTTCTTTTGGAGACACAGAGCCAGGACTTGGAGATGGAGATCAAAGGATCGTCAGAGTCTGAATCCAGCCTGCAACCAAAACTGACGTCACCAATGACTTCCTCAGGTGACTTTGTGGCAAAAGGAAATAAAATCAAGATGTTTGGTAAAAGGCATAGCTAAACAAGAAGTTACAGAGTCGTTGTAGTGAACACTTGTTATTTACATCCGTGGCCTCCATTGCCCCCCATTCAATGATACTTTGATTTTCCTTTTGGGAAGCTGTTCCCCCCATTCCCATTCGAAGTGGGCTGGAGTGGCCACACTCCCTATTGCGGGGGTGGGGACATGACTGGCTTAGGCCGAGCAGCATGTCCTACCTCCCCAGGATATGAGAGAGAGGGTGTCCCAAGAGTTATGGAGGCTAACAGAAGAACTTCTCCCTTCTCCTTGAGAAGAGGTCATGAAGATGTGCAATTGGAAACAGCTAGAACACTTCTGTTGCCATGAGATGAGAAACAGCCACTCTGAGCAGCCTGAGGACGAAGCCAGAGCCATCAAAGACAAACCAGTGACAACGTCCTGGATGACAGCATCTGGGCCACTGGACCAAGTCTGACCCAGCATCAGTCCTACCACTAGATTCCTCAGTTACATGAACAAGACAGTTGTTTCATTGTTCAATTGGTTTTTTAAAAATCATTTGCCATCAAACAGATTTTATCAGTTCTTTGAAAGGCAAATGGAGTTTCAGGGAGTATCTGGCCTTGTATATGCCAGAAACAACAGGCTCAAGGCCCATCCTAGGGTCCATGTGTACCCTAACTCTGGGTACACGACCTACCTTTGTTCCTTTGGTGCTTCTGTTGCCATTACCCTCATGTGAGCCTTTCATTTCAGGAGGAAAGGAAGCAAAGAGGAGTCAATCCCACAGGTGGTTTGCTTTGGGCTGCTAGTCTTGACCTCTGCTTGTGACACCCGGACCTCACCAGGGGCATGGGCAGTGATGTGTGAGCCTTAAATAGATATACCGCTAAAGGTCTTTGAAGGCCAAAGTCACTGAACATTGGTATTTGGATTCTTTTGAACTTAGGAGCAGGTTATCAAACATATAAGATAAAAAATCAATAACCACTGAATTATCTGGAGTAAAAGCAGTTGGTTTCCACATCAGCATATAGATATACAAAAATTACTTTCCTACAATTGAACTTTTATTTATGTATTTTAACAGATTCCATTGTAGGGCTTTTGTAATTAGGATATTTTATTTGTCATCCATTTTTCTACAGTCCCAGCTAAAAAGAAAAAAATGTATTTCCACTCAACCCTGTACTTGTCAGTTTGGGGTTGATTCAAAATCTCATTTACAGAAGACACCATGAATGAAAAACCACCGAAACGTAAGAACACAGGCCTCTGTGGTGGGGTTTTTTTCTTCTTCTCTTTTCATTGGTTATCATTTCTCTTCTAAATTAAAGGTGAAATTAATGAGAATTAGACTGTCTGCAAGCTGGAAAAGCAATCGCTTAAATAATGACATTCAAATAGATCATTTGGTACCATGTAAGCGTCAAGTGTTGGTCATTTTTCAAAACACCACTTTTGCTCAGCTGGGTCAAGTGCAAGAACACTCTGTGGCCAGCTTTGGTGAGAAGCACCCTTCTCTTACTTTCTGTCGGCGCTTGAACAGAATACCCCCCTCTGGACAACCTCTGCTTTGTGAGTGTGAGCGTGTGTACGAGTGTGTGTGCGTGCACATGAGCGTGTGTGTGTGAAGGGGGGAATGGGAGGGAGTCAGCACAAGAGAGCATTCACTTCTTAAAATGATGTGGTTAATTTTTTCCGTTCACAAAAAAGAAAATTTTGTCAATTTAAGAAAAAAAAATGAATGCCAAACACAATTTCTATCCTCCCTCTCAGAATTTAGTCTTTAGATCCATAAGCCAAGCTGTGCCCTTTTCCTCTCTCCACCAAAATCACGCCGTCTGGTTTCCTACCTTATGAAATATTATCGACCCGCTTGAAATGAAAGTACACTGTAAATTAAGGCATACAACGTTGTCTCCCATCGGATGGATGGCTGGGGCTGGAAAGCCACAGCTTTTAGAATGTTAAATATTTATGGTTATCATTTCAACCAAAATAGGAACTTGCACGAAGAAGAACAGGACGCAGATCACACTGAAAACGTTTGCCTCGCTTCCTGCGCCTTTGGAGAAACTAGAAAAATAGGGTCCGTGTCGATGTGCACCTTGTCTAGGAGCTTGAAAATGCTCCTGGAAGAGAAATGAAGAGGCTTACAGCAAAGGATGGAAAGAGCAGCCAGTGTCCCAGAGGACCAGTTCCCATATTTCCGACTTGAGAAATGAGTACCTCATTTAGACGGTTTGCTTTTCCACCCTTGTATCTGGCTGAGTTCCTCACACTCTCGCTCTCACCCCCACCCCCGGATCATGGAAGTGAAAGTCGCCCACCAAGTATTCTGAAAGACGTTTCTGTGGATCAGTTATTGCAGATAATAATTGTTTTATCTTTGTTACCATTTTTGTTGGGATTTTAAATCCCTGAAGCTAAATATTTGAGATTTGTTGTTAACTACAGATCTTTCAGCAATGAGAGATTTGTAAAAGCTCGAAGATATTTTTGAGCATAAAGCCGTATTGTAGGGGATGGAAATGAATTCTCTTTTGGACTTCATTACTATGAGGGAGGGAATTTACCTCCCAAGTCTTGGAAAGGAACACAAAATAATTCTGTTTTCATGGCCAAATATATTAAGAAGAAAAATCAATACATTCACAATGTGATTTGTAATTAAAAGGTGGGTCAGTGAGTTTAGAAACCCTTACAAAGGGACCATATATCAAAGATGCCCCGAGACATCAGCTGGGTTCCAGAATGACTGGTGCTATACATACTAACACATTCAACTAAGGTGGTTTCTGCCTGAAAGACCTCAATACCTTTGAAACCAAGGTGGAATAATCACTTATATCCTCCCCTTAATCTTAAAAAAAAATTAAGGTGGCTTACAAAGATATGAAAGGTATTCCAAGATTAAGTAACCTGCATGCAAGTCTTAAAATTTGAAATGAAGAGAGAATAAGGTTAAGGAAGTAGGATGGAGTCAAGAAGCAACCACGTACATTGAAGATCTGCTGTTAAGGATTTAAGGTTGAACTACAGGTCATTCATGAATTTGGCTCTGAGCTACCTAGCAGCCACCGTGAAGAGGGAAACATGAAAGTTCATGAGATCTAGTGTCTGTAAAGCAAAAACAAACCTGGTGTTCAAGGAGACAACGTAGCTATTTCTGGTGCTCAGACCAATCAAATAGCTCTCCTTAAGGGTCCCTGTAAAGAAATCAATTCCATCTTCTGCAGCATCTTTGATGATGGGAATAAGTTTCATAATCTGTCCCCTTTGAGAAGAGGAGACCAACATTTGGCCAATGACACATAGGTAACTGGGCTTCCAAAGAAGCATTCAAGGTCTTGGCTGTCGGTTAGGATAGGGAGTGAGGTCTAGTCCTTCTGAGAATTATAGCCCATACACGCTCTTCTGCAAAGTACACATGCAGTTTAACAGACTATGTTCTCCAATAACAAAATTTTGAAAGTCGGGAATTTCTGTTAGGTGGACACGCATTGCCCCCAGGGTATGTCCTCTATAGAAGGGCACCAAAATGGCAGCTACGATTTTGTGCTCCAATACCCCATTAGTGATTAATGGGCTAAATTGGCCTGACTCTTATGGTGATAAGATTACTTTGTTGTCAGCCAAACCTCTAGGGATTCTCTTTTTCATGCCCTGAAATGAAAAGGTCTTTCCAAGAATAAATATGGTAACTCAAATGCATCTATTTCTTGTCTGCCAGAACTCTTCCCTTCTTCTGGCATAGCAGGCCACCCCATTTAGAAAGTTGTTACTCTTCTTTCTTCAAATCATGTATTTGTAGTCAAGGTCTAAAATCATAGTACTCTCACCCCCAGGGCCACAAATGGTTTGCCTGCAAGTAGCTCATGATCTGAGCTAGGCTGATCAGAGTTCGTTTCTGGGATGTCTTTCAGGCCCTGTTTGGTGGTGAAATTGTTAGGTGTGGGCTCCCTTGGGAATGTCTCATATATATTCCCCTGTTTGGTTAGGTGATAGCTTGTGTTCACATAGCTTATTCTCAAGGATTCTACAAATAATAAAATGGAAAAGAGGGTGAATTCCAGGCTTGTGAGCATCAGCGTGGACCTCACATTCTACTCTTTCCAGCCCCAGACTGACATCTAACACAGCTTTACTCTGTCACACTCACAATCACAAGGCTCCTTGACCTTGAAATATTTCCAGCCAGTGTTTAATCAAGGCTGTTTGGCCGCTTATGTGGTTTAGAGCCAGCGATAGCTGAATCAACAGTCAAACTAGTGTTTTCATAGTCATCGTAAATTGGGACAATCTCCCCTTAAAGAACCATATCTCTCCAACTTTCAATGACAAAGGAAGGATGGAAGACCAGATTTTTGTGTTACATAATGGGCGTTGATTTGAACGTGGCGATTCATGCATGAAGAGCCTAGTCTGTAACCCAAGCAAGCACATTTTTAACTTGTTTAAATGGAGGTTAGTAACTCAGAGCTGGATCTCCGTCATAATGTTCCATATTTCATTGATTCTAACTAAATGCTGTTTTTCCAGCATTTTAACACCCTTGATGGCAGAACGTGATTGAAGCTGGATGGGGTACCGTAGTTGGCGGCATATTTCTTTCTTAATGATAGACTCTTACAACCAATGACACTTTTTATTTGATAAAATATGGCCATTTAACCAGGAGGGCACATTTTCATTGTCGAAGTATTTTCCAATAGGTTGCTTCCTTTTCTCCTCACAAAAACTCTGTGATGCACAATGACTTCAGAAAGGCCCAGACCTGGGCCTAAAGGTACCCAGCTATCATTGGCAGAGCTCAGCTTAGACCTTGGTGCTCTGGAGTCCCAGGTAGGGTGCTGCCCATTGGATCAGGTTCAGCAGCTAGAGAGGAGAAGCATAGAGAACCAGAGCTCTCTACTACACCCAAACAGACTTGGTTTATTATTTTCAGGCATTTCTAATAAAATGGGTGGGGAAGGTTGGAGGAGGTAATTGACGACACAAAGGAATCAGTCTCTGCACCTTGGAATGACCAGACGTTCGATAATAATTTGGAACAGGTATCCCCCACCAGGGTTCAACCTCACTGTTGTCTTTCAGAGTCTTTGTTGAATGCCAGGACAAGAAAGATCGGTGAGACTCATTCCATGGTGGACACTGCTGCTTGCTCCAGATTTCTTTTCCATTAATTCTGTGTATGCTTCATTCACAATGGTCCCGACAGCCCCTGCCAATCAAATGCAGCCCAGGAGGTGAAACCTGTTTACTAACCTTGACCTTTAACATGGTTTTCAACTCCCTTAATCCCTTCTGACCTGGACACAACATCCCTTTGCCATCTTATCTCTTACTGCTTCTATATTCCGTGCCACAGGTAATGGGAATGCTCACTGGTTCCTGGAATCTGGTAAATTTTCTGTCCCTCTGCCCCCAAGAAAGTCCTTATTTCTCTTTTGCCCATTCAATCCATTCACAGCCCCACCTGGAAAAAGTCTTCTCCTTCAGAAGTGAGCTGGTTGGGTCCTAAACTCCTGAAGCACTCTATCTTCTACTACTTTTGCACTAGATAGAAATACGTTCCAGAATATGAGGGCATAAATAACATCACGTTTGATTCTATTCCCCCCACCATCACCCTGGCAAGCTCTGCTTACGAAGACTAAGGCATTTGCCTCTGGACCAGTGGGTCCTGTAAGAGTAGGCCTCAGCACAGTGGTTGAGGGCAAGGGATCCAGGAGCCAGAAGGAGAGGGATGAAACCCTGGCCCTACTACTTAACCATCCAAAAGGACCTTAGGCAAGAGACCTCTTTCCATCTCAGTATTATCTTCAAAAAGGGAATAATAACGAGACTTATGTCAGAGGGATTTGGTGGGGATTTATTTAGAGAACTTAAGTCAGTCCTTGACACATAGTAAAGCTTGGCACATGTCATTTATTAGTAGTATTGGCCTTCCCTCCTTCTCTGTGTTGGGCTCTCTAAGAATTGAAGGACTCAAGGAAAGAAGAAGTGTGCCTGGTCCTTCATCTTTGGTGGCTGTCACCATCATCATGGTCCGTCCTACTGTGGGCAGACTCTGGCAGTGCAACCTACAGAGCCACGGGCAGCCACAGCCCACTCCCTATCCAGGCCCTCAGGCCACGGGCAGTCAATAATCAATCCGGATCCCCATGGGCTGCCCTTTTAGAAACCCTGCCACTTGGCCCAGGGAGGATGGCAGGGAGTGGGCTATTTCTGGTCCTCAGACCATTAGCCCTAGTCATCCCCTCCCCACGTCCCAGGCTTTCTGTCCAAACTCTAGCCCTGAAACCCCCTCAAGGGCAAGTCCCTCTGAAGTCCCCGATGACCACTATGTGGGGGTTACAGGGTAGTCAAAGGCTTGAGGGTTGGGTGGGAGAAATTAGATTTTCATTCTTTTGTGTCTCCCCTAAGAGCGAAAATGGATATTCCATTCCATCATCCCGGTGTGCAGATTAACTCACTTCTCTCTGCTGCTAGAAGGTAAGCAGCTTGTGGATTGTATCTCTGTCAGATTCACTCTGTTTCCCCTCCATGTTGTGCCCAGAGTCCTATATTGGCGGCAGAGAATATCCTTCCAAGGGTGTTTCCGAACACTCTATTTCCCTTTCCGTGCAACCCCAGGCACCCACCCACCCCAAGCCACTGGGTTAGCACGCTGCTGAGACATACTTAGCAGACTAGCTTCCTGGTCCCTCTAAGAAGCCTTAAGTCCATGAAGTGTCCCCCGCCATCAGTCCCCCACCCCTTTCTCACCAACGCTTAATGAGCAAATAAGGAAAGAAAATTAAAGCAAAAAAAAAAAAAAATTAAACAGCTTTAGCAAAGATCAATAGAATTCTATAAAGCTCTGGGCAGTGGTATTGAGTGAGCCCAGAGTAATCCCCGGCATACCGCATGTTAAGTTAACTTGTAAGAGAAATACGCTCGTACTCAGCCTCGCACCTTCCCCTCCATTGTGAGTGAGGAAGCAGGGAATGCAAATTAAAACAATGTTGATTTAGTTTTTAAAGGAGTGCCCAGGAGCGTCTTCTGCATGGCCAACGGAACACTCCTGCCCTCGCCACCCAGGCGCCCCCTCTTCACAATACAAAGAGAATATTTGATCCCCAGAGCTTAGCCCACGGGAGGGGGGGATTTTTATTTTTTGGGGGTTTTTTTATTTCCTTTGTGCTTTCCTCTGGATTTCACAGTTTTAAATGGCAACCTGCACATTCCTTTTCCAGAGAAAGATCTCTGCACCAGTGCAGCAGGAGTCCCTGGAATCCTTCATCCGAACACACAGCGGTGCGTGACCCGGACACGGCGTGCATGGGAAGCAGGTGTGGGAAAGTTGACAGCGCGTGGCGGATACAGTGTGGGTCTGGTGCCTTTTCAGTGGCTTAGGTTCCCCTACACGATGGGGAAAACCAGGTTTCAGGGTTGCTCCTGGCAATTTAGCTACCTCCTCGGGTGCTGCGGGAGACTGCGTTCCAGTTCCAACCATGCCGGGCACTGGAAGCCATTCAAACTCCAGGATTCAAGATCCATTCTTGTGAAATAGAAGCAGCCAAGGTCATGGTGAAAGGCCACCGGGGCTTGAAATGGGGGGCAGGGTCTTCGGCAGACCTGTCTTCGAACTCCTGACTCCCCCACTCATTGGTTGCACAAACATCATCGAGTTATTTAACCTCTCTAAACCTCAGCCTCCCATTTTTAAAACAGGTAGCATCCTGCCTTCCCCGCAGGATGGTGTTGGTGATTCAGGAATGCAGCATGTGAAGGAAGAATGCCTGGTGTGGTGTAAATCCTCAGGAAATGTCGCCTTCCTTCTAAGGGGTGCCCTGCGAGCTTGGGAAGGTACGAGAGCACAGGGACCGTGGACTCTGTTCTGAATTCATCTCCCAATGTCTAACCTAATACATTAAATACCAATATCTGGGTGACTGAATCACTACGTGACTAAAACAATAGAGCTAGTCCTTTCTTGCTGCTTTGTAAGTGACCTTTTTTCATATTATAAAACTACCTCATGTTCTGGGTGGCTCAGTCGGTTAAGGGTCTGCCTTCGGCTCGGGTCATGATCCCAGGGTCCGGGACCGAGCCCTGCATCAGACTCCCTGCTCAGTGGGGTGCCTGCTTGTCAGCCCCTCCCCCTACCCACTTGTGCTCACTCTGTCACAAATAAATAAATAAAATCTTAAAAAAGAAGATTAACTCACATTGAATCTAGAATACTTAGAAAACCTAGATAATCGAAGAGAAGAAATGAAAATCATCCATAATCTTGCTGACCAGCGTTGCTACCATTACCATTTGGGTGTGTGACCCTCTGGGTACTCGTCTCCTTGTCGGGGGCAGAGATATAAATATTTGTCAAAGCAAAATGGGACCATCGTAAACCATTTCTCATGTAACCCTTATTTTTTTAAATTTAAAGATGGGTCAAGGGGGTGCCTGGGTGGCTCAGTGGGTTGGGGCCTCTGCCTTCAGCTCAGGTCATGATCTCAGGGTCCTGGGATCGAGCCCCACATCGGGCTCTCTGCTCAGCAGGGCGCCCGCCTGCTTCCCTTCCTCTCTCTCTGCCTGCCTCTCTGCCTACTTGTGATCTCTATCAAATGAATAAATTTAAAAAGTCTTTAAAAAAAAAATAAAGGTGGGTCAAGAACATCATTCCATGACACTCAAGTCCTCCAACTAGGTTTTTAAGAGAGGAATATATTCCATTGATTCACTCTATCTGAATTTACGTAACTGGGCCCCTTCTTGGATATTCGAGTTATTTGCAATGTGTCCCTTCTATGAATGACACTGCGGCAAACCCCTCAGACATCTGTCTTGGGGACCAGATTTGAATATTATCTAAGCATGAATCCCTGGAAATGGAATTGCTTTTCCATGGAAAGGTCTAAGGTCGACTAGAAAGGAATATAAAATGGTGGCGTGGTGGGAACACACCTCTCACAGCACCTTCCCAGGTAACTTCCCTTCCCTTCCCTTCCCTTCCCGAGCACGTGGGACCCCAGGTCCTAGCCCAGGCTGGGCACCGAGAGATAGGGTTAACCTGGGGAGTGGCTAGGGCTGGCCTGCAGAAGGGGAGGTGGGGGGACCGAGGCCAGAAAGGGGCCAGGTGCCCTCACCCCCGGCCGTTTGACTCTGGACGAGTATTTTAATCATATTGAAGCTCCAGGAACCCTGTAAAATAAGGATAGTGATATTTTTCCAGCAACTTTGGGGGCTGTTATGAGGAGCTAATGAAAGGATATCTGTGAAAATTTTGCAAACAGCAAATGAAATTAGGGAGGAGTTGCTCTACAGGCAGCTCTGGGAAATTGAGCAGTTTTTCCATATCTCCAGAGACAATCTTCTCAGTGTGTGGCTTTGAGATTTTGTTTGAAATGATATGAATTCCCAGAACATCAGGCACACCCATGGCCAAATGCGAGCACAACACACACCCAAGCCAAGGGTGCTGGGAATCCTGGCCCCTTTCTAGTCAGGGTTATGCACCCTGAGGCCACCTTCCTTCCACCCCTGTGTGTGTGGAAACTACAAACACCCCATCACTGGCCCCCTAAGCAACAGCCTGGAACTTTCTTCCATCTAGCTCACCCAGCGTTCTGACGGAGGGAAAGGGGAAGGAGATACAGGCACGCTGGCCAATCTCTCCAAGTCTTTTAGGCTCATGGGGACATTTCCTGATATCAAACAATGTTGTTCCTGTGAGAGCTTCAGGGAAGGTGGCTAAGGCTGGCTTCCCTTCCAGCAGCCTCAGCCCTCGGGCTGGCACCGTATCTGCTGGCAGTTCCCCTCCAGGGCACACTCTTGGGGTGGAAGGGCTGGGAGGAGTGTCAGTGAGGGCATTTGCCTCCTGCCAGATATGGCACCTCGGGCAAGGCCGTCAGCTTTGCTAAGATTCTGCAAAGTGGGAATATGGCAGTTTACCTTGCAGAGCTGTCATGCGGTTGATATAAGATGATATTAAAGTAACTGAATATATTTCAGGGACAGCCTTATTCTTCTCAGCCCGTGCATTTTGCACCCCTGCCCCCAGATGGTATCTCAGGCTGAGCCCAGAGCATCGCCAGTCACCGATGGGAATGAGAAAAGTCTCGTCCTCGGAAACAGATGAAGGGCAGACCATTCTAATACTGAAATTCCAATTTCTCATTCAATTCAAAGCCCTCAGGTCTGGCCTCCTGACCCTCAGTAGCCGGAAGCTGGGAGATGTTGTGTTTTCTTCACTCTCAGAGTCCCTCCCCGCCACCACCGCCTCACCCCTCCAGCTGCCGCAGGGACCGGGAAGGAAAGGGAGAGCCAGATCGGATCAGGGAATGAGCCGGTGCTGTCAAGGGATCTCCATGGCAACTGTCTCAACCCCACCCTCTCGTCCACGGGCACTCCAGTGCCTTTCTACAGAAACACACCGGGACCTTTCGCTCAGCATGGCCCATGGACCCTTGGGCTGGCCCTCAGCGCCTCGTCCATGACCTCACCTCCTCTTCCCACGTCTCCTTGCACGACGGCCAATGCCGTCCACTCAGCTTGTGGGAAACTCGGCATCCTCACCTTCCAAACCCTGGAGGGCTCCATACGCCATCTCAGGCCTTTCTTCTCACTCTGCCAACCTTTTCCCCTTTGGACTTTTCCCTTCTTAGTGCCTCCATCTGCTCTGGGTTGCAGGTCAAGTTTTCTAAAGAATTCTCTCTCCTTGTCCCCCCACAGAGACGCTCAGGAAGGGTCAGGATATTTCTTCAGTCCAGCAATTCAGCAGGAGGGTGGAGTGGGGTGACAAATGATATATTAGCTCCCGTCTGGCAGGCAGCCCCAAACTTGGGGTTCTCCCACCGGGAAATATATGCCTCTCCCCAACAGCCAATTTTCTTCAAAGACCTCTTCATTCAGTCTGATGACCTGGATGGTAGCAGACACAGGCCCTTCCTGGGAGCTGGGCTCTGTTCTTGGGGTTCTGTACACAGAACTGCCTGGTCTCTCAACAGGGACCTACTTAATCCTCACAACATCCCTGTGAGGAAGATGCTGTCATCACCCCCATTTTACAGTTGAGCAAATGGAAGAGCAGAGAGGTGACGTAAGTTGGCCCAAGTCTCCCAGTTGGTACGTGGCCAGATGGGGATTCGAACTCAGGCTGCCTGGCTCCAGCTTCTAGCCAGATTTCTAGTGCCTGGAGGCAAAGAATGAAATAGGGCATCGAGAAAGACTGTCGGCATCTCAGCACGTGCTGCAAATGTGTCTACCACTCATCCTTGGAATGAAGGGCCAGTTATCATTCATTGTTCTTGGTTTTCAGTGAACAAAAGTCCACAGACAATAATAGTCAAATGTCCATTAACAAACTGTTACACGTATAGATCTCTTAGAAATTTGTCCACTGTTCATTTACAATAAATAGAAGTTTCAAGGCTCAGAAGCTCATGGTTTGGGAAGGATGGGATAAAAAGAATCATAATGCAGTGTAAAAAGCTGTGTGCTTGTGTGTTTTGTGCCACGAATTCCACAGATATTTACCGGGCACTTATTACAGGCTGTTAGGGGCTATTAGGAGCTGAGGCTATAGGTGATCCAATGGATAAGTTCCCTGCCTTGTGGGAAATCCCTGCAATTAGAAGGGAAAGCAACCCCAGAAGGAAGATATTTCTGTTACTTTTTGCTGTACAACAAACTATCCCAAACTTAGTGGCTTAAGGTGACAACAACCATTATCTGCTCATGATTCGACAACTCAAAGAAGAGGGCTCAGACAGGATAACTCAACTCTGTCCCATGCGTATCTGTTGCAGTCTCTCAGGCTGCTGCTGTCAGGTGGGGAAATGTCCATGGAGGTGTTATCTATGTGGCTTGTCATTGTGGCTGAAAGCTGGTATGCCTTGATTTTCCTCCATTGGGCCTTTCTTCCTCCAGTATCTGCACTGGCTTCCTTATCAAAAGTAGCTGGGTTCACAGAGAAAGGTCCCAAGGGGATCATTGCCGAAGCCCTTTAAAGAGTGTCTGCTTACATCATGCTTGTTAGTGTCTCATTGGCCAAACAAGCATGTGGCCAAGCCCAGAGTCCATAAGGGAGGGGACCACACAGGAAAGTATGGTGTCCTGGGGGCCACTGATGGAACAGTCTACCACAAAAGGCTTCACAGGGTGTCTGAACCCACTGACAGCCTCTCCCAGGCAACTGGATCTGGCTGTGTTCCTACCCACTCCTCTAGAAGTACCCTCCCCTCCCTCTAGAAGTCCCAACCTAGAAGGTGGCCCTGGAGAGAGGACCCTAGGTCAGGAGGGAAGGAACAAGAACCTCCTTCTATCATATCAGAAATTTACACTCTGTATTATTAGCCATGTGGCATCAATATCAAGAAGCACCAAGCCCAAGCAGGGTCTCCACCTGAAAAAGAATCCCACTCCCTTCTACCTCTTTATTATGGCTTCCTCCTTTGAAGTCATGTCTGACTGGAATAGAGACATGCTTAGTTAACATGAACGAAGGCCCTGTCGTGTGTGATTTGGTCTGTAATACGCGATTATAATAGGGTCTTTCCAAACCACTGTTGGCCAAGTAGATCTCCAGGGCGGTTCCCACAGAGTCAGTCCAATGGGCTGAAGCAAAGTCCCAGAGGGAAGAAGAGCCTACTTCTCATGGGTTGGTCAGAAACATTCCAGGGGCTGTGAAGGGAAGTGCTCAGTAGATGGCACAAAGTAGAGCCAGCAGAGCACTGGTGGGGACCATGCACAGACTGACCCCCGGGGGCGGATGAGGTATAGCCCTGCCCTCTCCGGTCCCTACCCTTTCCTCTTTTCCCTAATTCCATTGAATTTTGTAGTGGGGTAGAGGCCAGAAAATCTTGTTCTTAATCGTGACCTTCTCCTCCATCTTTTGTCAACTCGTTTCTTCTTTCCCTAGAGGGGCTCAGCCTTTGGAACTCAAAGACAAAAAGAGGTCCCCCTTCTCTCTGCTTTCTCCTATCACATTCTTTCCCGAGGGAATGAGTCCGGAAAGACTAGCTTAATTGAAGTGGGCAAAGGGCCAGAGGAATTATTACAGGGAGAAAATTCTGTTGATCTTTCTAGAAATTCTTATCCCATCTCATAAGTATGTATAACCTGACCATACACTGAAACTTATATTGGTCTCACTCCACTGAGTGGGTTCAAGCATGACTAACAAACACTTGTATTGTCTTTGTAAATTGGAGAACCTCTCCAGGCATTTTTATAGAGAGAGTGGGCTGAGTAGGACTCTTGGAGTCAAGATTCTGGCATCCAGAAAGGAAAAACAAGGTAACTCCCCTTACAAACAGACTTTGTCGTTTGGCAACTGTGGCTTTTGCAGAAGGATAGGGAATGACATGATCAAAATTGGATTTGGTGAAGATTAATCTTCCATTGTAGGCTGGTTTGGGAGTGGGAGGTCTAACAATAATGCCCATAAATTATAACAGATCAAGGGTGAACCTGTAGTAGGCACTTGAGGTGATCATTCTCTTATATTTGTCAGGCGAAATATTGTTTTCCAAAGTGTGCAGGTAAGGGAATGGAAGTCAAAGAGATCCAGACACTTGCCCGCATATGAAACTGCAAACAAGTGGTAGATTCAAGATCAAATTCAGATCCTTCCAACTCAAAAAGTCCCATGTTTGTCCGTTCAGAGACTATTACAGTAGCACAGGCGATGTCAAGGCCAAAACCAGGGCAGGGAGGAGCATACAGTGAAGGTTTGTGTAGGGAGGAATCAAGAGGACTTAGTGTCAGACCTGAACTTGGGGCAAACTGAGCAGAGGCACTTTGGAGTCCTGCCCATCTGGACCACCCACCATGGGCATTAACCTGGGTTGTGCTGTGAGCCCAGAGACAATGATGGAAAGCGGCCACTCCAGAAAGGGAGATGGACCAGGAGGAGCACAGTTCAATTCAATTTTACAAGTGGAAACTTCTAGATCGTTCCGCTTTGTTTCAGGAAACTGATGAATCCTACACATTTAACAGGCCAGGAATGATGGGTAATTATCCACTTATTTAAATCCATGTCTTCATTTTTACATTCCTTTATTGAAGAAATCGGGGTAGGAGTGTAGGCCATGAACCGAAAATAGGAAATCCTGGGAAAGTCATTAGTTACCATTTCATAGTAGTAGACCTGACCTGCTAGAACCTGCTAGCTACCCAAAGCTAGACCCATCTCATCCTTTTCTTTTGGTTTCCACCACTGAGCACAGCACACTGTACACGTGGGCACTCAGCGGGAGCTTTGAGATAAGAATGTTCTCAGTGCTGCCCATGAGACGTCACACTATCTGGGTCCAGACCTTAGACCTTGGAGGATTATGGGTCCTTGAGCCAGTGACTGAACATCTCGGTGCCTCTGTTTCTTATCTGAAAGATGGAGATAGTAACGGGACTTACTTCACTGGATCATTCAATGAGTTTAATGTAAAGTTTATATAAAATAAAGTCAATAAGTTTTACGTGAAGGACGTAAAGCAGTGCACTAAAGAAGTGTTAGTTGTTTTATTATTATTATTATTATTATTATTATTATTATTACTACATACCTGCCTTACATTCGGAGCAACTACCTTACCTTGCTTCTGCCATAGGCTCTCAGGTTTGGTGCGTGGGGGTGAGTGGATACTAGACACGGGGCTTTGTTAGACAAAAGCTTCAGTTCACTGATCTGAAGAAGCTCAGGGTTCTCTGCCCCTGCTTGTTTCTACCTTTTCAGCATCCCCTCCTATGATGTTGTTTGGCTCTGTGCCTAGAGTGAGTCTGTGTTGGTGCCAGGGCTTCCCTCTCTGAAAATGTCTCCATTTTAGCAGGACACCTCCTCTCCTCCTGGGAGACCCTCACTGATCCCTGCTCTGACTCCCTCAGCTATGTTGAGAAATGCTCCTTTGCTTCTGCTTCCAGCCTCTCCTTTTAAGGGGGCCCATAGAAGGTAGGAAAGGGTTCAGACTCCCCAGGCAGGCAAGTGGTGTGGTAGCTCTGATGGACATTTTTTGGGGGAAACCCTGAAAGCACCCTCTCTTGCACCCCTAGTGGTCACCCTTCCCCTTTAGAATTTCCTGCCAGCAAAGACTTGACCTCCTACTTGAGAGAAAGCCATGGTCACGTGATACAGGAATTTTCATCCTCCGGCCTCCTCTCCAGTCTCTCCTCCATCAGTCCACCTCACACTCCCCTATAATCCACACGTCTCTTTCCTCTTTGCTGAGGTCACCCTCTTCAGCTCATCTATCTGAACTCTTAAGGGGATTTTCTTTGTGGCTCACTTTGCGCGCCCCCAGTCGTCCCTCCCTCATATTCATGGTCCTCTGGCAGACTTGCCTCACATGCAAACATGGAGTTCATGGAGTTGGTGCTCCATGAAGAGGTTGCCCTTGACCGCACTGACCCTTGGGGCCTGCATCCTGGGTCATTAAGTCCGCTTCCGTTTCAACCTTTGTACGTAGACGTGGTTATTTCCTTCAGGGATGACTTTCCTCTTTCCCATTTCCTCCCTAAACCCTTCTCTCTAACTAGTCTCCAGCCCACGGCTCTACTGAAAATGCTCTCAGAGGTCCTCTGAAAAACCCTACCCTCCAACCCAATGACTATTTCCTAATCCTTAACACTTCAGGCCTCTCAGGGATATGTGTCCCCACTGAACACACACTGCCCTGCAAAACCTATCCTTCTTTGGGTCCCCTGGTGCCTCACGCCGCACCCCTGCTTCCCCCAAGAAGGCTCTCTGTGTCCTTCGTTGGCTCTTTCCACAGCTCAGTAGTCTCCTGCCGCGATCACGTACCCAAACCTCCAATCTGGAGCCACCCCCAGGATGCTCCCTACTTGGCATCAGACAGAATCAAACCAAGAAGTTCCAAACTTCATCATTTGGCATCAGCCCAATCAGCTTTCCCTGGTAGCGTCTGGATCTCTTGGTGATACTGGTGTTAGAGGAAATGGGGCTGGCCTTCTGGATCCCCTCTCTGATTTCCAGGTCCCGAGATGTACGGGATCCTCCCTGGGGGTCTCTTTCCCTTTCCATCACTGCTGCCCCACCGATTACCCCTAGAGGATCGCACACCAACCTCTTCCTTCTCAGACTGCCCCAGATGTGCCCCCGTTAGGCATAAACTCTGCCTTGGGTGGTTCCTGAGTGGTTTCAGAAATTCAGGTCCCATTTTGCCCAAATTAGGGGGCTCTACTGCTTTGCCGAATGTTCTAACGGCAGAAACTGCCTTGATTTTGCCTGCACTGAACGGACATGTGTGTATGTTAATGTGGGTGGTCATCTCCAGGGCCAGCAGCACCCCCATCACGATGCCCTGATCATTTCCCCAGTGATCCCAAAGTTCTCAATGCAAAATAAAAATACCATACTTTTCTGAATGGTCTTTTTTGGAGGGGGGTGCATAGGGAAAAAATATTTTCAAAAGCAAAAAATGAAAGTTGGAAAAGTCTTAGTTTTGCTGCTATTAGCTTAAGAAAAAAAAAAAAAAAGACTGATTAAAGACAAATGTGCCCATGAGTCCATAGGAGGTGATTTAAGCAGTCACGCTTCTCACCCTCCGGGAGGTTATTACCTTGAAGAATGCAGCAGCCTTTGCGGTTCCTATTAATGGTATATATTGACTCTATCTATTTTTGAAATCCCTTTTCCAAAGGATGCAGCATGTCCCCCAAGGCCACCAAACACCACACAGCCCAACCCAACCTCAGTGATCAAGGTGATGACCTGGGAGCTACCCAGAAAGCCCGATGCCTGGCTCATACTTGACCTCACAGAGATAAACGGTGAGACTCAGCCTGGAGGGAACAAACATTCATGGAGAGTGAAATCACAGGTGGTGGTGACTTCAGAGGAGACTGCAGACCCCAGGCAAGGGGCTCAGCAGGTGCCATGTGCTCAAGACGATTCCAAAGACTCCAAAGTGACAGCAGACTAGGGGCCGTGTGGCTGGAAACAAGCCCTGCTTTGAGACTTGGTAGCTGAGAGGGTCTGGGTAAATTATTTGTCCCCAAATCTCAGTTTCCTCCCCTAAAATAAATACCTCCCTTGTTGAGCTGCTGCAGGATTGAAATACCACCGAGTAGTATTATTTTGCGCTGGGCACAATTCCAAACATCTACATCCATTCAATCATCTGATCCTCCCAACAAACCTCTGAAACAAGGAGTATTATCATGCCCATTTCAGAGGGGAAGGAAATGAGAAATGAAAGGGCAAGTAACTTGCCCAAGTTCACCCAGCTAATTGATAACGGATGCAGGAAGGTTTGAGTCAGAAGACCAGCTTGCGGGAGATGACAGAGAAATGACATCTGTGACACTCCTCTGGTCTGTGGAAAGAAAGGACAAACAGGCAAGGACCGTGAAGTGTCGAAATCAAATGCTTCGGGTTTTTTCTTTTCCCTTCATGGGATGGTGTGTGTGCGTGTGTGTGTGTGTGTGTGTGTGTGTGTGGAACAAGGAGGTTCAGGGATGGGGTAACTATCCCACACTTCTTTAGTTTCCCATATTCACTGCCCCCTACCCCCTCTGCCTTTAGACACGTGAAAGTGAGCAGAGCCTTAGGAAAATTTGGCTTCTTCCTGATCCCTCTTCTTACTACCGTCCCATTTCTTCTCCTCCAAGTGGAGCTCCAGTTGGATCTGTTTCATACTTCGGGGGTTCTGTTTGGGTCTTGTTGGGGAGGAAGGAGTTCCACTGTTTTATAAGAACTTTAAAAATCAGCAAGGGATGCATATTCTGTGCTCAAGGATGGTTTAGACCAACTAGATGTTTCAGAAGAGCTGAGCTGCAAACAGTTGGAGGTTATATATAGCCTCTGGAGGATAAAAGCCTAAACATATTTCATTCATTTGCAAACATTTATGAAGTGCTTTTTCTGTACCAAGACTCAAATTTGCCAGGATTCTGTCCTGCCTTCCCAGGGACTCACAGCATAGTAGGAAGACAACGCATGAAGAGCCGTGGTGTGGGGAAAGAAGAATGTGCCGGGACAACCACAAGGAGGGGGCTATGGAAGGCTTGCACCCATTAAAGAGCCAGAAACTTCTAGAACATGCTGCTGGATCATTTGCTTGTCCAGCAGCCCTGCTAGAAATAAGTCCCACAGCCAACCTCGCTCACCTTAAGACTCTAGAAATTCTCCACTCAAGCTGTCCCAGGATTGATCCAATTGGCTACTCTGCTTCCCTATACCAACACAAAGAGTGAAAACTGGGTATCAGCCCTTCATTTATATTTTTCACCATCAATATACTGGACTTGGTATTGGATCATATAGAGATATAGACACACATAACATGAGACATACTGAAGCTTCCCTTTCAGCCAGAGCAACCATGAGAGGTGGAGGAAAATGATGAGCTAAAGAGTCAAAGGTAGTCTCTTTGCATTGAAGGAGCCAGGGGTTGGTGAGGTGGGGAGCCTTTTTTAATTTTTCTTTTCTTATTTTAAGGTGGAGCCCCGTGATGAGATCAGTACCCTAATAAGGAGAGGAAAAGACCATGACCATGAGGGCACAGCAAGAAGTCTCCTGCCCACCAGCCAGGAAAAGAGCCCTCACCAAACTCTGAAGCTTCTGGCGCCTTGACCTTGGACTTCCCAGCCACTAGAACTGTGAGAAATAAGTGTCTGGTTTTAAGCCACCCAGCTTAATGTGTTTTAAAAAACAGAAGCCTATAGGGGCACCTGGGTGGCTCAGTCAGTTACGTGTCTGACTCTTGGTTTCAGCTCAGGTCATGATCTCGTGGTCATGGGACCAAACCCCACATTGGGCTCAGTGCTCAGCAGAGAGTCAGCTTCAGATTCTCTCTCCCTTTCCCTCCTCTCTCAAATAAATATTTTTTTAATTAAATAAAGAAAAATAAAAATAAAACAGAAGCCTATAGAAATGATAGGAAATTTCCCCAGGTAAGAGTCATGGTCTGATATGTAAGGAGCTTGGGAAGTGGGCATCATTTGTACTCAGACTTATTTGTAGCCCCCCGGCAAAGGTCCCCTTCCACATGAGCATGTGAGGTCAGCAGGCCCTGCCCTTGCTGGCCCTCGAGAGCTGAGCTTCTTCAAGTGAAGCAGACTTGTGGGGTCAAAAACTTGGTCCCTTATGAGAATAGATCAGAACTGCACTCCCTCTGGAGACAGCACTGGCCCAGCTTGGACGCACATGGTAGGAGGGGGAGGACAGCCAGTTCTTTGGGTGGGAGAGAGAAAACATATCACAGGCCTCCTGCCTGAAGGTGCCCCCTTGCCCGCCCTCCTCCCATCGCCCCCGCCCGGTAGCCAAGAGCACTCCATTTACAACAAAATATGAATCAAGAAAGAGTGTTGGACACACACGGTAATGAAAATCCATGATTCAACTGTGTGTTCATAATTATTTCATAAATAAATGGCTTCTGGAGAGCTGCCTCTGTCTCTCTCCACCGAGAGTATGTCTTTTCGTTAAAGTACCCCGGCCTGCACGGGGCTGGCCTGAGAGCCCCACTCGTGGCCTCCTCCTTCTCTCCATCACTGTCCACCAAGAGGTTTTTGTGGTTCAGAAAGAGCTGCAAGGCCCACACTTCTCCACAGGACTGATGGCTCGTCAATAACATTAGCCAGCATTACGGGCCGCATCGGGGTAGAGCAGAATCAATACGGCCAAGTAAAAAGTCTAATAAGTTGACATGGCCATCCTCAGCAGGGCTCACATTACAAGAAATGAGTTTTCTTAAGGAATCAGCGTCAGGGTTGCTTAGGCGCTGCACACCCAGATGTCCTGACTAAGATTTATAGCTTTGCGTTTAGTTGGTGGAGCATTGTCGGCAGGGAAAAATGAAACAGTAACTGGGGTTAGCTAGAGAAGAAATTGGGGACTCGGGCCACTCTGCTGACAGGGAGGGAGGTCCATGGCTGGGGGAGTCTCCGTGTGGCAGTGCTCCCCGGGAACGGGCCACCCCTGGTCACTGGCTTCAACTGTCCTTTCTCCGAGGGTCACCTGGCACCCAGGCATGGCCACAGTCACCTCATGGGTAGCTTCATTGATGTCTCTCCTCTTGTCCTGTCACCCAGAGTCACCCACAGCTGAAGCAGAGGGGAAGATGCCGCAGACATTTCACTCGTATGAGAGGATATGCTCGTCTTTTCTCATGTGTCTTATTGGTCATCGGAGGGAATACCTGGTCAGTCAGGTGAGGTGAAACCATTGGAGGGGCCTTCACATGGGCTCAGCCGCTGCTGAGACAACCTTCCAGAGCCATGTTCCTCCACAGATGTGCCATCAGCCTCTTAAACCCTCCACAGATGTGCCATCATCTTCTTAAGGGGACAGTCATGGGTACAAAGCCATTGAGAGAATTCAAGTAGTCACGGGAACGTGTTGCCCAGGTAATCCTGCCTCTCATGAGCTCAGACAGGCCTTTTCACCTCAGGTCCACAAGCACAGACCAAGGTCCAAGTGAACAGATGGGTAATTCAAGGGAATAAGAAATGGCCTCTGTTCCCCAAATTGCTGATGGAGTAAAGGGAAGACACAGGCTAGTGAAGAAAGAAAGAAAGAAAGAAAGAAAGAAAGAAAGAAAGAAAGAAAGAAAGAAAGAAAAGAAAGAAAAGCAGGCAATGCTTTGAGACAGGCTGAGATACAGGCTCATTCATTCATTCATATACAAACCTAATGTACTGAGAATCTGCTATGTGCTTGGTGCTGGTCAAGGAGCGGTACCATAGCAGTGACTAAAATAGACGATGACCCTGCCCTGAGGGAGCTTCCATTCCTGTGGGAGCGGCAGAGAACAAGCAGTTCCTCAAGGGAACACATCGTTTCAGGAAAATGCTATAAAGAAAAGTAGGACAGGGGTCAGAGATATTGCTGGATGCAGATGGGGAGCTGCTGCTTTGAAAGGGATGGTTGGCGAGGGTCTCACGGAGGAGGCACATTTGAGCAAAAATGTGAAAGTAGGCAGAGAAAACAAAATGCATACGTCTTGGGGGGTCGGGGTGGCTCATTCGTTAAGTGTCTGCCTTCAGCTCAGGTCATGATCCCAGAATCCTGGTATCGAGCCCCATATCGGGCTCCCAGCTTGGCAGGAAGCCTGCTTCTTCCTCTCTCATTCCCTCCTCTTGTGATCCCCCTCTAGGTGTATTTTTCTTTGTAAAATAAAATCTTTAAAAATTTTTAAAAATAAACAAATTAATAAAGTGCAAAGGTGTTGAGACAGGTGTGTTTTTGGTGAGTACAAAGAAGAGTCAGGAGGCCGGTGTGGCCGGGCCCAAGGCAAGGAGAGGCCGGCCGGAGATGACATCAGGCGGGGGCCAGAAGCCAGAGCCTGTTGCATCTCCTAAGCAGGAAGGACTGTGGATTTCTTTCTGCATATGGCAGGACATCATTAGAAGGGCCCCAGTGGGGACTGACATACACAAATTTTCATTTTATCAAGATCCACTGTGTTGTGAAAATAGTCTGCAAGAATGGATTCAGGGAGACAAGTTGGACTCAGAAGCAGAAAAAAAAGGTAAGAAATGGGATCATGGAAACATTTGAAGGAAGAGCCAAAGCTTTGCTTATGGAACGGACGGGAGATGTGAAAGGGCTACCTCAAGAATGAGGAGGCCAGTGTTTTTAGCCTGAGTGACTGACTGAAGCTGGTTTCTTTTCCTGCACCAGGAAGCAGGTTTAACTGGGTGAAATCAAGAGATCAGTTGGTGCGCTTTGAGAGTGAGGTGCCTATTAGCATCCAAGTGAAGATTAGAGGGGGTGGCTGTGTAGTCAAGCCCAGGGTTCGGCAAGAACCACAGAGATAAATTTGCAGCCGTCTATGTCATAATTCTGGATGGGATCGCTGAGGGAGAGAGTGCAGAGAGAGCAGAGAAGCATGGGACCAAGGACTCCAGCATCCAGGGGACAGAAGGGTATGGAGAGTCTGGCAGAGAAGACTATGGAGCTCGGCCAATGAGGTGGTGAAGGTTTGAACAAAGTGCTGTGAGATCACTCGGGACGGCAGTTCATGCCACCTGGAGGTGGTTGGGTGGAATATGAAGGACGAGACCCTTGCAACAGTTGGGTGCGTTGGGTAGGAGTGGGAGATGAAAAACTTCTCAGGACAGGAGTGTGGAGAATGGCAGGAAGAGACTGTGAGGAAAATGGCAGGTTGTCCACAGAGGCTGGTATGTGGAACGCACAGGAAGCGAAGAGGAGAGCCCGGAACAGCAGCCATATCCCGGGTGAACGTAAATGATTGTATGTGATGGAGACGTTCTGGCAAGTGACACCCAAACCATACCCATAGCCCCGTGTACCTGATAGTACCCATGAGCAACCTGAGCTAACACTGGGGTGAATATCGCCCACCCCCACACCCCCGGGCCTCCACCATTTAACAACCATTATGGCAGATGTTTATAGGACTCCAACAAGTCTAAGCTCTTGAACACAGAAGGAAAAATTAGATTTCCAACTGCATGGGATGATTCAAAGTTCTCTATTTGCACACATGCCTTCGACAAAACTGAGATAAAGCCTCTTACACACACACACACACACACACACACAAGTGCATTTGCCTGGTGATTTACCTCATGAAACAAATACTAACACTTTGTTTTTATTTTCCCTCAAATATCTACATTGATTTTGTTGTACATTCATCTTCTGTTGTATTTTGAAGACCCAGTGATTGTCAGTTCTGCAATAGCTTTGGCCAAAAGCAATAACATTCTGACCCCTGAAAAGAACTTCTTGGGTCCTTTGGGGGAAACAAAGGCTTATGGAACAATGTCCCCAGGGAACTTAAAATCCATCAGGGGAGAGAGCGCATGAAATAAGGTGCAATCAATGCTCTAGAAAGAAGAGTCTCAGACTGGGGAGAGATCACTGACCAGGGGGATGGGAAAGGCAAAGAAATCCCAAGAGCCAGCATTTGGAAAGCAGGAGCAAATGACAGAAATAATGATAACACCATTTGTTGAGAGTTCTTTCAGGTCAGGAATTGTGTTAAGTACTTTACAGGAAAAAAAATTTAAATCCTCCAGCTACTCTGAAGTAAATATTATTTACCTTCATTTTAGAGAAAAGCAGAACAGAAGGTTAAGTTCTTGCCTGTAGACATGTGGCCATACGAAGGTGAGTCAGGTTTCCACAGCACATTCTTCTGACCCTCAAACCCAGATCACTGGCCTTCTAGCCTCCCAGAACTGGATGGAGTCAGGGCACATGAGGGTGCAGGAAAGGAACAAACAACTTGAAAGGACCTTCGGGGCTGGAGGGTCTTGGGGATTGGCTCCTTCTTAAACCATGAGATGGAACCATGACCAGTCCCCACCAACTGGTGTGGAGTAGGGACTACAAATAAGCTCAAGGCAGAACTTCAGTAGGCTGAAAACATACAGAACCCCCTAATCAGGGCAGTCTCTGGCCCGTACAGAGCCTTTGTGTGAAAGAGGAACACACATTCTCCCCTCCTCAAGATTACGTCCCTCAGTCGAAATTCTTCAGACAACTCTAATTCAGTTAGAATGAGACACTTGAATGCCATGTGCCAGAAAATTGGGATAATAAATCTGTACCTCCATGAGACCCACAATGTGAATGGTGCCTCCCATAGCACTCATGTCCACTCTCCCTTGCCTCTGGGGTAGGGTTGGAGTAGATGTGCACACTGGGGGCTGGGCTAATGGGGAGTTGAGCTACGGATGCATTAGTTTGGGCATAACAACACGATGTATGTATGTGGTTCTCGGTCCCTGCCATGGACAGTGATGTCGCTTCTGGCCGTCCTGGGATAGAGATGCCTTCCAGGAATATTTCTACTACCCAATCTGCCCACTCACCTGATGTCCTGAGGCACAGAGGAAGGGCCAGAGGTCCTATTAAGACATGAACATGTCTCAGAATGCCAAGGACCAGGAGGATGGGGTAAAAGAAAAAGCAAGTTTTTTAATACACAGAAGCGGAAGCCAGCATGTGGAAAATCTCTCACATTTTACAGTGAAGAAAAATGAGCCTGGACTTCATGGCTCTTTGCCCTACTGTGAAATGGTTTTCCTAAGATCCATCTTGGGGCTCTCTGGAACCCTTGGTCTGAAAATTTTGAGTGAGTTAGTATTTTGCTTTTCTGGATTGGAGCAACTGTTCATTGGCCTGGAATCCAGTGTTAGAGCGAGGAGCACGGCAAGTATGAGGCGTCTGCAATCCAATAAACATTCACAGACACCCTCCACATGCAAAGCCACTCGTCTCCCAAGAAAAGACCATAGGCAACTTCATTAAAATAAGGATAAGAGAAAAAAACATCTTACAGTTAATATATGGAATAGACTTAATATGAGATTTCCTCAATTCAACAATAATCCTAAGAATGAACATGACCTTAAGTGAATTTTGAATCTGAAGGAAACTTTTAGAAGGTATTAGGTATTGACTTTCCCCTTGTATGAATAATGTCACAACATACATCTTGGTTCACATGATTATTATTTAACATTGTACAAACTTTGACCAACAAGAAAGGTATGGAACAGAATAAGAGTATAATTATTAGAAACAAAGAGGGGTGCCTGGGTGGCTCAATTGGTTAAGCTACCAAGTCTTGATTTCAGCTCAGGTCATGATCTCAGAGTCATAAGATTGAGCTCCTCGTTGAGTCCCTGTCGGACTCTCCGCTCAGCAGGGAGTCTGCTTGAGGTTCTCTCTCTCTCTCTCTTTCTGACCTCCACCCCCCGCAAAATAAGAAATGAATAAATCTTGAGAAACAAAGAGAATGATTATTATTCATAGATAACAAAGTTATAAAACCAGACCATCTAAGAAAATCAATTGAAAATCTCCCAGAATCAATAAAGGAAAGTAGCCAAATGAACATATTTTAAAAATATTTCAGCATAACAAGAAAGAGATTCAAATATATGCAGTATAAGGGAAAAGAAGACTCTATTCACCATTGTAACCCAGGCAAAAAAGTAACTAAGAAAATTCTAGCAGTAAATACAAAGAAACCACAGGAAGAAAACAACAGATCTTCACTATAATTTGTGATGGAAAACTTAAATAGAGAAGGAAATCTTGTTTTGGGTGGGAGATCAGCGGACTGCTCCAGAGCAGTTAATGCTTCCTAATCAGCAGCCAGGCCGGCTGAAATTTCAACAAAAACGCGAGTGGACTTCTCAGACCCATCTAGAAGAATGCATAGGTAAGGATAACCAACTTTTTACAAGTGAGGGCGGAGTTCTGCTGTCAGATATCAAAACATCTCAAGAGAGAAACAAGAAACAGTGAACAGCCTGTGGAATAGGTCTTTAAACAGCCCTAGTGCATGGATGTTGGTATGTGCCAAAGGAAGCATCACACACTCACCCCGCACTAAACAAAGAAATCGAAGTCAAAACGTATTTTTACTAATCATATTGTAAACATTAAAAAGGGATATAGGTAAAAGACATCAAAATTTGATGTACAAGGGTCTTCATCACAGTATGCTAACAACAAAGAAGCAGCGAGCGACTAGAACAGGAATGTTCCATAGAGGACAGGCTAACTCTATCATGGTATGAACACACTCCAAGCATTGCACACCTATGACAAAAACAATACGGCAGTTTTCTACCAGTTTCTTCTTAAAGATGTGCTTCCTGGGTGCAAGGAGATTGCAATTTTGCTATGGAAGTAAGTTGCACCTGTAGAAAGAGAAATAACAATTCAAACTAATATGTGGCTCAGGCTCTAATTGCTATCAAGATTTCAGAGGAGGAGAGTCTTGATAACATACTTTGGCAGTATGCAGAAATACACACACACACACACACACACACACACACACACACACCCTACCTACATTGTACAGCGGCAATAGCCTCACTTCTCTTCTTGCTTGTACCAACCTAGGTTTTTGCCTTGATTCTGTTAGGGAAGATGGGTGCCAGAGAAAAAGAAAATATGTGACCGTTCCACTTAATCCCTACCGAACATAGGGGTTCCATAGGTTCTAGAACAACCCCTGCCCTGCTGGGAAGCTCCACCCTAGGACAGAAGCTAGAAGACAAGGACAAAACTCTCATTACCTAGATAAGCAACTGAAGGCCATACAGGTGTGAAAAAGCACAGGTCCTATTAGATTCTGAGAGAAGCTTAAAATTAAGGCCAAACTCTGGAGAGCCAAGGGGTTGATCTCATGAACATACTCCCTTCTAGTTTGACTTTTCAAACTTAAACCCAGTTGGTCTGGTTTCATTTGTGTTCTTCTTAAGGTCAACATCCATGACCAAGATTCAGTGATCCAAGTGAGAAAAACAAGAAAGTTCTCTGATAATTGTTGATTGAAGGCAACTAAATTAAGATGGACAAGAAGGTCACAGTTGCTTGCTTTTCTATAGTGGGAAGAAAACAACATAAATATGCGAGTCCTGAGTATTACCCGGATGGTTCTACCTACTTGACTCAGCAGAGGTATCAAAACCACTCAGCTCTGATTCAAGTTGTGTCCCCTCTCGCTCTCTCTCAAAACAAAGAGAAGGAATAGGATCTTGCCCCAAAGAGGGCATAACTCCAGTATCTTCATAGAGCTTTTGAATCTCTTTATCTGAATGATAAAGGAAAAGACACTATGCCCGTCCACAATCCCATTACAATTTGGAGAGGAAAAAATATGACAGGAGACATGCAATATATTTAATTCAACCATTTCTGTCTTCTAGGGGGTGAGAGAATTCATCATGAATGAGATTTTTGTGGAAAGGCCACGTTGTGGCTTATTTGAGTCTGTCATGGGTTCTGTTAGTATTAAGCTGATACAGGGAGAAGCCATTCTGTACTGAATAATAAACAAAGGAATGTTTGTTATAATATGTAATAATAATAATATAATAATAATGTAATAAACAAAGGAATGTCCTCAGACATTCCTGAGATCTAATTGACTATAACAAAGGGCGTCCGCTAGGCAGATAGATTGTTTTTCAGGGAGCTGTAGGGAAGGCCACAGCATGGACCAAACCCAAAGTGGGAAGAGAGAATATACTACTTCTTCAGATATTACCACAAACTTGGTGGCTTAAACCAGTACAAACTTATTATCTGGAGATTCTGAGGGTCAGAAGTCAGATAGGGTCCCACTGGGCTAAAACCAAGAAGTCAGCAGGGCTGTCCAGCTCACCAGAAGCTCTGGGTGAAAATCCTCTTCCAAGCTTCTTCATGTTGGTGGCAGCATTCAGGTAGATGACATTGTAGGTATGAAGTGTCCATTCCTTAGCTAGCTTTCATCCAAGGCTCATTCTCAGCTTTTAGAGGATACCTGCATTTTTTGACTCTTGCCCTATTTCCTCCATCTCCAAAGCCACCAGCGGCCAAGCTCTACTCATGTGTCACATCCCAATGATCTCTCTTTCTCCTTAATTAACCTCTGCCATCTTCTTCCACCACATCTCTCTGACTCCAGAAATTTCTCGGCTTTTATGAGCTCAAGACTGAGCCACCTGGATAATCCAGGCTACTCTCTCTCTGTTAAGGTTAGCTGATTAGTAAACTTAGTTACATCCTTAATTCCCCTTCACAGGAGTACCTAGGGTAGTGTTTGCTTGGATACTCAGGAGACAGGCACCTTGGGGGGACATCTTTAGAGTTCCTCTTATCACAGAGGATTTGGTAGATGAAATGGATGCCAGCAACACGGCGGCCATCCAGAGCAGTGGGACCGCATTTGGCCAACAGATTGCAAGAGCAGCAAGGTCAGATAGCAACTTCATCCTGTTTCCTGCTCTTGGCTGTGACCCTCTGTTATTCCCTATTGTTCACAGCCTGGGATAAAGTGCTGCCTTGGGGAGTTGTGTAGGGGCTGTGCCCACACTCTGAGGTGTGCCCATTTGCTATGAAGTAAGCACTACCTAGTGCTGCCCCAAGCAGACATTCCTGAGATCTAATTGACTATAACCATCATCATCATCATCATCATCATCATCATTACCATCATCATAAAGATAATTGTATCACTCACTTGCTTACTATTATCAGACATTAGGTAGGTGCTTTACATGTGAAATTTATTAAATCTCTCTCTCTCTCCCTTTTTCTTTTTGTTTGCAAATGAAGCACAAAGAAGTTAACCAAATTGCCCAAGTTCACTAGCTAGCACAAGGCCAGCTGCAACCCAGTCACACGGTCACCACAGCTGTGAGGGAGTCTGGGACACTGAGCATCCAGCACTGGGGAAGAACAGACGCCCGATCAACATGGGCCAGTGGTTCTCAAAGTGCCTTGAGGGTCTCCTTTTCAGACATTCTCTGAGGCCTCCCTTTCCAACACCATCTCTGTAGGAGATTGAATTTTCAACTCGGACAACATATCACACCAGACTGAATACAGAAGCAGATACGAGAATCCAGCTGTCTTTTATTAAGCCAGATGTTAAAAAGGTTTACAAAAATGTAAAATTGCATTGCGCCAGTTTTCTGTTTGGGAAAACATAGTTGTTTCATACTAACATGTAATGGGCTTATTATGGTTATTTTTAAATGAAATAATGACTGATTTTTAAATTTTCAGTTTTAAATTTTACATGCAAAACATTAATGGGTTTATGCACATATGCAAAAGGTTTTCAGTGTCTTCAATAATTCTGAAGGGTGTGAAGAGGTCCCGAAATCCAAATGTTAGGCTTATAATCAAACTCAGCAAATCATGACCATTGGGACAAATCTGTCCCCA
The DNA here is from genome assembly GCF_010015895.1 of Lontra canadensis. NCBI lineage: Eukaryota > Metazoa > Chordata > Mammalia > Carnivora > Mustelidae > Lontra > Lontra canadensis. The sequence continues at coordinate 4,201,627 of NW_022631064.1, read as the reverse complement.
CTGACTTTTTTGTTACTAAAGTGCTTGGGTTTTGTTTGTTTTGTTGTTGTTGTTGAACAAAGCTATGCCCACTCACTCGTGCATTGTCCACAGCTGTGTTTGCAGCATCGTGGCAGGAAACGAGCAGTCATAACAAAGTATGGCCACAGAACCTCCAGTGGTTTCTATCAGGCCCTTTAACAACAAAAAATTGACTAAGAAAGTCATGACTGATCACGTGGGACTCAGTGTATTACCATCCCGGACAAACTCAGGATCCCGTTAACTGAGAACAAGGCAGACCCAACTGCTGTCCTAATGAAGCTTACATCCCTGTCGGGGTTTGGGAATGGAGGGCCGACCGCAAATGATAAGTAAGTCGGTGTTGTATTGGCGGCAACTAGGATGGTCCAAATGCGGTACCTACGTCAGAAAATACACAACAGCACTTACTAAAGAGTTAGCTGAGTGAGTCAAGTAAACCTGTGTGTGTGTGTGTGTGTGTGTGTGTGTGTGAGAGAGAGAGAGAGAGAGAGAGAGATGAGGATCTATCACACTGCTTTAATCATTATGGTAATATAATATGCTTTGATAATCATTAAATCAAGGCATTGCTCCTTTTTCAAAGTTGGCTTGCCTGCTTTTCCATACATCCTCTTCTTGGTGAACCTGAAAAACTTTACTTTCAATTGAAAAATCCCTGAAGTCATTTAACCAACCCTGTTTGTTGTTTAGATGGCTTTCATTTTTTTCTAATAATAAGAGACAAAAGCACTTTGTCTCTTATCGTCTCTTATCACTTCCCTCTTATCATCTTACGATGAGCCCGTAGGATTGGAAACAGTGAGTCAGACAGGATGTGCGTTGTTTAGGCCGTCCATCCTAACAGTCTAGCAGAAAAGCTCCTCCTGAGCAGAAGCTGTTCCAGGGTGTCCTTCTTCGCTGCTGGTGGAGAATAAACATGCCACCCCAGGCACGGTGTGCTCGGAGGGAGAATCCTTCCTCCTGCACGTGCTGTCATAACCGAGCAGGAGGAAATGGATTTATTTTGTCTTATTTCCAAACCTGTACTTTTTTTTCAGTAGAAAATTTCAGGAGGCCAATCAGAAATCATTTCCTCTACCTGGAAGCGGTAGCCATAGCAGACAATTACACTGTACTGATGACAATGACCATTAACAGGGAGAAGCTCTTCAGGGAAGATTCCTCCTTCATTTCGTTTCTTGTCTCAGTATTTCCAGACATTTGATGGGGGCGGGGGGTTGGTTGTTGAGGGATGGGAGAGGGCCCTGATCGCCAGTTTCTGGAACACATTTCGGGAAATACCCAGGGCTCATGTTGATCCTTGTATTGGAAGCTCAGAGCCAGTAACCCTCAGGCTCTCGCCCAGCTCTGACGTGTGGAGTTTTCTATCACGCCTCAGAGTCCAGTTCCAACTCCTGCGAGCAATGGTCTGTGAGTCCTTTTACGGTCTTTCTGTAACTCTAAGCCACTGGGAGGGGGATCTCTGCTGCCAGGATACCAGAAGGATTCCTAGAGCATTCACGGGATGGTGCCACCTTTGCCATCCCAGGTTGTGACCGGTTCCCCACCTCCATGTTGGGATTGACAGAAGGGAATGTGTCTTGGGGATACTCAAGTATCAACGGCCCTTTTTGACTAACTGAGCTGTCAGGTCTATTTTAAATGGCTACTCTCCTTAAACCACGCTGGCCCAGGGGAGCCTAACCTCGGCCTCGTGTTGATAGGCAAAATATTTAACAACCAACATGCCCAGCACTGACAGATCAGAATGGAGGCCAGCCCCAAGTCCCCGACCAGCCACCCTGGTGCATCCAAGCACAGACGAGCCCTCCCCCGGACTCCCTTCTGGCCCTGGCCCCCAGGCAAGTGCTTCCTGTACTTCTTTCTGGGAGGTTGAAGACGGGTTTCTCACATAACATACCCATGATTTCCAGATTCTTTGCAGATCATTACAAGAAAAGAGACATCCTTCTGGAGATAATCCTATCTGGAAATATCCTTTGGAGAAGGCCCCAGAGCAGTACAGGCTAGTCTTCTCTGCCTCAACAGGGAGAAAATGCACAGGCACAGAGATCAGCCTGGGGCAGGAGGCAAGAGACCTAGATTTTCAAGACCTAGTGAATGAGTTTTATGTGTGGGCTTGGCTAGACTGTAGTCCTGGGTGATTCAAACACTAATTGAGATGTCCCTGTAAGGTTATTTTGTAGATACGATTAAAAGCTATGATCACTTTACTTGAAGTAAGCAAGATTATCCTAAATTGCCAGGGTGGGCCTGGCTCAATCAGTTGAAGGAAGGCATCCCTGAAGAAGAAATTCTGCCTGTGGACCACAGCTTCCCCCCCATGCCTGAGAGTCCAGTCGTCCCCCAGGGTTCAGAATTGTATAGCCAGCCCGTGCATAGTCATAGGGGTCAAGTCCTTGCAATACAGCTGTATCTCTACATCTGTATCTGCATCTGCTGGTGAGAGGATGGGTGAAACCAGAAAACTCCCAGGCCAAGGTTCACGGGTGCTTGCCAATTCCAAGGAGGCCCCTCTCACTGTGGTGCCTTCAGAGCTGGTTCTTGACTCACTAGGGAAGACACACGCTTGGTTGTCCTTGTGGAGATGCCAAGAAACAACACAGACAAGCAGGAAGTACAAAAATGAGCTCCCTCTTCCTTCTTTCCTTCCTCTCTCTCTCTTTCTTTTTCTTTCTTTCTCTCTCTCTCTCTCGTTCCTTCCTTCCCTTCCCCTTCCTCTTTCTTTCTTTCTTTCTTTCTTTCTCTCTCTCTTTCTTCTCTCTCTCTGTCTTTCTCTGTCTCTCATCTCCTGTGTAACTAGCCTGGCACTATGTTCTAGCAAGAATACAGTGGTGAATGAAGGAAAAGGGCTCTCTTGGAACTTGTCGTCTCGCGGGGTCGCAGACATGTAGCTGGGGGATCCCACATGGATAAGCAGAGTGTTGGTGGGGGCTGAGCAAGCTGCTGAGGAGGCAACCAGGAGGGGCACCGAGCTCAAGCAAGAGGGATCAGGGAAGACCTCATGCAGGACGGGATACAGAAGCCAGGACCAGGAGCCAGCCAGGTGAGACTTGTCAGGATCAGCAGGAAGAAAGTTCTTACACAGGGTAAGAACATGCACTAAGCCTACCGGAGCAAAACCGAGCCAGAGAGAGCCTGAGAACTCAACTCAAAGTGCAAGGTATAGAAATAGGAAACAAAACCAAACCAAAAAAAACCCAGTAGACCATTTTGTAAAGATTCTTAAGGAGTTTTACACTTTATCCAAAGGGGAACCTGTTGAAACTTTTCTAAGCAGGATGGTAATGTGGTAAAATCTGTATTTAAAATCTCAGTCTGACAATAGCATGGTCAGAGAGGCCAAATGGGGACTGAAAAATGGGATCGGAGGCTGCACACAGCCATGGTCAGGGGCTTGCTCACCCCGAGGGCGGCAGGGGAAAGAGCCCTGCACGGAGCCCGTTCGCTGCTGAACGCCATTCCCCAGGGAGGCTCAGCCTTTCTCAGCCAGCTCTCCCCACGCCCCCATCCCCCTTGGAGTAGGCTGATGTTCAAGAACCTCCCTGGGTTCTGCTAAGGCAGCTGAAGGATAGCTGGGAGGGAGGCGAGTGGGATCCAGGCTTTACTGGGTGCAGATAGTCTGTGTGGGGTGCTCAGAAGAAGCCCGTCCTACGGTGCTCCCCTCCTTCCATCCCCCCAGGAACCCAGTGAATACATATCATCTCTCTCTGGGTGCAGGCAAGCTGCTCAAGGGGGCAAGTCAGCCGACTGGGAAAGTGTCTACCCTCAACTGTGTTCTTCCCACCTCTGCCAGCGTGCATGTCTCCCCTGACTCCTCATGAGGGGGACCAGGGACTGACGAGCCCTCTGCCGCTGGAGCACAGGGAGCGAGTGGGAACGGGGCTTTGTCCTCCACAGTGACGATCACAACAGCAGGGAACGCTCACGACTGCTTAGGGTGGGCCAGAACCCTGTTTCCAAGAAGTAAGGACTATTTTTATCTCCTGTTTGGAGCACTCAATAGTAGGTGACAGATTCGGGCCATGGGAACCAAGCTGCCCGAACCCAGCACCCACACTCTTAGCCACAGAACCACCCGCTCTGGGGGTGAGATGGGGGGCAGGTCCATGGGGTCGTGGTCTTTTCCCAACTGTTGGGTATCAGTGAGAGGTAAGAATCTGTCTTGAAGAAAACTCCAGGCCCCATGCTTTTCTCCCATAGGAGTTTCCTAAATTTGAGGAATCATATTAATTTGGGGGAGCTCGATCTCTTGTATCTTTTCTTGTCCTTCTCGACATGACCAACTTCCTTGGTCCTACTGATTTGAGGTGTATTAGAGGAAACTTATGCATGATATTACTGCTATTATTGCTGATTATTTATATTACAATTTATGGACTTCAAAGCAACAGGGAAGGAGTGAGCAGTCACTGAGCTCTCCAGATAGCTCTGCAACAATCCCTCTGTGGCACTGGGTCATTTCTTTGGTGCCCACAGACATCTGTGGGAGGAGCCAGAGCTCGGAACCTAGAACAAGACTTTATGTCCAAGGTCAGGCCCCAAGCAGGAATGGGCGTCTCCAGATCCGTCCTTCTAAGCCAAGGATCAGTGTGGCCAAGAAAGGGTGGGGTGAGTTCTTGGGGGCAGGGAGCCTCATTGGTCCCCTCCTTGCCTCCCGAAGGCCCACGGCTGAACCTCAGGCTGCCTGCCCCTGCCCCCACCCCCACGGCCTGGTGTTAATTATGATGCAATCCCCCAGCCATGCAGCCTCAGCAACAATTTCGGGAGTCAGGGTCCATGTGCAAGGCCATTAACACTAAACATGTTTTAATCCATAATTGTGGGAGATTTATTTAATTTAGGGGCTTTATTTATAGTTCGATTGGAATTGTAATGTATTTTCGGCCCTCCGCACTGGGATCTGTCAATTTTTACGGCGTCTTTTAATTGTGTTCTCCCAGGCCAGGTGCAAGCAGTTTTCCAAAGCAGCCCGATCAGAGGAGACCTCCGGTTCTGGGATGGGGGAGGGCAGCGGCCTCGTACACACGCGACCCGGGGGCCACCGCGAGGGCAGGGACACTGGGTCCCCCATGCTCTGGGAGCCGCTGCCTGCCTGTCACAGTCTGTGGGCTGAGAAGGAGCTTCTAAACATCTTTCCACTTGCGCCCTTCCGTCCCTTTATTCAGTCCTTTGTTTATCCAGCAGATGTGGACTGAGCACCCACTGTGTACTCGGCCCCGTGCATAGTACTGTCAGAATGTATGACTGTAAAAGTTAGGAAGCCACTGACCCAGACTCTAAGGATCCTTTGCCTGGAACTGGTGTTCGCCAGAATTCACTGAACACCTAGCTAACGCCAGGCACCCAGCTCGGCACCAGGGCCACAAAGAAGGATGTGACCTCCGCTGCGGATTCCGGAGATCCGGTTAAAGCGAACTGATCTGGGAGTAACTGGAATGACTATACTTTGGCTGGGAGCAATATGGAAGAGAACAGGTTGGTCCACACGGTGATCCACTCCAAACTCCTCCAGGTCCCTCCCGCTCTCTGAGTTGAAGAGCTTGGGCTGGTGAGGAAGGCTTGATTTAGTTAAACATGAATATTTCTCAGCCTTGTTTCTTCTCAACTGTTGGTAATTTTCAAACATCAGGGGGTACATTTGCAAAACCCTCCATGCATCTTTAAGCCCTTTGTCTGTTTTTCTTTCCTATCATATGTTTTCTTTCCTATCATATACTGCCACAAGCTAAGAGGGTTGGAGGAAAGGACCAGAAACCAAAGTAAAAGACAGTGGAGAAATGAAATGAGACTCTGCCTGCTGGGGAGGCGCGCTGAGGACTAATTCCAGTGTGGCTGGAGGAGAGCGGAGCCCCAGCCCCAGGCTAAGACCAGGCCTTTGATGAAGCTGGGGTCCTCACTCAGGGGTCCCCAGAACCTAGAACAAGGCCTGGCCTGTGCAAATTATCGATAACCAGTGGGCGAATGGACAATGTGTGAATATGAAAAAGATAACAGCTAGGAACAAGACTTTACTGGCCGGAAAACAAATAGGCTTGGTCAGGAAACAAAGGAAAAAAACTCTACATTTTTCAAGTATGTGCCATGTGCCAGACACCGTGGTAAGTGGCTTTAGTTATAAAGCAGTATGTCCTCAAAACAGTGTGAGGTGAGGTGTTCATCCCACCTTACTGAGACATTTCACGACTTGCTTGGGGTCGCCCATGACAAGAGGAAGTCTAGCGGGGAGAAACCGCAGTGGGAGGAGGGGCCTGAAGCCAATGAAGCGAGTCACTATTTTCCAGACCGTTCCACACCTACGTAGGTGAAGCCCAGTCTCGAGAGAGTCTTTGATCCCTCAGATTCTAGAGGTTCTAGAGAACCTCCCAGCCTCTCTAGAGAGGCTTTTGCTCTCTTAGGTCCATAAAAATGGGTGAGGAGTCTCTTAGGAAATAGTGGAGGGTTCGTAGCAGCTACGGTGTAACGGGTGGCTGGGAGCACGTTGTGAAGGGCCATTCTAAGGGGACTCAACTGCATTTGTGAGGAGGTTGAGTTCTGGATATGGCACCCTAGGTCATGGCGCCAACGCGTCCTCAGAACAGGAAGATTTCAAGGATGATGGGGTCCGTGACAGATGCTGCAACTGTCCAGGGGGACAGGGAAGAGACGATTCAAGGAGGTGGGAGGGAGGACACTGGTGGTCTCTGTCAGAGTGACAAGGTGGTAAAGTCAAGGGCTGCGGTGCGGAAGGTTGAGAAGCGAATGGATGACAGGGTGAGGGGATGGGGCTGAGCATCCGAGAACATGGACCCCAGACCACCTCCTGGCCTTGGGTTGGTGAACTCCCCGGGCACTGCCAACCAGTTCTGCCCAGTCCCTTCTACAAAGCCTCTAAGGTAAATGCGCTTTGCAACTTGTTGGTTTTTGACAGCTCTTTGACGTCAGAATTCTGTTCAGTCTATGAACTGAGTCCTAATGTCAGGAATGTCATGAGCAGATAAGAAAGAAGGACTGGAACCTTAAAGCTTTGGGGGAAGCCAGGAAACTGGGCTGAAATTAATTTCCTTAGGAGAGGAAAAATCATTCTGTTGCAAACGGGCATAGCTATTTGATAACAAGACTAGAAAAATAATGGATTCCTTATTTTCATTAAATTTGTTGAAACACATAACTGGGGCGCCTGGGTGGTTCAGTCGGTTAAGCATCTGCCTTTGGCACAGGTCACGATCCTGGGGTCCTGGGATTGAGCCCCATGTCAGGCTCCCTGCTCAGTGGGAACCTGCTTCTCTCTCGGCCTGCTGCTGCCCTGCTTGTACTCTGTCTCTGACAAATAAATAAATAAAATCTTTAAAAATAACAAATATGTAACTAATATTTTAGAAAGGAACCCACCTAAAAACAAAGTTGACACACACAAACACACACACCCACACACATACACACCCACACTTTACAACTTATTGTTTAAATCTGCCAGAATGTTTTTCAAAAATCATCCTCTCCCAGTGGAAGTCTTTCCTGATCAATTTTAACATTCAGAGATTTTTTTTTAGAGGTAAGATCAATATAAATAATCTCTCTAACATACACACAACAGAGATTGTGAAGAACTTGCTGATTTGGCCCCAAGGGTCCTGCCCAAACAAACTTTGTCCTCAGATCGTGCTGTGGGGAACTTAGGGCAGGGCTGGAGAGAGCCACAGGGTAAGGAAGACCTTGAAGAAGGGAGATGATTCTTTAAAAATTATGTATTTGGATGAATTGGATATATCAAGATGGATTTTTTTTTAAGTCAGCATCCTTATTATGATTTTGGTCTGTTTCTATGTTTGGGAACTCTCCATCGTAGCACTCTTGAATCTTGGAGAGCGCGTCGTGTCAGTTAGATTAAGCTAAGGAATGCCGTGGTAACAAATGACACCCTCTCCCATCTCAGTGGCTTTACCAAGGTTTAATTCCTGATAATGCTGCGTGTTAATTATAGCTGTGGCTCTGCTCTGCGTCATCTTCACGCCTTGGACCGAGACTGACGCAGCTGTCCCCCTCCAGAGCAGTGCCATTCTTGAGGCAGAGGGAAAATACATGTCCAAGCACAACCTGACTCCCGACATGCTCCCTGTCCATGAGCCACATCATTTCTGCTCCCATTTCATGGGCTAAAATAAGCAACACAGTCAAAGCCGGATGTCAAAGAGGTAGAGAAGAGTAATCCTTTCCCCAGGATGGGGCCGAAGTATTTGGGACCAAAAGTGTAGTTATTGTAGGCAGAATCTGCCTTCCCATTATCCCCCCACAGATGAAAGTCTGGCAAAGTATCAGGGCAGCTTGTCCTAAAGGATATTAGGTAGAAAAGCCGGGGGGCAGGGCCCGGTTCAGTCTCAGGTTCTGTGTGCACAGGAGATGGGAGAGACGCTGGACACCAAATGCTGCAAGTGGAAAGGGCTTCGCTGGCAGGTGGGACCCGGGTGATCTTGAGTTGGGAAGTAGCCCAAAGGTGGTGAATTTTCCCTGCATCGACCGCACATCCTGGTTTGTTCAGGACTGTCCCAGGTTCCTACTCTTGTGGATCTGTTAACGCCCATCGACTACTTTTAGTGCCTGAATGGAAATGGTCCTGGACCAGAAGTCAGAAAATCTTTATTTATTTTTAAAACATTTTATTTATTTGTTTATTTATTTACGAGAGAGTGTGCACACATGCATGACATGGGGGAGGGGAAGAGGGAGAGAGAGAGAATCTGAAGCAGACTTCCTGTTGAGTTCGGAGCCGGATGTGGGGCTCAATGCGGGGGCTTGACCCCATGACCCTGAGATCATGACCTGACCCAAAGTCGGGCCCTTAACTGACTGAGCCACCCAGGTGCCCCAGAAGATCTTTATTTCAATCACAATCTAGCACTAATGTGTAGAGCAACCAATAAACTCTTGATACCTCAGCTTCCTCATCTATAAAGTGGGGGAGTTTATAGATTAAGGTTTGGTAAATTGTGTTCTGGTTTTCAAGACAGCATCTCACGTCCCCCCACAAGGGGAGAAAGAGGAGGCCAAATGGGGGAAGCTCTGACAGCCCCAGAGAACCTCTATTTTTTTCTGGTCTTGGGGTTGGACTTCATGTTGTGATTGGAAGAATCACACACCCGCTCCTCCCTTGACCACCTCCATCACAAGCTTTCTTTCCTTCACCACAAAACTTCCTAATAAGGTCCACCCTCAAGCATGCACTTCTGTGGCCCAGAGCCCCTGAAAGGACTGGTGTCTTTATCCATCTCTCTGTCGGCATTCATAGTCTCTGTCTGTCTTTCTCTTGCGCTCTCTCTCTGTCTCTCTCTTCATCTTGGTGCTATTTTCTTCTCACATCCAACTGCTCAATCTACTTTATATGTCAGAGCTCAGTCCTGGACAGAGATGGTTTAAATAGCGAATTTCTATCTTTGCTTTGTACCAGGGCTCCTCTTGGGCACACCTGCCAGCCTGTACATGAACTACCTTTCCCTCTTCAGTCTCCAGTCATGGTTTGGTGAAAGCCAACCTAGCATGGCTTCATGGCAGGGGGCTGAGGGCAAAGTGTTTTTAACTAGCAAGGAACCCTGAGCCTGGTCGGCACTGGGATGCATAAACCAAAAACGTGCCCTGTTTCCTCCAAAGTACAAACAACTTCCCCAATCACCGAATCCAATGAATGCTTTCTAATGGACACCTTACTGATTTCTCTGCATTGTTTCATGTGGACAAACACTTCCTCGTTGGCACTTCTAGCTTCCCTACCTTCCCTGCCATGGGTCTGGTTCTCTCCTTACCCTTCCTGCCAATCTCCCTTGCTGGACTGTCTTAGTTGTCCTCTCACAGTTGTCCTGCTCTCCCTTTCCAGGCCATCTTCTGTCAAAAGACACTGCTATCAATAAGCCAGAAAGTGGTTAAACCTTAAGATGAATGTTAGTCAATGCATTTCCTCTGTAGGGTTTTCTTTAAAGCCTCATCATTTGGGTGTGAAAGATGCTGTCCTCTTTTAAGGACATGGCTGGAAAAGCAAGCAAGTAAAGGACGTATCATCTAGAACCCAGGGGTGAGAGGGTACGAGAGGCAGGTTTCACTCCCTCTGATATCAGATCCCCAGGGAGCTAGCTCTACTTCCTATTCTTTTTTTTTTTTTAATTTGATGGACAGAGATCACAAGTAGGCAGAGAGGCAGGCAGAGAGAGAGGAAGAAGCAGGCTCCCTGCCAAGCAGAGAGCCTGATGCAGGGCTCGATCCCAGGACTCTGGGATCACGACCTGAGCCGAAGACAGAGGCTTTAACCCACTGAGCCAAATTAATATCAAGTAAAATTGACTTTTTCTCTGTGGAGAGTTCTATAAAACTCAGTACATATATAGATCTGTGTTCCCACCACCACAAACAGGAAACAGTGTTGCTCCTTCTCTCCCAAATGCTCTCCCATTACCTCTCTTCTGCCATGCACCCCTTGCCTCCCAACCCCTGCACCCTAGCCACACCCTATCTCTTCTCCATGGCCACAGTTGTGTCTTCCAGACAAGGTCGTATGAATAGAATCATGAGTGCATCCTTATGTCATAGTTGTTTTATGTTTTACATCTACATACATTGAAAACACCATTAGACGATGCTATCATTTTTGCTTTCAAATCACAAAAAAATTAACATCAGAAAAATAACGTATTATATTTGCCCATATATTTCTCATTTCTGTTGCCTTTCTTTCTTTCTTTCTTTCTTTCTTTCTTGAGGATCCAACTTTCTCTTTAGTATCATTTCCCTTCTTTCGAAGGAATTTCCTTTCCTAGTTTTCTTGGAACATGTATGCTGGACAAAAAAAAAAAAAAAGAGAGAGAGAGAGAGAGAGAATTCCTTCATCTGAGAATGTCTTTAATTCACCTTCATCCCTGAAGAATATTTTTCCTGGACTTAGAATTCTGGGTTGACAGTTCTTTTCTTTCAGCACATTTAAAATGTTGTTCTACTTTCTTCTGGCTTTCTTGGTTTCTCATGAAAAAAGTCATCCCAACAGTTCCCTTATATGTAATGCACTATATTTCTCAGGGTTTTTTTTCTTTTTTGAGATTTTCTTTTTTTATTTTTTTAATCTGTAGAATCCAGTAATTTGATTATACTGTGTCTGGGTGTTCATTTCTTTGACTGGATGACGTTTGGATTTAATGAGCCTTTTGAATCTGTAGGTTTGTGTCTTTTTGCCAAATTGAGGAAGTTTTCAGCCTTTACTATTTCAGATACTTTTTCTCTCCGTTATCTTTCTGGAGCTTTCCAACCTTGCCTTTTCAGTCTTTGGCCCAGAAAGCTGGTGCTCGGCAGGGACTCTGCTTGCCTCCAGGACCAAAAGGTGGGAGGTGGATGGAAGTAAAAGGGGTTTCTCCACCCTTGAGACAGCAGAAGTTATCAGGGTGTGGAGTTTTGGTTCCTGTAGGTTCCCGTGGCTGCTGCTGCTCTTGTCACAATTGCCCGGCTTTGAGGCAGGCATTAGAAAATAGAGGCAGGGGCGCCTGGGTGGCTCAGTGGGTTAAGCCGCTGCCTTCGGCTCGGGTCATGATCTCAGGGTCCTGGGATCGAGTCCCTCATCGGGCTCTCTGCTCAGCGGGGAGCCTGCTTCCCTCTCTCTCTCTCTCTGCCTGCCTCTCCGTCTACTTGTGATCTCTCTCTGTCAAATAAATAAATAAAATCTTTAAAAAAAAAAAAAAAGAAAAAAGAAAATAGAGGCAGTAAAAAACCAGGCAATGTCTCCTATTCTTTGACCATTCGTTGTTACCTTCTCTACTTTTTGACCACAGGGCTTCTGGAGATCCCTTTGTCCAGCCTTGGTGCCCACTCATGGGTTTTGGATTTTGATGAATTCAGGCCAGCCAAGGCACACTCAAGGGAGAGAAATGACAAAGTAAGGCCCTTTGAATCCTGGTCTTCCTTCTCCAAGCTTCTGTTAGACTCTTCGCTTTTCAGAGCCCGCAAATAGCTGATCCATGCATTCTATCCTGGTGCGTGATGGGCGCCTCCCTCTCCTAATAGTAAGGCTGGCTTTGACTTCGGTATTTAATAAAAGTCTCCATCCCCCAACCTTCACCGCCCCCACTGCCCCCGCAATGCTTTTCTCTACTTATTCTGCTAATGGGCGCTGATCACCTACTAAGTGCCAGAAGCTGCAAACTAGAGAAACAACCCATCTTTAAGGTGTTACAGCACAATTCCCACATGGGAACACAGCTCCTGGGTCTCACCCGTGTCCTGGCTTTCCCTCCTATCTACTTAGGCTCACAGATCTATGCAAGGGGAGTAGACCCTGTTGCTTCCTTGAAAAAACAAGTTTGCATGCGAGCCTGAACCAGCCTCACATGAGAGCTCTGTGGGTGAGGCTTGGGGCTTCGGAGAGAGTCATATTTTTCAAACACACAGGTTTGTGGTTTCTGAAAGAACAAAAAGCAGAAAGCATAACATCTTGTGGGATTACTTTCTGCTGAAGACCAACTGAGGCGACATCTGAAAATAATCAAATAAGTGTCTTGTTTTCAGTCTGCAAATGACTTTGCGAAACTTTGGAAGGAAATTCTCCACTTAAGAGGAGGGAAAAAAAAAAAGCAAGAAAAATGGAAATTGAGATCATGAGAAAGAACAAAGATGGGGAATTATGAGAGTGCTTTGAATTGTTAATAGGGCTTATATTTGTAAAAATGAATGTCTCTAAAAACCTGGAAATGACCTAATCATTTAAAATCACCTTACGTAGCACATACCCAAAACCCCTGATAACCTCCAGCTTCAATTGCTTATGCCCATTTTCTGGAGTATTCCAAAGATGTGAAGTTCCTACATGATGTGCAGAACTTTGGATTCAAAATTATTGAAGACTCTGATATTTTTGTTTTCCTTATAAGCTCTTACATTTGGAAAGAAGTCAAGGTCCAGTCTAACCCCAGAGGATCCCAAGATACGGAACTTGGTTTTTTGTTTTTTGTTTTTTTAAATGGTATCAGCCAAGAAAACAGAAATTGAACTGAAAGTTCAAGGAAAGTAAAAACGGCAAAGAAAAGGCTGAAGGTGGCGTATATAAGCAAGAAAGTTGAAGGAGATGCTGCCCCTCGGGAGGAAAGGGTCTGCTGGCCAAGGTAAGTCACAATAAGGCAGGTTGATGAGGATAATCCAAGGCAAATGAAATTCAATGTCATCAAAAACCCGGGCTCAGATAAGGAGAGACTGGAGCCCAGGAGAAACTTCCCCGGGGCTCGGTGGTTAAGGGTTATTGGGGGTTCCTATAGCATTTCATTAATCTGCAAGTCAAGTGTTGCTGATACCCAGTGCGGAGGGCAGACTGTTGCACTTTCTGAATTTCTGGTTCCTGATGATGCATTTGAGCTTTATTTTTTACAGTTGTCCTTGTCTTAGTCCTTTACTTTGTCTCTCCCCGCCCCACCCCGGGTTTAATGGTTTCTAGTTATATATCAGCATTTTAAGCCGCGTGCCATCCATCAGGCAGCACGTGGCTTCCGAAGGTTAGGGCACGTGGGTCGCGGCGAGCGCTCTGGAAGGACGCGTGCTCCCCTGAACAGCACAGCAAACCCTCTGGTAGGATTGGAACGCTGCGGCAGCCCGGGACCGGGGCGCACGCTAGGAATCGAACCAAATGCCTTTTGCAAACAGCAGCTCAATGAGGATTCCTGCCATGAGGCAAAATGCTTGGAAAGTTACGATGCGCTGGCATCACTGGGTTTGGGGTCAGCATGCTGAAACCGGGACTCATTATGTTCCGACCATGCCAACTTGGTGCAATTAGCCGAACACGATAATTTCCCGAAGCCATATGTTGATCTTTAGGGGAGGAGAGGCTTCGTATGCCTGATGGCTCTGAGCTCGGACTGACGGGGCCCAGCTTCAAGCGCCCGTCTGTAAATCAGGGTAACGCGCGCGCACGGCGATCAAAGGGGAGGAAGGGGAGCCAGATCCAGCCTGGGCAGAGGCGGACAACAGAGCCGGGCTGTTGTGTCCTTGTGGACTCTGGAAGTGAGTTGGTTTTCTTCCTCTTCCTTCCCCCGCCCCCCTACCAAGGAAGGTTTCAGAGAAAGGTCAGGGGAGCACCACTGTGTGCAAGGCTGTTCCTCCCTCCCCCTGTCCCCCAAATAAAATCAATGGAAGGACCTAGAACACGATAAGTTATGTTCCAGGGCTTCGTGGCCTGTATTCCCATTGGAGACCTATCAGTGTGAACGGGCACTGTTGGGAAATCTCTCCAGCCAGCCGTGTTAATCAATACCTCTGTTCATTATACGTCTCTGATGAATATGGGTAATGATTGGGTGCCTGAGAGTCAGGTGACTAAAAATAACTGCGCCTCGCTGGGGGTGGATAGATTTTCCCCCCAGTATTACTTCGGGAGGTTCAATATTCACCACCGCGCCTCTCCAGCCCCCACCGAGGCGGTCCTCTCCGGTCTTCACTGATAGATCGGCCCTGTCCTCAGAGCAGCTTTATTAAATTCGTAGCACTTCATCTACTGTCATATTGTCAACTGACACGGGGCAAACCAGCAGACGGCCAGCCTTCCGGGGGCTCGGGACAGCCCCTGGCCGTGACCCAGGCAGTTTTGATGAGCTTGGTGCCAAGAACTGTCTTCATGGGTGCCTCTTTGCTAAACAGAATGATTTCCACCATTTAGGAACGTTTAAAACAACTTTTTTTTTTTTTTTTAATAAGAAGAAGGAGAATTCTTGCCAATTACAGACGTGTTGTGACAGATGAAAAGATCCTAATTACGCTTGGATTCCCTGCAGGAGCGCGTTAATACATCCGTGACATTTAATAACCACATGCGTCAATGGAGGTTGACTTCTCCGAAGCCGTTCAACTTAGCGCTTTCTTGCCCTTACCCTGCCAACCCACCCAGGGATGCTCAGGGGAAATCGAGGAGGGAGACCCCCATCAAGGCTCGGTGGCTGGCATCCCCCGCTGCCTTGAGAGGGCCCCTCAGTCCACAGTGTCTGAGGCTGGCTGGACGGTTCCTCACTGTGGGCCTGAGAACAGCCTGACCAGCCCCTTGCTGGCTGGAGGCCCAGGGTCAGGGGTGCTGTAGAGTTGGGGTAGCTCATGTCCCTGGTGATGGGCCAGACAAACTTGGTGTAGTGGGTGGAACAAGTCAGGGAGAGGGGCAAGTCTAGCGCTGGGGAGGGAGAACAGAAAAATGCCAGCTTGGAAAGGAGACTCGGAGGAACGGTAGTCTGGGTTAGCCACATTTTTAGCAAAGAAGAGTGTAAGAGGTGGGGTGATAGTTAATGATGCTAAGTCGAAAGCACCTTCGACGTGCTTCTTCCCATTGTCCCTCAAGCAGGATGACAGGAGGAGGAAATGTCACTGATTAGGACATTGGTCCTTCTGCTAGTTTTATTTCTAGATTATAACAAGCACAATCTCAGAAAACCACTGCCCAGGGACTATAAACTGAAACACAAGCATTTAGTCTGAAAAAAAAAAAATATAGTCATCATCCTGTTGGCTGCAGTCCACGAATTTCAAAGGGCGGGGGAGGGAAGACAGTGTATTTGTAGAAAGCTAAGTGGCGAAGATACCTAAGTTCTTTGGTCTTTCTTTCCTAAAAAGAGCCTGGGCAAAGGGCTTTGGGGGAACAGGAATTCTGGGGAGACACAGAAAAGTCATCCCTCCAAGGATGGCTTCGGCGAGGAAGACTCTGGGCAATGTTTGCTGGGCTCTGTCAGGACTGGCTAGAATCTTCATAGCTCTGAGTCAGCTTCGCCATCTGAGCAAGAGACGGGTTTGATCTTCCTAAGAAGAGTATTCAATAATACCAGGATTCAGTCCAAACCGGAGATTGACTCTGAGTTATACAACAAGTGTGCTTCAATAGCCTGAATTACCATGTGAGCTGAAGTGTTACTAAGTGTATTTTGTAAAGGTCTATTGGAGTTTGCTGAGGTTTCTTCAAATCAAGCAGGTAAGAAGAGGTCAGTGACTGATAAATCTTTAATATAAAAATTGTACAAGAATTCTGATACAAATTACAAGAGGTATTTGGACAAAATATGAATAAAATTCCATTTACATCCCCAAACCCTTATGCATTTTATGCAAAAGACATACGGTAGACAGTTATAGTACAGAAAATACAACAAAGGAAATAGCAAATAAAAAACTTTTCATTCCCTCAGACTACTAATCAAAACAGAGCAAAAGAAAACAAAACGGAAACAAAACCCTCGTTTAAGGTACATACAGTATTTCTGAAACTACCAACGTCACGAGTATTACATCCGGGGGTGCGAGCCATCCCTGTCCCTTGGTGCAGCTGCCGTGTGGAGCACAGACTTTGGCTCTGTGACAGGCTTTAGCAGAAGAGACTAGTTCGATGCAGATGAGAACAACGTAAATGAGGAAAGCAATGACCCCCAGACTCTGGGGCAGGGAGAGGACCTATCTTGGTGAAAATTCCTTTTCCTCAAGATATTTCGATTCCCTTTGGCCACTTTTGCTGTCAAATATGCAGGTCAAGCCAAATGTTTTTGTTGTCGAGACACACTGGTGGTCTTGGGGTGAAGTAGAATGTTATGTGTTCTCCCAAGTGTGTGAGGGATCTTGCTAGTTCTTGAAGGACTAGCCCTTGATCTGTAGGGGAGAACAGAGAGCTTTCCTTCCCAGGGCCTCAACTTGCCTCCAGCTTTGAGGAAGGGCCCAGGTGGCCTCAGACTGACGTCTGCCCTTGGTTTCTTGACCTTCCTTGACTCTCTGACCTCCGTGTACCTACAGTTAACCTCTCCTGCACTTTTTTTTTTTCTTTTTTTTTTTACTGGCACTGTTAGGAAAATGGTAACATTTCTCTGCAGGGCAGCTGAACCAAAGTTTGCACGGGAAAGCGAGTGCACCATATATTATAAATCTTAGATAGTCATATCAGGTTAATACATAATACTAGAACATCTCATTCACTTATTCATGTTATGTAAACCCTGGACAGGGTAGAACACACACATGTTTCCAAAGTGATCAAAATCGGGATGAGGGAGGGAGTGTTCTACCTTCTTGCTTCAGAAAAGATTTTTTTTAAGGGGGTCGGTGAGACTGGAAGGAGAGCAAAGGGCGGGAGTGGAAAGATAATGGAAAAGTCAGGGGAGATTAAGATAGGCAATGAAAGGAATGGATTACTCTGTACAGAGACATGCAAAAACGCTCCAAATTGAGTACTAGATGAAAAAAAAATAAACAATCAACCTTGGTTTATACATCTCAAGTGAACCTATTAACTCAGCGCATTATACCTCTTGAATCAATGCTTCTCCGCTACCGCACTGATTCTCAGGCGGGGCGGGGGAGCCTTCGTCTCCCAGCGCGGAAAAAGCAGGCAGCTGGGCTCCCACTGAGACCCCGCTGGGTCAGCTCACCTTGCACTGGGACTACCAAGAGGCCTGGGGTTTTCTCCCTCTCTTTTGGAAAACACTTGCCTTGCCAGGCCAGGTGAGAGGGGCTTTCCCACATATACAGGGGCTCCCTAGAGTCCCCTCTCAGTCCTCGGGTCCCGCAGCGGAAGTGGGCAGGGCCGGTTAGTAATGGATTGATTCGCCGTCTTCGTTGTGCATTATTTCAACATCACATTTGGCAACAGAAGCCTTATAAAGTCTTGGTATAGCACTTAGATACTCACTCTCTTCAAGAAATATATTTTTATACTATATACTTCTCTCCATTTTTTTGTTAAAATACCTTTTTCTGCTCTTCCTTCCTTTCAAAGATTCTTTTTCTTTTTAAACCTTAAGGAAAAAAAGCATTAAAAAAAACACACACACATTGGAAATGTCCTCAAGCATCCCTGTTAATTCAAGGAGGAAAGCTAATATTAGTTAGCAGATTCTGTGCAATTTTGGCAACTGAGTTTTTAATTCATTTAAGATTCTATTAAGATGTTTGATAAATGATTGTAATATATACATACTGGGGGAACTTAAACATGAAGCCAACTGCTTTTTCTCTGACCCCAAGAATCCTCGCTCAAAGTGCTTCTCTCCCCAGTCCTCAGACTGGCTAATGAAATTATTTCACACAAAGTTGTCAACAAAAACCTGTTACGCTTTCTATCTCTAAGTCTCCTGCTTTTCTCCCTCCAAAAGTACACATCAAAGATGACACCTGCACGCATCTCATTCGGTTGACAAATGTATTTGCCATGTGACTGTTCACAGTGGGGGTCAACAACTTCTGTCAGACCCGCTGCCAGAGGGCGGGGAGGAGGCACGGAGGCCCCTGGTTCCGTGAGGACTTACAGATCGATCTTGGCCTTCACTCAGTCACTAACTAGCCACTCTCCAACCACCGTTTAGCAGTTCAAAACAGTCCACTATACACAAACAGCAGCCACTTTTTATACGTGATTTGGGCTCAAGGTATTTTGGAATACAACATTTTCATGTGTTCCTCCTTTGTCCCTTCTGTCCCCCTTGTCACTTGTCTCTGTAAAGCTCACTATACTTATAGTTATCAAAATGCTCCCTAAGTGGAGAATTTACCTCTTACATTTAGGGTAGTTCCTGTTTTAGTGATTAAAGTAAGAAGCCCCATCACATCTCCCACCCCCCGCTTTTTTGGGATCGTCAGTGCAGTTTCACAAAACGATGGTGAAGCTGTCACTTACACTGTGGATGCAGAGGTGTTCATTTCAAGGTACCTGTGTGCATTTAGATCAAAGCAAGAACAACAACTCTTTACCACCATGCACAACGAACTTGTCTCCAACATATGCACTTTGCAAAGGGAAAGGAAAATATTATAATGCTTTCCTTCCAGAATATGGGGTGATCTCATTATGCCACTGACTTGTGGGAAATTTTGTTCCAATTCTGGGGGCCACATCCAGTTCTCCTAAAATGAGTGGGCATGGAATTGCAATACTTAGTTTCTAAAGACACAAAGAATGCTGTCACAGGGTCTCTCTACTGACCCTTTAAGGAGTCATCTTGTTACTGTCCATTTAATAGCTGGAGAGGGCATTGGAGAGGCAGCCTCGGGCTTACCAAAGTAGCTTAGTAGGTGTGTGTGTGCGTGCGGGTGCGCACTTGTGTGTTGGGAGGAGTGGGAGAGAAGCAAGAAGGAAGAGGAAGAGGGGAGGGAGAGAGGGAGAGACGGAGAGGGAAGGAGAAAGACAGGGAGAATTGTGAATGTGTGTGTACATCAGGGAACTCAGTGGGAAAGCCGAGCCCTTGTACTCCATTTCCCCCTCACAAGGGATAAACAGGCAATTACGCATCCTTTTATATTTGATGGCCAAGTGCTGAACTGGAAAGCACACTATTAGTTTGTGTCCCTTCAGGGCCAGGGCAATAAGTAGCCAGGAGAGCTGGGGCTGAGGCGGAGAGGGTGTTGTCTGCTGTTAGTGTGACAGTCTTGTCAGCAGCATTCACATTACTGGAAGGTAATAAAGTGACAAGTAAGTTATTAGAAAGATATGAGGTGAAATTGAACTGAAGCTTCTCACTGCTCAGCCCCAGCTTTTTCCTTTCCTCTTTTGTAATGGTCCACTATTTGTTACAAACTGAGCCTTGTCTTGATACTCTATATAAAAAAGATTTTTTTTTTTTTTTTGCAGTAAAGGTCAAATGAATTTACAATAACACTTGAGAAAAGAATAAGGGTAGTTTTATAACAACTATAGGATGTTGTTTCAAAAATATATCTAGCATTATAATGAATGATAATGCTGATCCAATTCAGTGTACTTGTAAAAAATGCTCATTTTTTAAAAACCCCATCATTAGGCATTTGGAGTTTTTAGCAGACGCCAAAAGACAGTATCTGATGTCCAGTTATTGCCCCATGACCGCAAGCATCATCTTGGGCAAGATGTGGAAAGACGGGGGATGACGGAAGTATACAAGGAAGGGTGGGTGTTTGGGCCGGAGTGATTGTAGACTAATTCACCCATTGGTCTTACAGCTGGATTTATAAACACTAATTCCAAGTTACCATTTATGGGGAGCAACTCTCCAACTACAGGGAACAGGGAAATGAGTCCGAGACACATCAGATATGATCTTAATTCTAACACAAGGAAGACTGCCACATGCTTTTGCTTTGCAGGAAAACATGAAAACAGAAGAGTTACTTTTATACTTCACAGGGAGGTAAATGAGCTCACATTTTGACCAAGAAGTCTTTAGCCAAGTGGCATTACAATCATGGCTATAGGGACAAGCAAAAGTCATGATGCAGAAAATACATTTAAGAGCCCAGTTTGACCACCAGCCTTTTCTAGAACCTAGGTGACCCACCACATCTCTTTGCTTCCCTAAGGGACTCCACCATCACTTCCCACCCGCAAAACAAAACCAAAAGCAAAGAAAAAGCCTCCACGGTTGCCCTTGTTGGCTATTCTGACCCATAAGGAACTTGTATTTCCACGCAGCTGTCCTTGCTTTCCCCTGTTACTCAGACTGGGGTGCCACGGTGCACCTGGTCATAGGGAGCTCTGTGGGGCGGTGCATCATATGCTCTCACCACTGCTTGGCACAAGTGTACCAGACCTTCCTTTTGCACACTTTGGGTTCATTCACCATTTTCCTTTCTCGCTACCCTAAGCCAGGGCAAGTATCAATCCCCTACTTGGTACCCCTTAATCTGCTTTTGGAAAAACTCATTCCCTCCAGTCTTTTTGGCACCTGCCTTTTATCGCCCTCCTTATCACACTTAGGCCATACCTATTAAAAGACAAAGCATGGGAGGGAGAAGCGAGATCCTCTGACATAAATATTCTGAGTTTTTAATGAATAAAATTTATTGTAATTGTTTAGAAGTTAAGGAGTGTGTATGGGGGATAAAAGAAAATTTCTTCTGGATGGTTTGTTTTTTTGATAGCAGATGTGGTGTGTCTTATTACAGCTGAGTTTTACTTACTCTGTTAGTCAATTGAATCCAATGCTAACAGACTGAGCACAAGTTAGGACTGCTCAGGTCAACTGTTAGCAGTTAGCAGCATGTCCACCCCAAGCTGTTCCCGGCTTCTTTATGTTTTAATTGCCAATGGCCCCCATTCTCATTTGCTTGGTACACATCTGGGGTGTGTACCTAGGAAGGGGAACAAAAGGTCACTTTTTATTTGGTGGGAATCTAGTGCTTGGTTTCTCCTGAGTAAAATGGGGAGAACGCCTCTGGAATAACAGCCTATTCTTAGTATATTCAAAGTTTTTGTTTGTTTGTTTGTTTTTGTTTTAAGAGCAATGTATACAGTAACAGGGCTGTTAACCAGGGAAGTGTCTTTCTCCTCTTACTAGAAGGGCCTGGAAATTCATGACCAAAGAAATCACACTACAAGGACAGTGGCACCATTGTGCTAAACACGTTTTCAAAAAAGATGTTATTCACGTTGAGAAAGAAAACATTAATACCTTCAAACCTTTAAAAGGCCTCAGGCTGCACTGGACAGCTAGACTAGGATCCTGAGAAGCATTACATTGCGCTGACTTATCTCCATACAATTAATAGCAGAACAAAGAGGGTCGAGCTTCTTAATCCCATTTTTAAAACCAAATTACGCATCATCTACCCCTCCTCTTGCTCTTTGCCGTCGCCTCCGCAGCGTGCAGACGTTCCCTAAAGCAGACTCAGCCTTTCTGATATGTACAAAAACATAGTTTAAAATGATCAAAACAGTAAGTTTCGACATCAGCTAGCGAACATGCACATTAATAATACTGCCTCGTTTTCTACCTGTGACAAAACCGTGGTTAAATCAATCAAATGGGGGAAAGCTGCTTGGATGAAAATCTGCATCGCCCTTCCTTTTCAGCCAGCACAGAATGGATGCAGCTCGAGAGAAACCGTTTCACCATAGAAAACTCCTACGAAAAAACAAACGAGTAGAAAATGGACAAAGACGAAGGGCCCAGTGATTAAAATGCTGATCTCTTTTCCCTTCCCGTTTGCAAGTAAGCCTTGGGATCACTGTCCTAACTAGATGCACAGTTAAGTCAAAACACTGAGCTCAGGCACACACCCGAGAACAAGCAACACTCTGGGACGGGAAGCCCTGTGCAATCCATAATGTTACATATTAAGTCCAGGTGCCGCTTTGCTTCCATCCACTCCCGCAGTCCCTTTTTAAGCAAATAGGCTTTATACTAGAAAGTGTTTTTCACCCATTTAGAAGGCCACCATAACATTTGGGCACTTGAGGCACAAAAGCAGTAGCAAATAGGGGAGACACTTAAAAACAAGAGCCAGTTGTCCAGGACTCGTGGCCGTTTCTCTGACAAATCTCAGGCGAACACATTCACGTTTCCGAGCAAGGGGAATTCTACTTTGAGAATCTCATTACTTCCGGGCTGTTCTAACTGGCTATTCACATTAGCCCGGTTTGCGGCAAGTAACAAACATTTGTTCTAAGCCCAGTTCATTTGCTGATGTGACCCGCTGACAGCTATGTAATTCACTCACGAGGGCTATTTGACCTTTTAGTTGACATTAAATTAAACAGACTAAACATTGATTCTGTACAAGATGAGTTCTAATAGCTCAGCCAAGAGTATAACTTTTAAATATCACTGAAATAAAAATGTGTTAATTTTCATAAAACTAGGTGTAATTCAGTCTATCACAATCCAAAAGCTAGTGTCTCCCTAATCTCTTCTTGGTATACTAAAAAATATTTTTTCCACCCTTTTTGACTCGAATCATTTGGTAGTGGGGCAACAGCGCAACACAGAGAACGCTAAGAGGACAAAAATGTTTGCAAACAAACTTTCATTATTCTAGTTCAATTTTTCACAAACATACTGTACATAGTCTTATATGGTATAAAACAAAGGAAAACATCTCTGTCTATTCAATTTAACACAACACCAAAATAAAGCAATTAAGACTTTGGGAAATTCAAAGGTACAAGAAAACAAAAATGGTTATTACTAATTCCTCAGCTTTTTACCGTAAACATTTGTCATTTAACAGACATAGTGTTTGATATGGTTTCTTTTGTACTGCGAATACTTTTGGTCTTTCCTCATTGGAGAACAAACGAATTAAACGAACCCCATAGTATCCTCTGAAGGAGATGAAAAGATGAAGCTTCTAGACAAGTCTAGCTTATCTTGAAGAATCTATTGTTTCTGAAATTTTTACAAATAAAAATACTGAATCCTCAACTAATGATGCTTATTTTTGGAAACAATAAATACTGTGAGGTACAATAAATCCTACAGGAATAATAACAACAACAGAAACATATTAACAGTTTCCTTTGGCAAATTTAACGGAAGTGAATGCTGATGTGAACATAGAAAAAATAATTACAAAACATATGAAAAATGGAAACAACATGCAAAGTTCAAACAAAGGGGGTATTTCTAACCTTGAGACCCATGAGAGAAATGTTTGAGGCCATTAAATGCAGAAAAGAAATACATTCTCTTTAAATTATTGTGTACTGTTAGACAAAATATTCCTTGTTTATCTGTCTTTCCCCCCTCCACTTAAAAACAAACAAAAAAAAGACAACAAAACACAGTCTGCAATGCATGTCCTAATGGTTTTGGCTGCAGACTGAACTTGAGTAAATATCATCATTTAGTCAGTATGTTGTGGTAGCTGAGGGCTGCCCATGTGGTTAACCAGCTCAGGCAACATGTGTAAACATCGGAAACAAAACAAAACAAAACAAAAAAGGTTTGGAGAATTGTCTCCCCCTCTTTCTCACTCTCAATTGCCGGGTTTCAGACTTGCTTTCATTTCTCTCTGACAAATCATGTGGGGAAACACAAAACACTCAACAGTGAGAGATCCTATTTTAAACCCCCCTTCGTCTGGCTTTTCAGAAAGGAGTGTTGCTCAATTCAAGTTCAGCACATGTTTTCAAAGCTTCTGAGTAACTGCCGCTGTGAAATGTCTTTTGATTTTGTCTATCAAACGGGCCTGAATCATAGGACGACTGCCTAACTTGCAAAAAATTAGACAGCCATACAACAGACCAACCCAGTTCAGACTTACTTCTTTCTTTTTAAAGGAGAAGGGTTAGGTCCTTGGAAATGAGTGTTCAACACTTTTACTATTTTCAGCTTTGTTCCATAGTGAGTAACTTGGGCTTTTGTATCCTGAAATATTATCCTGCCTCTGAAGAGTAAATGCCTTGGCTGTTTCACACCACATAATTTTGTTTTCCTTTTATGTAACTTAACATATAAGCAAGAAGGATGCAATGTTGATTCTAATAACATTCGGCACTTGAAAGAATCACCAAGTGTTCTTTTTTTAAAGCGGTTTTCTGGTGGCCGACAAATTGGCCTGTGGTTATGTTGAGTGACTAATTGTATTTTCTTTTCTGGAAACTTGTGCAAAGTTGGCAGTTTTGTGTTAACACTAATACTTTTGTTTGGCATTTGTGCCCTATACTGACCAGACCATTTTTATACAAGTGATTTTTTTTAAAAAGACACTTACTTGAAGTATGGCAATAGTTTAAGGATAAAAAAAGAAGCATGGATATTACACATCCCCTTGTAGTGTATGAAAAAAAGTGCATGACTGGATTTATGTACTAGTACAGGACATTTTAAAAAATCAGATCTGTGCTGTAAAGCATGCCAGCACCTCTTTATCACTATCTAGCAGGTAGTAAAAACAAGACCATGGTTTTTCTTCAAAAAAAAAAAAAATGTGCATTAATGCTAACATAAATGAATAGAGCTAGCCAGCAAACTATTTTTCTCCTGCATATCTAACAGCTGGATGTAACTGTAAAAATTAAACAAAAGAGTTAAACAACCATCAATACAATTGCTTTACATCATTGGCCTCTCAAGGCTAAATATTTACAGGTGAATCTGCCATGCTTTAATTGAAGATTCTCTCAAAACCTTAAAGTTCACAAAAGACAACTGTAAGAAGTTCCTTTTTTGTTTCTTTTTTCTTTTTTTCCCCCTTTTATTTATTTCTTTGCAGGCAACAGTCATGGGTACAACAAACTGTCCCTCTGGAGAGGACCGAGAATTCTTATTCTTTCAGAATTTGGGCTAGTTGCACACTTTGTGTGTGTGTGTGTATGTGTGTCTTAAGGGTACTCTGTTTTCACTCCCAAATTAAAGTTCCCACCCCTTCCCAAAACTATAAAGGAAAAAGAAAACAATTTCAAAAGCACCTAGTGTTTATCTTTTTATAGCTAAAGAAAAGATGCGTGTGTGTGTATGTAGACACAGAGGCGTACATGTGTACACACACACACACACACGCACACACCCAAGCACACAAGCACACACTGACTATGGCAGTTCAAATATGTAGGCCATCTGGTGAGAGCTGGCATCTGTAGTGTCCGTTCTGAGCCTAATCTACTGAAGTGAAGGGAATGTTTTTGTGGAGATTAGGGTTCTGACTGTGCCGGTTTCGGCTTCGCACAGAGGAAAACATCATATTGCAACCGGGGACTTTGCACTTGTGCATTTCTCGCAAATGCACAGTTTTGTAGTGCACTCTCAAAGTCCCCTTGTTGCTGTACATTTTGTGGCAAATGTTGCACATGATCCCACCACTGCTCCCGGACAAGCTGTTGAACATCAGAGATCCTGGAACGTCGGCTCCTAAACTGCCCGGGAGGGCAGGGGCCTCGGCCTTGTGTGCGGACTCCCCACTGTCACTCGCCCCGTCAATGTCGTCGAGAAGAATCCCCTCGTCGCTGCCCGCGTCGGATTCTCGGGAGGAATGGATGCTGCTGCTGGACTGCAGGCTGGAGGTGGTGCTCAGGTCAAGGACCATGTAGTCCTCTGCCATGCCTCTCCCGTACCCATTCAGGTGGGAGTCTTCAGTCCCTGCGGGAGAGGAGGCATCTTCCCTGACATCGAGCCCCAAGGGGTGCTGGGCACCATAGATCTTCATCAAAAATTCATCCCGGAGGTCCTTGCTAAGGGAGGGCTGCGCTGAGTCCAGGCCCATGTCATCGAGTTCTTTGGTCAACAGTTTGCGATGCAGGTTTATGTTGGCACTGTGTCTAGGAAAACAAGAGGGAAGGGGGGGGGAAGGTGTACAGGGAGTGGGGAGGGGTGAGAAAAAGAAGAACATTTTAAAATTGATTCAGCTTCCACCAGGCATCAAATAAGCACATTCATTGCTAATTACACCATTATAAAAGCAAACATTTCCCTACATTCTCAGGATTTGGGAATAAGTGGTGGTGGGGAGTGCAATAAGGGGAGCCTTTCATTAACGTAATTTTTAGAAGAGTACAATTCCTCAATGGTAGGATGAATGCAAACCCATGCACCTTTTTCTCAATGATACTCTTAGCTTTCCTGGGTAGCAGCACCAGCTGTGGAGAATCTCACAGCAGAGATTTCAGAACATATATTAAATAGGGCAAAAGAATGGAAACATGCTGCTTATCTAAACTGAATAATTTGAATTTACACCTGAAAAAAACAAAAAAAAAACAAAAACCAAGCTTCTTTTGCCTACAGTACTTCATTTAGAGGTATAAAAAAGAACAATTTTTTAAAAAGTAAATGGTCTAGATAATTTCAGTTTAACTTTAAAACACAATGACATCTCCCTCACCTGTCTATATTTCACATTTTAGGAAGGAAAAAATTTAGTTTTATAGATTAGCAATTTGAAATAGGGTTGCAGACTGTATCATACATCCCTTTCCTCAGAATAATTTGGGATCTCAACTAACCTTCTAGTAAACTGTGCTTCATTTTCAGAAGCTGCTGCATTTTACTGTTGAAAATGCTTTCATGGAGTAATTCAACCTTTAAAATGTAATCCTTTAAAACAAAGCCTGAATAATATAAATTGTTTTTTAAAACAAAACCCAACCACCTTTAAAAAAATCACACTAAACAACAGAAAAAACCAAAAGGACTAAAAAGAAAAGGATACACACAATAAATACCCCCAAAATCAAGCACAATATACAGTCCCCCTATTTTAACAACTGGCATCTGTACTTCTTGGACAAGCAAAACTTTTACTCTACTAAGTGCTTTGCTTGTGTAAAAACAAAAAAAGAAACAAAGATAGGATTTGTCCCCCAGCATCCATAGGGATGTCATGATTTACAAAGCCTGATATGTTATTATCTATCTGAAAACATTGCCTTTGTATTTACATCCCCCATTTATTTTTAAAGTGCCCTTGGGCATATACCTCTCTCCACCTGCAAAGGCTCACATATTTGACAAGCACCTAAATTGGAGGCTACCCTTCCAAAAAATAAACCAATAAATAAATACACAGATACATTAAAGCTTCTCGATAACGGCAGAAGCTCTACATCTTGAAGAAGTAACTGTGATAATAGAAATGACCTAGAATGGCCAGTATAACATTCAACAGACCTCCTGATTATAATTAAAACATATGCAAGACCAAAATGAGTCACTCCATTTGGTGACAAGCATGGCAAATTTCTTAGAGATGGTTGAGAGGTATGTGCCTCAGAGACAAGAAAGGTAGGAAAAGACTTCTCCACCTTTCCACACAAGACAATATATAGCACTCCGGGTGTTAAGGGGTAGAGGGGAGCAGCCCTCTCCACACTGCACTTAGGAAGGCTGAGCTTACCTTGTGATAATAAGATCAGCTTTCTAATCTTTTGCTAAATCGATCACAAAAGAAAGCAAGAATGAGAGACAGAGAGAGAGAGAAAGAGAGAGAAAGAGAGAGAGAGAGAGAAAACAAATTCACATTCTAGACATCTGGTTTAAAAAAAAACTTAAACAATAAAATAGGGATTTAAAATGTTCTGATCACAAAATCATTTTCTGTCATTAAGCGATCATCTCATATGCTGTCTTGATGATTTTCAGATCAGCTGTATAATCCAAAAATCATGAATCGAATTAAGATAAACCAAATTCACAGCAACATTATCATCCATAAATGAGTTCTACACAGATGCATGCGGGGTGTGTGTGTGGGGGGAGTATGTGAGTGATAAACAGAAGCTGTCCCCACGGTCCCTGCTCTGACACTGTTGCTCCCCGTGTCCTGGGTGTCAGATAGCAGAT
Source organism: Lontra canadensis (assembly GCF_010015895.1). NCBI lineage: Eukaryota > Metazoa > Chordata > Mammalia > Carnivora > Mustelidae > Lontra > Lontra canadensis. Next base: position 4,173,626 of record NW_022631064.1, on the reverse strand, counting down.
GACTCCAAGTGCAGGTTGCTAAGCAGAGTGCAGGAAACACCTACTGTGCGGTCTCCACCCTGACGTGCGGGTGTGATGTCCCCACACTTATTATAAGGATGTGGAAACAGAGTTACACTGCGTCCTATGACTCTATTGATAAAACAAACTGCCAACTGTAAGTAGCCCGCAAAAGCCTACCCCTCTGTTTATTATTTGTAACACCCTCCCCACTTTCTTAATTTCACAAGCACACATTTTGTGATGACTGTAATCTAGAACTCCGTTGCTTCTCACACATCTGCAGTTACCACTTCCTAGATTCACTGCTGAGAAAACAGCAGCCAGACACACAGCAGTCACATCCAGACACACTGAATAAGGAAGAATAAATTAACATTGACAAGAGGACACACGGATCACCCAGATGGACACTTCTTTCCTAAGCTGACTTGTGAAATTACACATCTCTACTGATATGTTACCAGGAAGAGATGTTTCTCTTCATTTCTCACTTACAGCAACAGAAATCTGTAATCTAATTAGATGATGTACCAGCCCTCAATATCTGTCAACCAAACGATGTGCAGAAATGTGTAGACCAGCTCTGGCACTCTGCTCAAAAGTGTCCCTTTTCCGCTGTCAGCAGTACTGTTGGCCTCTGCTAATATAATTACATTGACTTTTATTCAATTAAGTGCCATCCCTTGCTTAAAAAAAAAAAAGGCTATTTTATCAATTGATTCAGGTGTAATGCAATAATAAAGATGAACTCATGGCAGTGCATTAGCTCTGCTGTTCATAACTTCAGTACAAGGGTTCATTCATGGTAGTCGATTTCCATTATGCAACCACAGTTCCAGAGAATTGATTCTTTTATGCTCATTTCTTAATCTATTTCATTTTTGTTTAATAATCCTCCTAAATACCATATGCAAAACACCTGAAGTGGGGATGGGATGAACAGGCTGTGGAAAGTCTGCTCACTCACCCTCGTGATACCAGGCTTGGGAGATTTCCTAACAAACTCACATAGTAATGTTTGGGGGGTAAGAGGAAATGCGAGAGGAGGAGAGAAAGAAGAGAGTCTTTAGAGAGTACTGATCCTGTTCCTCAAGAGGTTAGGTTCAGCCTCTACAGAGTAGACAGAAGGCAGCACTTGATCTTAACAAAGACCAGTTGCTGGACTCTGGAATCAGTAGATCCAAACCATTAGTTGTCATAAAACACTGTCCTCAAGAGGAGATACAAAGACCTAGGGTTAATAGCAATTTATAAGTTCATTTGGATCAGCAAAATTAAAGAGGTAAAAAGAAAGGGAAGGTGGGAGAGACACAGAAAGAACTCATGCCTTCTGTCCATCAGATGGAGAGAAGAGGACTCTAAAATGGGAGGAAGGCCAGAGAGTGCTGGAAATCGGAGAAAGAGCCCTCGCAGAGGAAGCAGTGTTGCAGATGTATGTAATAAGTGGAAGGAGCAATCTATGAAGGAACCCAATTTTGAGTTCTCCAGAGACAGACGGTTTTCCTAGAAATGGACTTATTATGAATATTTATCTCCAGAAGAGAGAAATAATCTTTAGCAAAAATCTAGATTATATTCAAACTTATTATATGATACAAGATCATACACATCATGAAAGCTCTTTCTACTTGCTTTGATACTTGCTGCTGATATGCAGATGTATATTCCTCTCATGGAAAAAAAAAATGACTGGGATGGAGAGAGAAGATGAGTTCCTAGGCAGAAAGGGTAAGGATCTGGTCTTAATAGGGATCTGGTGTTAATGAATACAGACAGTACTACTCACTAAGGGAGGAGTCCAAAATGTAGCCCCAAGATGGTCACTTTCAAGACTACAAACTAAATCTCATTCAACCTCCAGCCTCCTGCAGTAAAGTAGGATACTTTGCACATAGGAGATACTTGAAAGTACATTTATTTGCCTTCTATCAATAATATGCATGAGTCGTAAAGAAGCTTTTCCCAAAATACACTCTGGAAGAGAAAACAATGATCCCAAGATTGGAACCATGTAACAGAATCTTTAAGAAAAGGCAGTGGTAATACAGCAAAGGATAATTCTGGCCCTATTAATACCCTAGTGTGTATACAGAAACACTATATAGATTAAGGCATGACACAGTCCTGTAACTTGGGCTTGCTTAGAATTACAACCACTTTCTCTGAGCTTCTGTACTCTTTCCTACACCCTCCACACTGTGAATTTACAAAATGCCTTTTGAAAACTAAGATTATCCTTAAGAGCAAAAAGTAAGGACACCTTGGATAGGAGAAGTCACAAAACCAAACTTAACACTTTGAAATGCTGAGTGGAAGTACTCTTACTGGACTAAAGTGGACCACCATTCTTTTTCTGTTTCTTTAATAAAAATTTTACTTATGTCAGTTATATCTCAATTTAAAAAAATAAAGAAAACTTTACTATGCATCCACAGAAGACATCAAATTAATCAAACACAGCTAAGTAAATACACAAATACAAAGTGAGAGAAAATAAGAGAGAAAAAGAAGTCTTGCTGGGCACTTCCTTTTTCATGTCTCTCTTGTTCCAATGCCCAGTTCAACTAATACAATGTTTGACTTGTAAAAATTAAAGTTAAAAACATTTAAAAGAAAACGTGTTTTGAGGTTTTAACTTTGACTTTGATATACATGGAAGGAACTTTTTTTTAAAGGAAAAATTTCATGTTCAAATTAGAAAATCAGAATGTAGTAGTCAAAATGGTGAATGGTGTCAGACCATAGATTACATGAGAAGTTCAACATCTAAATCTTAATTCTTTATCAGTTTTGAAGCACTCTAAACTCAGTGAAACAAAATACTTGATAAATAATTACAATATCTCAGGCAATAGAATTGAGGCTCCATATTGGATTAATTTTTGTCTTTATTTTCTTGCTTTGCCACTCAACACACACACACACACACACTCACACACACCCCTCAAATTACACTGTCCAGAATGATTATGATGTATACATAATAGATACCAAAAAAATGGTGTGTGTGTGTGTGTATTTATATACATATGCATATATGATAGAGAAATAAATTTATAACCATTCTGGAAAAACCTAGATGCCAGATTTCAATGTTCTGTGGGATCCTGAATCAACAATACTCCTGAACAGAAATGTACATCATCTATCCAAATCCACAGAAATGAAAAATTAAAACCTCTGCCCCTCATTAATTCTCTTCTTATCTGGATTGCTCTGACATTATCTGTTGTATTTAACTCCTCACAATTTTTGTATTAATGGTAGGAGGCTTACAGCTCTGTGAGTTAAATCATATTTTTTGATAGTACACATTTCTGCAAAACTAGTAGTTGTTCTATAGGCAATTATCTAAAGACCCTCTACAGAAGAGCACACACACACACAAAATGAATGTACAGTTTTAGTGAATGCTCAAGAAAAAACAAAAGAAGTACATATTAAATGTAAGAAATAAAAGCTAAGCAAATTCTTGCAAATTAAAACTATGAAATTCAGTCACTTCAATCTCTTTCAATATAAAACAAATCATCCATACTGGTCACGCAGACATTCCCTCTACATTCAAATTATTCACTTGAAGATAAGCTCCCACCAAACTCTTTAGGGGTTTAGCTAATTTACTGCACAGATACGGCACGTCTGTTGTAATAACAGGTAGGATGTATTGGGGTCGACCATTTATCAGAATTAGACTTCTTTTCTCAATTCACAGTGAATTATGCTGCCTACATGACTCCCCTCTCTCTGAGCCTGCCATCCCCTCACGGCCCCTAATGTGGCAGGCAAACAAAATTGACAGTCTCATCTTGTCAACAAGGGGCGATTCTCCTGAGAAGCCATTTAACTTTGCCGAGGAAGCAATGTATTAATGTGCATGTCCCAGCAATGTTAATCATCTTCAAGCTTCCGACCTAACTTTGACGTGAACGAAATCACCAAATTTGTTTACTAAATGAATCGTAATATGCTAATAAGAAAGCATGACATATATGGAAAAGCCAAACAGATGGTTTGTTTACTCCACTTTGCAACTTTATAAATGTTGTAACTCTGAAGATGTTAGTGAGAATTATTGGTTTGTTGGCAGAGGCAAACGTGTCTTTCGCATACTAAATCTGGCGCTACAGTTAGAAAACAATTTGTCATTGCTGTGGAATGCATAAAAAATGTTAATGTAGTAATGGCATTTGGGAAGGCAGATTGGTAGACGGAAAATGCCGGATGCTCAGGTTAAGTGTAGAATTGATATCCAACAGCCCTGTTCCCTAACCATTTTACTTTTGAGTTGCATCTGACACATCAAGGCTTCTCCAGGGTGCTGATTGAATTCAGTCGGTACCTGTTGCATTGTAACGTGAGAGGAGTGCTACACTGTGAAGAGGGTTATGTTTTCACAGCATTCAGAAATGTTCTCAATCAGGCAGCTCATATGGTGCTCAGTTTACTACTGTTGGTGGGAAGAAAAAAGGCCATGACCACTGACGTCTTTTAAGGAATGAAACAAATCTGAGTTCTAATAAACACACACACACGCACACACCCTGGATGAACTAAACCTCAAATCTTCCAACCCTTGTGTTAATGGTCTGACTTTAATAAAGAGCGTAGAAGACCTATGTCTAAAATAATAGGAACACATTTTTCTCTTGAAAAATTTCTGCCATTTAAAAAATAAGCATTCTTTTTTAATACGTACAATGTGAAACCTCTATTTCTTTCTGAGATCTTTTTCAAAGGAAATACTTCCTAAGACCAAATATTCAAAATGTTTTACATTATTAAAATGGTTAATTTAAGATCTTTTAAAGTTAAGACTGGGACTCTTAGAGATTCCCAATTTTATAGACCACCAGTATTATCATTTAGCTATGGCCTTATCTGGAATTCTATGTTAAAAATGAAACTACTTAAGATACATGAACAAGGGCGCCTGGTTTAAACACTCTGCCTTTGGCTCAGGTCATGATCCCAGGGTCCTGGGATCAAGCCCTGCATTGGGCTCTCTGCTTAGCAGGGAGCCTGCTTCCTCTCTCACTTCCTCCTCTCTGCCTACTTGTGATCTCTGTCTGTCAAATAAATAAATAAAATCTTTAAAAAAATAAGATACATGAACAAAAAGAATGCGCAAAATCTAATTTGTGTTCTTGGTTAAATAATGTCAAACGTACCAATGAAAACTTCAGTTAACTCACCAGCAATGTACCTACATAGGCCATTAAACATCTCAATTTTTAGAAACACTCAATTTTTGTGAAATTATTTTTACTTTTTATTCACATGAGCATAGGGAAAGCAGAATTTTATGTTAAAATATCTGCTGATTTCTCTCAATATTATGAGCCATAACCCCCAACTTCTCAGTCCTACATATCAAGACTACCACTAATCAAGTGGGATTTCCATATAGTGCTGAAATCTTTACCCACCTGCAAAAGAGAAATGAGAGAACAAAGTGATCTAAAGAAACCACTGAGTTCATTTTGCTGCCCAAGGGTCACTTTGGAGCAAGAGACATTAGCAGCTATCCCTGGCGCTTATATCTCATTTGAAACATCTCCTCATTCCTGACCAACAAAGAAAATTTCAATAAAGTACTTTTACTGGTTTAACAACAGTGAGCTCCTGGGATTGTCAAAGTGCTAAGCCTTTTCCAAGGAGAGAAAAAATCAGCAGCTCAAATATAATTAACCTTCTATTCTCAATGCAAATGGCCACGCATAGGAGCTCTGCAGTCTATTAGCCAAGTTATAATGGCCAAAAGGCAGAAGCAAAATTGGTCAAAAAGTTGGCTGCTGCTGTCACATTTTTGGAATTATGATTAATGGCACTAATAATGTGGATGATTACTGATATGTGTATCTCCAGCAGTTTATCATATTGCTCTGGCTGCCTACGTCCACAATAAACAGGATACTATCATTTACCTCTTTATTGAAGGCAATCCTTCTCTTGAAGGAGCATATTCTAATTACTTCGTAATGTTTTATGTCTTAAACATTTTGCAGCTCTGGACCTTGCCAACTTCTTCATGTCTACCATTGATTAATTACTGAATGTTTAATCAAAATTTAGAATCTAATGTAGTCATTTATGAGCACACTGCAGTGCCAAAGTAGTTAGGCTTTGCTCCCAAGTTTGGAGAGTGTTGGGTTCAAAATCAAATCCCAGCTATGTATGAGGATCCAAGAATTTCACCTTGGGTGCTCTGAGGTTGCCAATTCTATCTCTGCTGATGAATGGAAGGTAATCTAACTACAGGGTAAATAGCATCTTTACCCACCCTCTCCCTACCGGTTTTCCTATCCTCTTTCCCCAGTTCCCTAATCGACAGAGCAGCGCCATTGGCTGCTTCTGAGAATAAGATGGTCCTCATGAAGAACCATCACGAGAACATAGTTTTGAAGTGGTTAAACAAGTGAAAAATAATTTGCTGGGACAAATACATGAGTTTTTTTTTTAATGTGGATTTTTTATGGTACTGTCATACAACCATTCACCGTTGAAGTTAAGTGTTTTTTTAATACCATTACTGAACTGCTGAAATGGATGCTAATATAGCTTGGAGTGCTAATGTCAAGTCCTGGTAATAAAAAAGACAGACTGCTGAATGAAATAATTTCAAGTAAAAAATAGAACAAAAGTGCTCTCTCTCTTGCTCTCCACTTTTATTGAATTGGGACTGACTGAGCCAATTGCTTTAGAAGTCTGTAAAACACAATTACTAGTGAGCGAACTGACCCACCAGTGCCCCCTCAGTGACAGAGTGGGCTAAAAAGGCAGCAGAGTCAGAGCGGCCCCCCTCAGCTGGCCATCGGACCGAAGAGGCTGCCTTCTGAGCGTCCGTCATGCTCCTTGTCCCAATCTGTCTCCTTTTACTTACAAAATCCAGTTATTTCCCATCAATGTGATAAAGTAACTTCATACATTACTTTCCAAGATGAACATGTCTGTTCTGGCAATTAAGGATGATCTGTCTTTTGATATTCTTATTTATGTGGATGTTTATGTATAAACACACATATACATTATGTGGATGCATTTAGATTAGGACGTTAGCATATTTTTTGAATAGCTGGTAATAATTCAGATTGATAAATGCTCTAGCAAAAGTGAAACATCACTTATATATGTTCAGCTGAAAACACTTGGCTTTTTTTTTTTTTTTCCCAAGGTGAAGTCAAAATAATTAGAGCAAGCAAGAAAGAGAATTGAACTAGAACTGGGTAACATTTTCCCCCCTAGTTAATAAAAGAAGTAATAAACTCCATAAAGTACTAGAGTTAAGATCACTAACACTTCAGGCATAACAGCTTTTTACCAGGAATTTACAACTTCTGTTTTAATTCAAGCAGCTTGCATTGGGACATAAAATCGAGGTATTTTTTAAAAGTGTAGTTTTATGTTAAGTAACTGAAGAAAAATTGTCCTTTCCTACAAAGTAGTCTTTCCTCTTCTTTCATAGCCCGCTTCTTTCTCACACATGCACGTACATGTACACACACACACACACACACACACACACACCCCTCGGCACTCAAGAACTGAAGTTACCAAATCCCTTTTTTATGACATTGTAATTTTTTGGCAAGTGTCAACTCCTTTCATATTCTGCCACATTCATTTATTTGAAGCTTGTGGGAGTCTTAGAGCAAAAACATTAAATTATTTCTGAAGCTTTAGAAAAAAGAAAAAGAAATGCTTTCTAGCCCAACCTTCACTAAGAAATTTCAGCAGAGAGAGGAAAGTCTCCCTTCCTCTTAGCATAACAACAAATGATCACGCACAGCAAGAGAGCTGGTAAGAAGCCTTTCACCTGAGAGAGAACCTCTCTGGACAACACTGATATTATCGACTGCTAATTCACACTTTCAGTGTGAATGGCCTCCGTTTTTTTAAAAAGAAAAGATTATCTACAGGAACAAGGATCTTGAATAATTATGTAGAAGAATAATTATGACCAGACCAGTGAAGTCTATCAGGCGGTCAGGTAGATGGTGGCAGGTCCCAAAGAGGTGGAAATCAGGAAGATGACCCTTCCAAGACGTTGCCAATCGTGAAAAATACTGCCTGTGAGCTCAGTATGTGCATTCTGCTCTAAGTGCAACTTTTACCTGAATTTTCAAGATAATGCTGGCAAGAGTAACAGCCTGTTCCTTTCAAAGAGAGGGTAAGAATAAGCAGTGCATAGGAAGCATGTTTGTGTGAAGGAGGTTATGTATTGATAAGAGATTTAATGTAATGCTCATCAGTAGAAATGTGTAAGCATCTCTTTGTCACTCATTCACCATTCAGCTGTGTTGTCTGTTTGGTACTCAGTCTGGAAGACGGTGGAAGTGACTGGTGTGGTTCTAGGAGTGGAGGAGTGAAAGGTCAGCAGAGGCTTAAATGAGCTTGTCTTACATCCAGCTGGGCCAGCAGGAGATCATTAGGAAGATCCGAGGCTCACTTTAGGCTTGTCAGAGTCTCTCCCCATGATACAAGGAGACCGTTTTGCTCATTGCTCTTCTCCCAGTATATAAAAAGAACCCCAGAGACAGGAATGACACCAAAGTTTATCTTACTACCAAAGTTTTGCTTGAGGAGGGCACAACTAGCAATTACTCAGAAGGGGGATTTATTTTGTTTGTTTCCCTTTGATGGAAAGTAATGGAGATAAGTACAAAAGACCTATTGATCTGCTGGCTTCTATTGTGAAACCAAATAGCGTAAAGGAGGGAAAATCTCTTCCTCAACATTTAAGTGTCAGAGGACCTGCACAACTTCACTTTATAAAAGATTTTTGGAAAAGGAGAGTGTCAGTTTGATTGGCAAACTTATAGGAAATGAAATGCCTTAAAATGTTCTCTTCTTGTACTTGAAGAAAATTAACACGCTGTATTTGACGGCTAATTATATGAAGGCAAATATACTAATAGTTACCTCAAACTGGTGCTAAGTGGCTCATTTCTTGAAGGTAGTGAAATCATGTGCATTTATTGAAAATCTCTCTTTAGAAAAGTTCTAAGTTTCCAAACATAGAGAATGATGAAAAAAATGGATGTTGCCGCTGAGAAGGTGATAACAGGAGGCAGGTAGCACGTTTTCGCATCTTCACCTCTGTCGTTAATGTATGCAGTGGCTCATCAGAGGTAGCTCATGTTAATTTATTCCTACACACCTGTACAGGGCTGGAAGTCAGGTAATCAGACAGGCAAAAACTATACATCTCTGCTTTTTAGCTACAGCTACCCAGAGGCCTATATAGGAACAAATTTAGTTCTGGAGACATCAGCAGGTTTTAATAAACCAAATACAGATGTCTTCCTCCATACAAATCAAGAAGTTTACATGTTTAAATCTGGACTGATTTAACTAGCAATCAAAGAGAAGGTTCACACTTGGCACCAATGGTTGCCTCATATTTATTTATAAATCACCCTAAGCAAATATTATTTTGTTTTTAAATTTATTCATGGGGCTGCATCATCTTTCCTACACCTTGAAGATTAAACATACATGCTTACTTTTCTAATAAAATTTAAGACAAACTTTGGCCATCAGTGGCTGCTGTTCTCAGAAGGGAGAAATGAAGATGGTAAAGACCATGGAAGACGTAAAACAAAGGGATACACAGTTCTTTCTGGGCAGATCACCTTGTTTCTGTATGCAAAGTCTTCATTTTACTTGAGGGAGTTTTAGCATTGCCAATCACTAAAACAGGTATGAATAGATTTTAAGGTATTAGCAAATGATAAGAAATTCTAGGAAAGAGGACTGAAGGGCATTTGTTTGTTATTGTTGTTGTTGTTGTTACTGTTTTTTTAATACAAACCAAATGTTACTTATAAATGGGCTTCCCTTATATACAGGTGATCCATGACTGTTTCGCCCCGGGATGGAAATTCAAGACAGATGATGAGAAATGACCAAAGGTAAACTAGGCCCAGCTAATTCTGACTACAACATGTCTCCAAGAAAATTTCCTTTATGAAGACTAGGTTTGCTTTAAGCCAGTTATAATTTCTTCTTCCCAGGGAGTTTTTCATGTGCATACTTCAAAATGGAGAGTCAGCTTCCTGATCCTTTAAAGAACAGTATCTTAGTAGCAGAAAAGTCAAGGGATAAACAAGGAAGGAAGGAAGGAAGGAAGGAAGGAAGGAAGGATGGATGTTTAGGAGAGCGTCAGGTCTAACACTACACCACATTATCAGTTTATAGTTAAACACTTTAGTAATCACCTTATCGGGCCATAGTTCTTCACAGAGACAATAATATACATTTCACTTCCATAACTCAGAATGAAAATGATTCCAATAGCCATCTAGTGACTAGATGAATTGATCTTTGTGTACATTGCTCTCTATCATTAGTGTGGAATGGTCCTCTTTCTCTTGAATTTACTACACTCACACTCAGTCACAACTGTATAAAAAAAGGATACCTTCAACACTGTGCTTAGAATCTTCAGCCCTAACAAACCATGCCTGGAACCCCCTCTCCCCCGCTGCCACAGCTTCTCCCTTTGTATGATGGTAGACAAAGAACATTTTTGCTTTTCAAAAAGCCTTCAACTTGATCTTATAAAATCTAGAAAGACCATGAGCAAAGATCTGGACATCTCTCATTGCAAAATGGAAAACACATTATTTAATATCTTTCTACTTATATCTTACTAACATGTCTATTTGAAGACCAAAAATGCAATTCCCTTGTGTATAGCCATTTTGGAAAAAGCCAAGAAGACCTGGGTATCACTCCTATAAGATGTTCTAAGACCAAAGACAAGAAGACTGCTTTTATAAACAGAAGGAAGAGAGTTATTCTGTTAGTTTTATCACTACACATCCTGTAGCCTTGCACACTTCAACCCCCACTCGAAATCCCCTCTAATGCTTTATTTGCACAAGGAAGACATTTTGGAGTCAAGGATTGGTGAATCAAGACTCTGGGGAAAGGAAAGAAATAGGCCTGAGGACAGCAGGATTAAAGGCAAAGAAGGGTTTCTGTTTGGGAACGTCTGTTGGCTCAGAGAAAGGTAAGAAAATCTGTCTTAGCTTCATCGTGAACTGAAGAAGAAAAAAGCAAGGAACCAGATTCCTGGGGCTCTCGTGACTAATACAACAAAAGTGAAAAGAAAGGGGGAAGGTTGAGTCCAAGTGGTAGATCGGAGATATGGTCCAAGAGGCTCTGTGAAACAGGGGATTAAGGAGTGGAAGCAGTGACGGTGACTGGCTGAAATGGGAGGTTGGTTATGTGTGAGCTCACTCTGCAGAGATGCAGGAAGAGGTAGTGTCCCCAGCGGCATCACTGTTTCTGGTTGCGTGGTGGTTTGAGTCATGGACTCAACAAGGATGAACACTTTTTTTTTAAGGGAAAAAATGTCAAAATTAAAGCATCTTAGTTTTTGAGAAGTTTTTAACCTGGGATCCAAAAATGTGAGCATTCTTGAAAAGCAAAACTTCAAGGTAGAGTCAAAAAGCTTCCTTTGCATGGTTTGCTTTTTCTTCATTTATCATGTATTACACAACTCCAGAATTATAAAGATTAGCTGTGATGTGCGATTTCACCCAAACGAAATGTATCACCTGTCTTCTGAGGTTTGCTATCTCCTGTGTGACTGAAGACACAAAGGAGAGTATCTGTACTCTGCTTTTCTAGAACATCCAGTTACCCTACCCTAGAAACTTCTTCTAAATCTCCATATGGCTAGTCATCTGCCAAGTTCCTAATCCTTAGAAAAATGGAGATTGAAATATTCTCCGGCTATTTATAAATGTTTTTCCTTAGACAAACCACCCTTTCAACAGCACTTCCTTATGCATTAGGACATAAAAACACAAGTGCTTGTGTTTTCTAGTGGTTTGACATAAATGAAAGCACCACGCTTTGGGTGTTGTAGCCTTTTGGTCCCAAAGCCATTTATGCCCTTGTTATGACTTACAGTATTTTCAGCAAACCAACTAAAACTGTGATAGGAATTCATGCAAATAAGCTTAAATTTTGGCTTGTCTTCAAACACTCCATTTCCATAAATATTTTATGCAGGTTTTCATGAGTCTTTTATTTTTGTTAAAAAAAAAAATCCAGTGCATTAACCTCATTATCACAAGTGCACTATTTCAAATATAAAAGAATGAGTATTGCTCACAAACTTGGGGGTGGGAGATTGTGTCGAGTAGTATATTTTATTATTCAAATTATAGCTATCTTATCTGCTGTATTCTGGTACTGTGAACTGGTAACTCAGAACTGAAAAGGACTTTGTGACTGTAAACTGTTTTTACAGAACATGGCAAAGGGGCATGGGAGAGAAGGCTGGGGAAGGTGAAATCTTAGAGAATACAGATTTTTCTTCAAAGCATGTTTTGAGCATGTTGAGTATAAAGAGAGCCACTTACTTTTCTCAGAAATTTTGCCTTTAAATGGATTGGGCCTCTTGCATTCCAGTACTATGGAAAATATTTTTTTAACTTCTCTTTTTAAAAAGATTTATCTTTTAAATGTGTAGAACGAAACCGAATATTCTAGAAGCCAGTCGCCACTTTTCAGTGGTACTTTTGTTTTCTGTTACTTTGTCAAAGGATCTACCCAATGATTAAGTGCGAGAATTTGGGGGATGGCTATTTGGAAACTTGCCAGTTAATTCTGTTTCTTCTACTATACTGATTTTTACCATGTAATGAAATTTTTTCTAAAAATATTTTAAAAGGCAGCGTAAAACCAAAAAGGCACATTGGACAGAAGAGGAAGAATTAACTGGTGTGTGACTCTGGTTTGGGCTGGTATATTATGTAAATGATCTGCCTGCAAGCTTATCTCGAGTGTAGGATGACTGTGTTACCCCACCATTGACCACCTTGACACATTCCATTTATATTACATTTTCTTTAGGCTTGAAAAAGAACATTGGAGGTTTAAGACCAGCTGCTTCTGTTTAAACCCAACTGTTTCAGAGCTGTAGCCACATAGCCAAGGTCTGATGTCATCTCAAGGCTGGACATAATATATTCTAACTGATCCTAAAAGTATATGCATGCCTCCCCTTCTGTGCATAATTCCCACGATAGACTATATTTTAGAGATGCGCTCAAAGATACCGTGAAGTTAAAATAAAGAAACCCGTACCATACCCACCATACCATTTCCCCACATTAAATAATTATTTTGGTCCCACTTTCTTCCGATATTTTCATGACTCTTACAAGAATTCAAGGACACACTAAATACTCATGTAAGAATGATAACATTTCTGGTTATACCTACGGAGATGCAGGCTGTCTCGATGTCCTGGACCTATGGTTCTTTCCATCCGTAAATTTCTGTTTCTATATTGGATAAATATGTGTGTATGAAGATAATATATTGATTTAATTAAAAAGCCACAAGGCAAAGCAGAAATATATATAACAGAAGCTGCGGCTTCTACGTGAAGCTTCATGAGGAAGCAGGGAACTGTGTACATAGTTAACTTATTCACACCTAGATGCATGGGGAAACATACACACACACATACACAGAGCACAGAGAAAAATGGCGTGCATTACTGGGTAAGATGGCACATGATTCTGCATGCTTAGTCATAACAAGCACCAACTGCAACAATCCTTCATGAGCATGGCAGCTTGGTTATCTCATGGTCACTGCAGACAATCTTTACAGTGCATCAAAAACATCTCAGTTGGATTTTTTTTAACGCTAAGTCCAGCATGACTGGCACCCTCCACCCCCAGCAGGAGCAGCCAATGGAGATTTACTGACCTGTCTCTGCTTCGGCGAGAGGGGAAGGCAGCATTGCAGCCAGCCACCGTGCAGACATGCATCTCTTTTAAGTGAACATTCCTGTAGTGAAGCTTCACACTGTAGGAGCTTTTGAAACTCTTCTTGCACACATAACAGATTTTGGGGTCTGGGCTAGAACACAGGTCCCCTTCTGGGGAGAATTTCTGAGGGCTGCCATAATTCAGAGACGATGTAAAACTTTCATGCAGGGCTGCCATGCTGGCTCCCCCACCATTGTACAGTCCATACTGGCTCATGTAAAACATGTCGTAAGTGGGATCTGTGAATTCTTCCTTCACCTTGATGACATCCTGGTGAGAGGGCTCACTGTGGTTCTCATCAGGCCTCTCACTGCTCATCAGGACTTTTTCGCTTACTTCACTGTGAATGTGCTCATCCCCTTCCATGGACTCCTCGCCTAGTTTGGGCTCTGAAGACTCAGACTCATTCTCATAGTCCCGCTCAGGTTCTTGGTCCTCAGAAGTCATGCTGTCAGCCCTTCTTATTTCAGTCCTTGAAATGCACCGGGTCCTGCTATGTTTAGAAAAGTCCTTCACAGACATGCCTGGACTCATCTCCTCTTGGGAGTGGCAATGATTGTCATGGCTCACGTCGTTGACCACAGCTCCACCATCGTTGGGGTCATCATCTTCATCATCAAATTCATCAGCAGTATCAATGATCTCCTTCTCAATCTTCACAGGCATGCTGGACTTCCTGGGCTTTTTCTTGGGCGCCAGGTCGGCACTGGGCTCGTGAGTGGCCATCATCACTACTGGTGCTGTGGGCTCAGAGGGTGGTGGGGGGTGCTGCTCTATGGTACCAGTGGTTGGAATGATGGGACTGGTTGGGAGGGAGGTTGGAGGACTCACCATTTCCCCTGGAGTGAGTAAACTTCTATAAAATGGAGGAACTGGCTGTACAGTCTTTAGCCCAGAAAACACCAGCTGGCTAGGCAGAGGATTCTGCAAGACGGGGTCTAGTGGGGGAGTGGTAAAACCCATTGGGGGCCGGCCAGGGCTTGTGAGTGTGAGATTTGATTTTGTACTTGCTATGACGGGGGTGGCAGCTCCTGATGTGGCCCGAATTAAATCTTTGTCTCGGTTATTTCGTAGCATGGGCATGTGGAGGCGAGGATTAGGGTTTGCACTGTGGCGATTCCGGCTTCGGAGGGAGCTAAAGACCATGTTGCAACCTTCGATGGTGCATCGGTGTTTGATCTTCAGGTGAACAGCATTATAATGAATTTTGAGAGTACCTTTGTCATAGAATGTCTTCCCACATGCGTTACAAAACACTCTTCCTTTCCTAGAGGCTGAACCCATCCTTCTCATCCGGTGAATCCGGAAGGAGCTTTTTGGGTGTTCAGTTTTGGTCAGATCACTGACTGGGGCAGAATTCTGAATGGGAGATACGCAGGCTGGCTCGGTTTTGGGCTCCACATTAGTAATGCTGGTCAGGGCATTTCTATTGGGTGTCTGATCATTCTTATAAGGTGTGGGAGATACTTCAGATTCACTGCTCTCGTTGTATTCATTCTGGGTTGAAAGGCTTGGTTCCCGCAGCCTTAGTCCCGGTTGCTCTAACAGTAACCCGTTTGGAGGCAATCCTAGCAGTGGGGCCGAGACTGGGTTTATGTACTGGAATGGAAGCAGAAATGCAAGGCTGTTGGGGATGTTTTCGAAGTGATGAATGCTGGAAGGGTTGCTGTTCTCTAGGTGAGCAAGAAGGCTGGGACTCCGGGTGCGATTATTGCTCTCAATGAAAGTCCTTATGTCTGAGTCTGTCTTTGAAGATGGTACAGCTACGGCCTGCCCTTCTTTCTCCTGAATTGCCATCAGCTCCACAATGGACTTGGTTTCTCCAAACCGCAGAAACTGCTGAAGGGTGATGATTTCCTCTTCTCGAGACATGATGGCCCAGCGGTCCAGTACCTTGCCGGCAGCATCCTAGAGGCCACATCAAAGAAACAACAAAGATAAACAAAAAAACTTATTGATTGTGCAAAATTATTCAATGCAACTGAAGTGCTCTGCCTGCTCATGAAACACTGAGAGCAACAGCAGAAAACACACAAGCACTGTTCATAAAAGTCAACCTACAAAGCAAACTTTTCTGCCATGCAATTGCAGTAATTAGAGTCACAGTTAGAGAAACAGATTTGAGTTTAATGTCAAAGCAAACAAAATGTAGACCACTGGGGCTCTGTGATCTAACATGCCTTCACTACTGCTATTTTAACAACAACGGTCTATACAGAATGCAACTACTTAGCACACATTAGTATAAGACGTGAACTCTTGCTGTGCAACCCAGTAAAAATACAAAAAATGGTACCAGAATCTGTATTAAATAGTGATACCATAGGAATGGATTAAGTACATTTTGTGAAATTTACCTCCTTGACACAAGCAGATGATACTGGCTTCAGCGATGAAAATTCCTTTAAATAAATTATATAACTTTCTGAATCAAAATGATGAAAAAAGGAGCTTTGCTGTCTATACCTCCATCACTAAATGGTATTTTTCTCTCTTTAATGGCTGTATTTTAGTGTCATTTACTAATAGACAATCTCATAAGGTAGCATTAAGGAAAAACAGTGATTGTACTTTTCCTGAAAATTGACTGTAACCCTAGGCTTCAAAGTTTGAGTTAGACTTTAAGTATTTGACTTTTTATGATCTTGTTATAAGTGACAGTTATAGATATTTAGAAAGTAAACATGTGATGGATTTAGATAGAATAAATGTGTAAAAATGTTTTCTCTTAACATCCTCCTCTGATAGCAAAGGGAGTCCACAGAGAATACACATCAGTAATCACCAGACTATGTGTTGTTAAATATACATTAAAAAGCATTTCACACTTTCATTTTTGCTAGTAACTATGAGATTTGCCTGGAGGTAGGACTTAAAAATCCTGCAATGTAATGTCAGGCAATCCACTTCAGCATGGGCTGGGAGAAATGTATTCAAATGCTTAAATAATGACTCCATCATTTTCTAGAGCACAGCTTCTTCCTAACCAGGTCGGGACACTTCCACAACCTGTACTTGTCTCAACCTGCCTATCAATTTAAGGAAGCATATAATCTTCTTAAAAAAATAGTATTAGACACTTATTAATTACAAAGAGAAAAACCATAACGTTAAATGGAGAAACCCAGCAGACACCACCTTACCCAAGTAACCAAAGTCAACATCACCAGCGTTTAAGTATCATCATGTACCTCCTGATATATACTGAGAAGTGTACGTCATCCTTTTCTTGTAAAAAAAAAAAAAAAGTATAACCTCAATCTAAATCATGAGAAAACATCAGATAAAGCAAAATCAAAGGGCATTCTACAAAACAGTTGCTATTACTCTTCAAAGTATAAACATCAGTAAAGATTTTTTAATAAGGACCAGAGAATGGTTACAGATTAGAGGGGACCAAGAAAACGGGACAAATAAATGTAATGTGAGACTCTAGAGATACCAGACCACAAAAAGACCCTTAGTGGGAAAACTGGCGAAATCTGAATAAAGTCTCTAGATCAGTTAATGGTATGGTACCAATCTTAAGTTTCATCAACTGTGCTGTGTTAACGTGGAATGCGTCATTCAGGATAAGGGAAATTATACTACTCTTGTGATGAAAAATTCTATCTCATGGATCATTCTATTCAGTTTTGTGATATCAAATTCTCTCTGGACCACAATTGTATGGTCTGAAC
The DNA here is from genome assembly GCF_010015895.1 of Lontra canadensis. Classification (NCBI taxonomy): domain Eukaryota; kingdom Metazoa; phylum Chordata; class Mammalia; order Carnivora; family Mustelidae; genus Lontra; species Lontra canadensis. Next base: position 4,156,141 of record NW_022631064.1, on the reverse strand, counting down.
CACGACCACTAGTTTGGCTGTAAGGAGATACTTATCACTTATTTAAACCGCTTTACAAAAAAGAATGTCCCATTCCTGATAAGACCCACTCCAGCACTCTATCATTTTACATAAAGTACATGCTTGGGCATGTGCATGTGGGTGTCCATTCCTGCGAAAATTGTCTGTCTTTCATGTTGTAGATAACACGAGCTCAGATCAAATACCCTCATGCACTATCTGCTCAGAATACTTACATAATGATACGTACATAAGAGGACTCTGGGTGATTCTGGAGTCCTGCAACAGCCAGTTTTTAAAAAGTATCACTCAAAGCAATCGGTCTCCCTTACATCCTTTTTTTCTTTTTAAGAATAGGGAAAAGCAAGGGGGAGTGTTGGTGTTGTAGGTAAATAGAGAAATAAATTGTGATTTTGTATAGATTATCTCATTTGAACCTCGTAATAGCTTCCAGAGCTCAGCAAATGTGTAACAGATGAGGGGCCCAGGGTGAAGGAAAGGGGGATGGCTGGTTGAGGTTGCCAAGATGCTAACTTGGGGTCTCAGACTCGAATCCAGAAATTCCGACTCTAAGTTCATGGAGTGTAGTAATGACTGTCGTCCATAATGCCATTTCCCAAGTGGGCACATTGAGTCTGTGACAATAAGGAGTAGGACTTCTCCTGCACAAGGCTGGTCTCTGGAGCAGTGTAACGTCCACTTCTACGCTACTTTTCTTTTACCATCAAATGCACTCTCTTAATTGTTCTTTTATGAACGCTTTTACTGTGGATCCTTTCTCAGGCTACGGTGCGACCTGAGCAGCACAGTCATTCCTTCCCAGGTAGCCTGCACCTGAGTCTGCATGTCAAGAATGTACTTACACAGCTGGTGGCCGCTGGTATTAAAACAGCCCTTAGAAACCATAGCAACTGATCAAACCCACCTGAGGCATCTCCTTCCCATCACCCTCCTATCTTGTCTCCCCCAACAGAACACAGCAGTCCCATATGGTTTCTCTTTTCTCCTGGCCTGCCGCAACGCCTGCCGCTATTTCTAAAACCACTGCCTTTCAGACCTCTTTTAGTCCTGAGTAGCTGTCTCCGATAAAATGGAACTGTTACGTTAAACCACTTACTTCTGGTAGAAGAGGTCCAGGTAAGCAAGATTTAGAACTTTGCTGGTAGCCTGAATCATAAAAGAGAAGCTTCATTTATAGTGATAACAGAAACAGCGATTTATAGTTACATAGAAGGACAACATAACATCTTTGCAAACAAATGTGCTTGGGAACAGGACAAACATCCACAGTGCCCACTCACACTGGGGTTCCCCTGACAGGGCACCCTCTGCATCCAGGCAATATGAAGCATCACAGAAGTTCTTTCCAAAGAAGCCACAATTTGTATTTGATCAACGGTATCTACTATCATCATGCTCATGAACAAAGCAACTGCCGAAAGAAGCAAGTTGACGTTCTTATATAACATCATGGGTCTGCAAGCTCAATGGTAGGAATGGCTATCGGTTTTAGCACAGCCATGGATAAACTGGTTGAATGGGACTTGGAAGTCACCAAAAAAAGGCAGGCCTGGGTTCTTTCTTCCTGAAGATCTCAGTGACAGAGATAAGCATGCTCTGGTGCAGTGATTCTCAAAACAGTGGCTTGGGACTCCTGTGTTAAAGCAAGAATTTCCACAAGGGGTCTATATGCTATTAAAAAGGACCAGTCTGGCAAATAATTGAGAGTAATCATTTAGAAGACTTCAAGACAATGTGATGACTACTGCAGCAATGAAAAGCATGATGATTTTTTTAAATGAATTTCTTTTTATTTTATTTAACTTAAGTAGTGGCTCAAAAGTGATGGGGGGAGTTGAGGGGTGGGGAACTAGTCCTTCCTCACAGATAATCTGAGAAGTACAGATCTAAAATCTTGGCCCCCATGCCATGTCAAATAAACTTTACCAGAGTGAATAAGAGCTATAAAAAGAATTAGGCTTTATCACAGAATAAACATTAATAAAACAATAATTCAGTCTGGTAGACCAATATGAATGTCCTGACTGGTGACCAACCCATAATGGGACATGGGTCTTGTGCAGGAATAATAAATCACAGCAGAGTAACAGGACTCAACTTTTGTCCTTCCCATTCCATCTTATAGTCAGTGAGTCAACTCCTTAAGGCTTTCCCATTTATAACCAGAGTTCAGTGACCTTTAAACTTTTACATTGGGAATTGTTATTTACAAAATGAGGATAATAAGATTTACCCAGGTAAGTGAAATGCAAGGTATTATTATAAGTGTTGATTTCTTGTGAAATAACCAGCTATACTATTAATTAAAAGATGAGTAAGACCAAATAATACTAACTTATAAACCAGTTTTACTGGGTTCAGAAAAAGTATAAAACACATAAAATATTTGCATATAACTATTTTAAATGAAAAGACTTTGTTTTATTATTTTGCTGAAACTGGTGATCATCACGCAGTAGAAATCTGGCACCTGGTTCTGTATGGCTCTGCAGAGTGCTTTTTTAAAAAAAATTTTTTTGTAGTAGAATCAATTGTCCTGGTCTTATAACTGTATAGAACTATTTGTCAATAGTTTTACTTAAGCCCTTTCTTCACGTTAAAACACAGTATATGACCCATAGTTTTAAGATCAAAGTAAGGTTGGTTGGTTTCTCTTACCTAAGGGAAAGGGACAGTAGAGAAGGAAAGGATGTAAAGAGATGGAAGAAAGACCAGATAAGAAACTTTGGGATAATTAGATTGTCACGTGACCTCAAGCCCACAGACTCCTTTGTTCAAGAGGAACCTATGTGTGTCCATGGCAGGCCCCACAATGCCACAGCACAGAGAGAAAACAATGCCTTTCTGTCCATGCATGTAAATGAGGGAAGAACAGTGAACACAGCAGAGATCTGGGACTTGCTCTAGGCTTCTTCAAATCATTAAGAAATAGTTTAATTCTAAAAAAGGCAGAGAATAGTTTAATTTTCTATTCTTATTACATGAACTTCTTGTAAGCCAAATTTAGGACATATATTTTTAAAATTCCTAAAATTATTAGCTAAAAATATTTCCTCTGATATAATTTTAAATCCTTTAAATGATACTGAGCTATAGAGAATGCTGACCACGTGGAACAAAATCAGAGGTTTAGAGATGTACTTTTTTTATTTCATGTCTAGATTTGAAGTGTGCTATCTTGAGAAATTATTCCAACATAACCATCTTGGCAACTTATTTTCAGGACCAGTTTCCCATTGGAATTTTTTACTTTTTATCCTTCATGATTAATTCAAATATCAAGGCAAGAAGAATAGGGCTGGGTATTAGGTAGGAAATTACCAAATTTCAAGACTATGTAGCTTGGAACTCAATCAGGTAAAATTTAATAGTAATTGTAGAGTTAAAAATTGATGAAAGAATGTTATAGATCATAAATTTTACCTGGTTTTCTAGATGTTTAAGTCTTAAGGGTAAACAAAGAATGAGAGACCTATGTGACAGAATACCGCTAAGCTAGTGAAACACAGGAAAAAACATGGAGGACGCTCAACAGCATTACTGTTAAAAATCAAAGAAATTGGACTCAAAAGACTACATATTACCATTTCAATCATGGAAATTCTGGGAAGGGTAAGACTATAGAAACAGAAGGGAGATCAGCAGATGCCAGGGGGTGAGGAGAGAGGGGTTGACTGCAAACAGCCCTGGGGAACTTTCTGGGATGGCGGAAATGTTCTATATCATGACACGATACAGATGTTTAGATGATACGGATACGTGACATGTATCAATGTTTACATGGATACATACACTTAAAATTGGTACAGTTCATTTTATGCAAAAATATACCTCAATGAAGTTGACCTAAAACATTAAATCAGGCAAACACATGAAGTCACACTCAGAACTCAGCATTCACAAATTCCCCTTTTTAGAGACTATCTTACTTCTTGTTTCCTGCATTGTTTTGTGACCAGAATAACAAACACACACGTCTCTCCCATCACTAGGGTATGTACCACAATCCACTGTGACATAGGGAGTAAACGTAAGTTTTCTTTTTCTTTTTTTTTACCTATAAGATGATTTTTGCTAATATTTTTATATGTGGCTTTACAGTAATATGTTACTAATTTAGAAACGGCTTTACATATATTAGGGTACAAGCTCATACATTTTTACTAAGAGAGTATGTAGTCATAAAAACCAGAGACTGCTTCCCTACACAGCTAATACTGATGGGCCGCAGACATATACTATGCGCACGTACTTTCACGAACACTTCCGATGGTGTTGATGAGGAACTGTAAGCTAATTCACCTTAGTTTGCCTCTCCCTGACTTTGTGCTGGACACCTGGTTAGGTGGACATGTGTCAGGATGTGACCCAGAAATTAGGAAATAGATCATGTAACTGCTGGGTCACCTCAGGAGCAAGCGATGGGCTCAGACCATTATCTCAGGTGATATGAACAGGGGCACTCCATCAACTTCCTAGAGGAGGTCTGCGAATGGAAAGATCATGGGTGCCACTCATGGGTGCAGAGGGCAGGCTCTGAGGACTGGAAGTAGTAGGAGTTTGAAGGAGATACTCTGTGGAAGGGAAGCCTTTGAATATTACATGTGGTTCAAGAAAAAAATTATAGAAGTCATGAAACTTTCGGTCCTCTTTTGTCCCATTCTCCCACTAGTTACCTGTTTTAGAACCCAGATAGGTCCACAGGTACCATGCCGATATTCCCATTTAAATTGTCTTTCTGAAGTCAAGCCACTGTTAAAAACTTTTCTCTTCAGCTAAAAAGTTTAACTGGTCTGGGTACTCTCCACTTATATCACAGCCAATCCCCCCCCCTCTTTTTGTTAAATTTTATCCAGCTCTATAATTTATATGACTTGGCAATCTTAGGTGTGCATGGGCCAAAGTTTTGTGTGTCTGTGTGCCTGCATGTGTGTGTATGGAAGCAGGCAAGAAGGGGAGAGGAGTAAAAATGGTAAAAGAAAAAAATTATTGAAAGTAATAGATTCTGGGAAGTACTTAGGGAAATTTTTAAAGCAATGTTGTGATAATTTCTGAGAAACTCTTGAAATTATGTGGGAAAAGAACTTGGCATGATTATTTGTTTTAGCAAATTTACATTTAAACAGCTATTTCTTGGAGGGCACTGACTGAGAAAGATACACCATTAACATGTACAATATACATTGGAGAAGTTTGGTTGTGTAAGTAAACAAAATTATACCATTTTTTATTCACACAAAGCTCTTTCATGAGATTACGCTTTTCCACTAGTTTAGGCTAAAGATTCTAGGCCAGCTGAAACAATTGTAATATCTGTAGGCAGAATGAAACATACTCATTTACACCAGGATTGTATCAAATGGTTCAAATTAGACCTGATTTTTAAAAAAAAAAAATCAACATTTGTTTTGTGTAATGAAAACCCTACTCAACTTCTACGATTTGGAAATAGGTATTTTGCAGAATTTCTCAAGAGCATCACTTTATCTTTAAAATACAAAGCTGACCAGTCACATCCTTGCTTCCTTTGCTCCCCTCTAGGACAGAGGTGTCCCATGAGAAAGAATCAACAGGGGCTGGCATACACAGAAAATAAAAACTTCCAACTAATAACAATCAAGACTGTACTTTATTGGTTAATGTTTATCCACATGAACATTCCCTTTGGAAAACAAATATGCTTTCCTCATCAATCCACGACAAGACCATCATTGGCATGAAATGAGCATGCAAACATTAGAGCTAGGTATATTTTAGCTTGTTGTGATTACAGAAGCTGGTGATCAATTCAGTATGTCCAGATTATAAAAACCTTGACTTGAGATATCTTTCTGATTCCTTCTTTCCCCCACAAGGGGAAATGAATGCTACAAGAATATCCACCATTGGTTAGAATGCTAGAGCTCTCAGAAAACTCTGCATTACAGAATTTTCTGTCAAAAGGAAAACCTTATTGGTCCTTCTTAGCAGACATGCCAACACTGAAGTTTCCTCTCCATAATACTGTCTGCACATGGGGACTGACTTTAAAAGAGTTACTTATTATACAAGTTTACATATACCAAAATATGCACATTTATATGGAGATATGACTACCATTTTTGATTTACTCTTTTTTTTTTTAAGATTTTATTTATTTACTCGACAGATCACAAGTAGGCAGAGAGGCAGGCAGAGAGAGAGAGAGAGAGAGAGAGGAGGAAGCAGGCTCCCTGCTGAGCAGAGAGCCTGATGCAGGGCTCGATCCCAGGACCCTGAGATCATGACCTGAGCCAAAGGCAGAGGCTTTAATCCACTGAGCCACCCAGGTGCCCCGGCTTACTCTTCTTATTGTACATGAAACTCATTATAAATCAGTATTATAACATTCAAAAATGCTGGATTATGGAGAATGGTGGTACAGTGAAATGAGGCATATCGAATTAATTGCAAAAAAAAAAAAAAAAAAAAAAAAAAGGACAAAGTCAAGGAATGCCTCTCCTTGGATGGAACTGGAAGTTTGATGAGCATGACCCTTGATTGGAGTTGGCAGCAGAAAAAAAAAAAGCAACATGGTAATTTTCTGTAATTTTAGGTACTAGTGTTGACATTTTTCAATATATCAATCTCTACCCTTTTTCTGATCCACATTTGAAAATATTTTTCACTGAAAAAGATATCTTTTAAGAGAAAAAAATTATTGAAAAGTTGAACAATACATCCTCCCAAACTGATCACCTCTCTAACCAAAATAACATTATCAAAATGCCAGGGCACTGGTTTTAAATGGTTCTTATAATTTTAAAACATATTGTTTGACTTTTGATAAAAAATTTACTTCGCTACAAAATGTTCCTCTTTATGGGTCAGATAAGAATATATAATTCACAGAAGACTATCACTTTTTTCCCCCTTAGTAACAGTCTGTATAGCGTTTTTATTTTAAAAACTGTGATTATGATAGATCACTCCGGGGTTACAACATATTTAATCATAGAAGCTCCAGCTAAGCTCTATTAAAGGCCTGTCAGGATTTCTTCTTTGTACCCAGGAATTTTAGCTTGTCTAGCTTAAAACAAGCCATCCGCATTTCCTCTATGGGTATCTGTTTGCAAATAAATAAAGCAGGTGCCTTGCTTTGCCATATCAAAAAAAAAAAAAAAATCAGAGGAGTAAATTACTTTCTGTAATGTCTAGAATTGCACTTCAAAGATTCAAGAAGTATTTTTCAAATTACCTAGCTTCATTGTAAATCAAACTTGAGAAACTTCTAAAGACATGATATATTTTAATTTTTAATAATGGTATCTTAGGATACCATTATTATAGGTATACCTATATAGGATAGGTATATAGGTAATAGGATACCATTTAAGTTTCAAAATAAGAGAATCTTAAACCCAGCTGATACTCCTAGCATACCAAACTCCAACATAAAATTACCAGTGAATATCAAACTCCGTACCTGTAGGTGAAATCAGAATGTGTATATTAAAGTTTCCGATTTTTGATTCGTTTAACATGACTTATTACACATAGTCAACCTTAGAGGGAAATCAGGAATGTGAGTGAATGACACCTAAATTCTAGTCTTGCTTTTGCCAACGACCGGCTGCGTTGGCTGTTAGATCACCAATATTCAGCTTCAGCATTCTCCTGTATAAGGAAGTCTTACTAAACTTTCTAAGCCTTGCTACCCCACAATTCCATTATTTGGCTCTCAAATTCCATGACTCCACTATCTATGCCAAGAATCTGGACACATAAATAATTTTAATTAAAATTATTTTGAACTCTAGTTTAATATTTTTTCTTTTAACCAACTTTTGACAAATTATTTTTAGAATATATATGTTCTAGATGCTTCCCTTGATGCTTCTATCTGGGGATGCTTATCAGTGACATAATTAGAGGTACTCATTTTTCTGGGTTAATTTTTACCCCTAGTCAATTCAATGATCAGTTCAAGTAGAAACTTTGCCTGAAAACTAGGGAAACTGCTCAAAAAGTCCCTAAGAGGCCATGGGAACCCCTCGAAATCCCATCAGTTAGGATTTGTGAGAATTCTGCAACCTGAGAATCAATGATTCCAAAATAAATGCTGTACCCCCATAAAGCTATAAGTAACAATCTGTGGTCTCCCAGCAATCTCTGCAGTTCTAAGAAAGAGCAGTATCTGCATATAAGACCCTCCCTCCAAATAAACCCTTTAGATATACACAAGTTATTCACTTGAGGATGATCACCCCTGAGATGCTAGAGGTAAGTCATTTTATCATTGAGGACAGCAAAGGAGCAGTCTGAAATCTTCAGAGATGACACCAGAAACAGGAGGAAGGAGAAGGATGATCCCTGAATGTGGTCTTGTTTTCTTCTCCCTGCAGACATACGATAAAGCTCTAGTCCTAGGACAGCTATAAATCTGCATGCTTTGCAATAAACAAAACTTACCAAAGCCCTTTCTAACATTTTTGCTTTGAGGATGGCATTTTCTCATTTACTTCTCTTTCTATAACCGAAGTTCTGCCACTGGGTTTGTAGAAAGCCTCCATATATATCTAGGGGGTCTGTGCTGGGGCTTTACATACCTAAATATAAATGGTAGAGACCCTGGCATTTCCTCATGTGCTTTCCTATAATGTCTGAAAAATAGCAAAAACATGGGGGCAAAAATTTTTTTTCATAATGGAAGTGATTTTACACATCAGGGAAGGGCCAAAACCTTGGACAGATTCAGGGCCACAAGCTCTGAGCTTTGCCATTTTATCTGTGCAACCAAGATAATCCAATACCGGTATGAGCTCAGAGCTTCCAAAGCTTGAAAGGTTGATTTTATTTCACATCTTATACTTTGAATTACTCCACAACTGGAGATGACTGAACAGCCGTAAGGAACTTTAACATATTCATTAGGATATGAGGGAGCAGGGGTGGAAAGGGACAGAACACTCACTAAGCAGTATTCCATAAAACAACAAGGATTGAGTATTCCACAAAACACATGGAGGACAGAGTGTGTGATTGAACAGAAAGATGTATTGGGAGATTTAACTTTGTTCTTCTGTGGGTATAAGAATGCAGTAGAACACAAAGATTAATTTCCTGCTTTAGCATTCATCAGGGAACAACACATTATTACTTGTAACACATACACAAGGCTGTTGATGGATATACTTTCCTTTGATTGCTCAGATTAAATGTGTTCCTATAAAAGGCACCTCCCCACACGTGTATGTGTAATTATAAATCCACGTATGCATTAACAGTTTCTGTATATTTATAAGCAGCTATCAAAGTAGATTATACATTTTATTTGGCCACAAAGTCGAGGTGATCTGGTGCTGGTGGCTGCCTGAACAAATACAGATCAAAAACAGAATAATCAGAGTTAATAATCAATATATGTTACTATAACAAAAAACTCAGAAATTCAAAATAAAGGAGCCTAAGAGGAGGAAGCATGCATTATAAAGCAAGGTAATAACGGCGTCTGCATGCCTTAATACCCTCTTGTCCCAGCAGTCCTGACTTTCTAAGCAGCCCACTTCTCCACATTAACGGTAGTCATTTGGAGAGCAGCAAACGTGCCATTAGAAGCACTTTTACAAGTGTATATTCATCCACCAATTAGCTTAATGTGGCCGCTTTCTGCATATTTTCTATCCAGGCTTGCACAAATCTTATTAATATTTCCCCCTAGCGCTTTGACAGATTACCTTGTCATTACGCATCCTGGAGCCTTTTAAACAATATGGGTAAACTACTGTTTGTGAGGTTAATGACAATTATCCCCTAATTACTGCATAAGTCACTCAGTCCACTTTATCTCATAGGCAGGGTTCTGCTCTGTGTATCTGCCATTGTGTCACTGTAAATGAATCTTGTATTGCTATGTTTATCTGCCACTGCCTTGTAAATTATACTGACAGAAGAATGAACAAATTACTGCATGTCATCACTTAAATACTGTTTCTGAAATTTTTTAAAAAAATGCTTCGACAGAGAACTTCAATTGTGATTTTAGCAGATCACAATTAGTAAAAACATATTTAATGTTTTAGGTTATATTTCAAGGTGGATGGTGTGGAATTCAGTCGTGGTATCACAACAATGGCACTGAAGGTTGAGTGGAAGAGGAAGAGCCATGGGTGGGGGGAGGGTGCATACTGGGCTACCAACACCAGCTCAGCCTCCTGAAGGCACTTCCTAGGATTTCATAGCTGGTAGGGCATTCTTGAAGTATTTCTCAAGATTTACCAATTCTAAAACAATTCAGTGGGTTAGGGATAAGCCACACTCTTCAGCTGGGATCATTATTTATTTACTATTTATTTAGGTTACTTAGAAGCAGTCCACACATAAAACACAGAATCCATGTAATTGAGAACACATAATGTAATAAAGGCCATAGGCTAAGCCAATTTCACTGATGCATTTTTAAACATTGTTAAACAGGTTCAGAACACTGTTTCCAAAGCTGCATTTGAAATTGTTTAACAATGTTTAAATCAATGAAATTAGTTTAGTCCATTGCTCTATCAGGGTGACTACCATCTGCTGATAGAGTTTACAGGGAACATCGAACAATACGAGCATCTTAAAAAAAAAAAAAAGACTGAGTCAATTGCAAATAATCTGGAAATCTATGATTCTGCAGATTATTGGGTAAATAAACATTTGTGTGAGAACAGGCAGAAACATCTGGCCTCCTGAGATGCCTGCCATTTAGTGAGTCCACTAAAGCATTTTGAAACAGGAAACATTCAAAATGTCTCCATTTAAATGAAGCCAAGGTGGCTGGCTGGTAACTGGCAAGCAGAAGTCACTGGGCCACACCAATCTCTCTGCAGGATGGCTTTCAATTCTCAGGGACTTGGGCGTGGAGAAAGTTTGCATCAAAACCCCCTGTGACAGCTGTGAGTTTGCAAGGGAGGGCTCACGGCACTGATGATAAAGCTATCCGGTGGAAGCACGCACGCACGCACGCACGCACACACGCATGCACTGTACCTCTTGGTGTGCTTGCTGAGCGTGCTGGAAGAAAAAGCTGCAGCCAAAAGAAAGGAAAACATGAAAGCCAGAGTTGACAGGCCTCACGGATTCTAAGCATAATCCCTAGGGCTCGCTTCAAGCCCCAAAGACTGATTTTAGCCGCCTGCCCCGAATTCAATCAACACAGCTTCAACCAACAAGTGCTGCAGGCAAAAATGAAAGCGCTATACAATGTTCTTTCCTTTTTAGTGTGTTAAACCGAAGAGATCCCAGTTCAGACTGACATCACTGTGCCAACCACTAAGGGGTTAACATTTTCCCCGACTTTCATTTTTAACTGTTTAGGCGATCTGTGGAGACAGAACTGAGGAAAGTGAATTCTTAAGCCTTCAACTTTCTTTTCCTTTTAATATTGGGTTTTGTTGGTCCCCTCCTTTTTTTAAACCTTGCTAATGGCATTGCCAAAATGGCTGGGCATGGGGGGGAAGACAATATGCATTTAGGGGAGATAAGCTCTTGGTGTCACCTCAAAGTAAAGGAGGACAAACAGTATTTTCTTGAGTTTGTGAAGTTACAGTGCTGGTTATAGAAAGGGACATGATCCTGAAGGACCAATACAAATGCCAAGTGGTACCTGGGTATAAGTTAACTGACAAAGACAGTCATTAAGGGAACAAATAACAAGTCTCCCCAGTCACCACTCTTCCTGCATTCTCTTCAGATTTCTGAAGACTGAGACTAGGACTATCTCACTCCCCCTCCTACCAAACTTGCCCTGGTTCCCTACCGTGCACAGGATAACTAATAAACTCCCATACTTGGCATTTGAAGTCCCTTCAATATAAGCCCAACCTACCTTTCCAACATCATCTCCTGCCAAGACCTCTAGAGCTCCAGCTACAAAGACCAACTTGCCATAAAGGACCCTGAGTATAAACAAATCATGCCTGATTCTGAACTGCTCTCCATTCTGCCGCTGTCATTCTCGTCTTTCAAGACCCAACTTAAACGTAGCTCTCTATGAAACATTTCCAATGCCACCGTCTTTTTCCTGCTGCCCATTCCCAGCAAGAATAACCTGCTCCTTCACTGACTTGCTCACGCCTCTCTGTCATGTAGGTCTCTTTACCACAGGATCACTGCACTTTATATTCCCACTGTCCAGGTCAATCAGTAGTGAATTAATTCATTAATACTGTGAATATAGGAGTTGGGAAGAAATTTAGACGTCATCTAGTGCTACCTTTATTACTGTACAGATGAGACAATTTAAAAAAGTATCTAACCCAAAATCAGGAAGCTAAAATCTGTGGCTGACTTGGGATAAACCACTCGGCTCCCCTGACCCAGTCTAGTACTTTTCTCCCAATACCATCTTTTTCTCCTGGCAAATACTCAGGAAACAGAACATTCTCAGAAGATGAGTAGATTCCCATCAACTGGCACTCTCTTCACACCAGCCCCCCTGAGTAACACTGTTCCTTGAATTGAATTCCCCACCTAACCATAGAGCAGGTGTCCAACAGAGACATGGAGTCTTACCCTAAGACCACTCATGCAGGGGAAACAGCTGCATTATTAGCGGGCTGGAGGTGAGAAAAAGTTGAGAATAATGGTTTTAGCAAAATATATATATTTAAAATTTGGTCCTCACCAGGTTTTGTTGTTGTTGGTGGTGGTGGTGGTTTTTTTTGGCAAATATCAGATAATGATCTATTGTTCTTGGAAAATGCTTTTGGCAATGACACTGCATTTATTTATGTTGGACATTTTCTGGATCAAAATTAAATCCTATTGTACAAAGAACTAGAAAGGAAAATGCAACTGTCTTTCATTTGGTTGGTGTTCTGTATATGGAGCGAACAAATTAATTAAATCAGCTTAATATTGGACACAGGGAAAATAAACCACTATGAATATAAATACGTGTGTATGTATATATTTCCTCCTTCACTTTAGCTTATGCAAATAATTCTATCCCTATCAACTCCTAAATCCTCATCTGGTCTTCCCATCAATCTGTGATTTCTCATTTGTGGCTTGCATTTGCTCCATCCCTTTCTAGGAGGAAAACTTCAACTCTGAGGATTTCTTTAGGGATTCCACCTAGAGACCAAAGTAACTAGCCACTTGTTCAAAAAATTATTTGAATTCTGAAAACAACCAAAACAAAATCCGAAACACACAAAGGCACAGAGGCCTATTTTTTACTGAAATGTTATTTTCAAGCGAAAGGATTGCTTTAAATAACACAGTCTCCGTGCCTTGGTTTCCTCATATATTAAAGAGGATGAAAATAGCTCAGCAAGACATCTGAGAATTAAACAAAATAATAATGCCTATACTTTGCACTGAGCCAAGAAAGACTCTAAGTAATATATATGTATTATGTTCACCTATACTTAAATGAGGTTTGAGGTATTATTATCAAGCCCACTTTATAGGTGGGAAAATTGAGGTGCATCAAAGTTGGGTAATTTGCCTGAGGTCATAAAGCTAGTAACATTTGGAGCCAGGATTTATGCCAGGATTCTGAGTCTACAACTGTATAGTAATGCCTTGCACAGAAGGCAATCCTATCCATTCATCTCCACCCAAGCCACATCACTGTGGCCTCTCCTGCTTTCCCTTTTCCCACTATTCTCTATCAAATCCAGGTGTGAAAAGATAAGTTCCTTTGACCAATTCCTTGGTTAACTCAGCTCTCTAGTCACATACCTTATCCTCACAAGCTTAGTGATGGCCCACATTCCTTCCTAAGTGGATTACTGTAATCGTTTCCTATTCATCTACCCACTCCTCCCTTCTCTGTACTCACATTTTGAGGCCGGGATGCTTTTCCTAAAGTATACGTCTTGATCACATTACAACCTTTACCTCCAAACTAGACTTGCTAAATGATTTAAGTATAAATTCTTCATGTGACATTCATGAACTGCCCAGATGTAGCTTCTAAGTCTCACTTCTCTTATACACACTCTCGCCTTAGAGCGGAATGTGACAACTTACCTTTCAGTGAAGGCACTATACTTTCTTGAAACACCTCATTTTTGCTTACACTGTCCTTTCCACTTGGAATGCTTTCATCAATTTTCTGGGGCCCCATTGTCGTCGAAGACCCACGTCTCAAATATCACTCCGATCGTAAATCCTGTGATCTACTCAGAATCTTCACCTGTTTTTTTGTGGGATTCTCTTTCTTTAACTGTATTCCATTTTATATAGGTCACATGAAATCTGGGATAACCTCTCACAGTATAACCAGACCCCTGAGTACAGGCAGATCTCATTTTACTGTACTTTGCAGATACTGCATTTTTACAAATTGAAGGTCTATGGTAACGCTGTGTCGAGCATGTCTATCAGTGCTATTTTCCCAACAGCACTCCTCACTTCAAGTCTGTGTCACATTTTGGTAATTTTCACATTTCAAACTTCTTCATTATTACTGTATTTGTAATGGAGATCTGTGATCAATTATCATTGATGTTACTATTGTCATTGTTTTGGGGTACTACAAACCACACCCATACAACATGGCAAACTTAATTGACAAATGTTGTGCATGTTCTGACTGTTCCACCGACCAGATGTTCCCCATCTCTCTCCTTCTCCTCTGGCCTCCCTATTCCCCAAGACACGATAATATTGAAATGAGGCCAATAATAACCCTACAATGGCCTCTAAGTGTTTAAGTTAAAGGAAGAGTCACACGTCTCTCACTTTAAATCAAAAGCTAGAAACGATTAAATTTAGCGAGGAAGGCATGTTGAAAGCCGAGATAGGCTGGAAGCTAGGCCTTTTGTGCCAAACAGTTAGCCAAGTTGTGAAGGCAGAGGAGAAGTTCTTGAAGGAAATTAAAAGTGCTACTCCAGCGAACCCACAAATGATAAGGAAGCAAAACAGCCTTATGTTGATATGAAGAAAGTTTAAGTGGTCCAGATAGAAGATCAAACCAACCACAACATTCCCTAATGCCAAAGCCTAATCCAGATTAAGGCCTTAACTCTCTCTAATTCTATGAAGGCTGAGAGAGGTGAGGGAGCTGCAGAAGAAAACCTGAAGTTAGGAGAGGCTAGTTGATGAGGTTTAAGGAGAGAAG
This sequence comes from Lontra canadensis, assembly GCF_010015895.1. Lineage (NCBI taxonomy): Eukaryota > Metazoa > Chordata > Mammalia > Carnivora > Mustelidae > Lontra > Lontra canadensis. Next base: position 4,141,047 of record NW_022631064.1, on the reverse strand, counting down.
GCATCTCCTTGACATGTAAGTGCAAAGAGAAGCAGCAAGTGCTGATGTAGAAGCTGCCGCAAGTTCTCCAGAATACCTGGCTAAGTAATTAGTGAAGGTGGTTATGCTAAACAACAGGTTTTCAATGTAGACAAAACAGCCTTATGTTGGAAGAAGATGCCATTAGGACTTTTATAACTGGAGAGGAGAAGTCAATGCCTGGCTTCAAAGCCTCAAAGGCTGACTTTCTTTTTAGGGGCTAATGTAGCTGATGACTTTAAGTTGAAGCCAATGTTCATATACCACTCAGAAAATCCTAGCGCCTTTAAGAATCATGCTAAATTTACTTTGCCTATACTATATAAATGGAACAACAAAGCCTTGATGACAGTACATCTGTTTACAACATGGTTTGCCGAATATTTTAAGCCTACTATTGGGACCTACTGAAAATTCAGAGAAAAAAAAAATCCTCTCAAAATATTACTGCTCATTGACAATGTACCCTGTCACCCAAGAGCTCTGATCGAGATCTACAATGAGATTAATGTTTTCATGCCTGCTAACACAACATCTGTTCTGTAGCCCATGGATCAAAAAGTAATTTGATCAAGTCTTATTATTTAAGAAATAATAAGGCTATAGCTACCATAGATAGTGATTCTTCTGATAGATCTGGGAAAGTAAGTTAAAAACTTCTGGGAAGGATTTGGCATTCTAGATACCATTAAGGATATTCATGATTCATGGAAAGAAGTTAAAATACCAACATAATAGTAGTTTGGAAGAAGTTGATACCAACCCTCATGGATGAAACCACTTAGATGGGTTTAAAGTTCAGGGGAGGAAGTAACTTCTCATGGATGAGCAAAGAAAAGTGGTTTCTTGAGATGGAATCTACTCCAGGTAAAGATGCTGTGAAGACTGTTGAAATGATAACAAAAGATTTGGAATATTACATAACCTAGTTGATTAAGTATCAGCAGGGTTTGAGCAGATTGACTCCAATTTTGGAAGAAGTTCCAGTGTGGGTAAAGTGCTGTCAAATGGCATCACATGCTACAGAGAAATCTCTCAGGAAAGGAAGAGTTAATTCATGCAGCAAATTTCACTGCTGTCTTTCTTTAAGAAACTGCCACAGCCACCCAATCATCAACAGCCACCACCCTAATCAGTCAGCAGCCATCAACATTGAGGCAAAAAGACTGCAATTTGCCAAAAGTCCAGATGGTGGTGAGCATTTTTTTTTTTTTTTTAGCAATAGAGTATTTTTAAATTAAGGTATGTACAGTGTTTTTTAAAGATGTAATACTGTCACACATTTAAGAGACTACAGTGTGAATGTAACATTTATGCGCACTGAAAAACCAAAAAATCCATTTGCTTCACTTTGTTGCAATGGTCTAGAATGAAACCCATAGTATCTCTTGAGGTATGCTTGTAGAAAGGCCCCAGAACACTCATACTTAAACCAATAGCAGCTAGGATGGAACCTCACACATTTTTAAGAAGTTACGCTGTCTTTATACCTACTTCATTTCTGTTGACAAATGACCACTTGTCATTCCTGTATAAACCCAACTATCTTCCGTAGACAGATGCTTACTAGAGTTTTTCAAAACACAGCCAGTCCAAAACATAGGTTGTCCAATGTCTGGTTCAACAGTCACATATGCAAATGTAGATATAAAAAGCTTTTATTATGTATTTAAAAATAAAAATATGAATATTTCTGATGTATATGAAAATTCATTTTTCTCTGAATTTTTTAAGATCTGGGCTGGGCCTATGCTTCCAAGTTCATTTTATTGCAGAACTGTTTACAGGTGTAGGTGCAGAAACTTAAAGTTTCTAAAATGCAGAAGTCAGTGATAGTATAGAAAAAGAGTGGCTGTCAGAGGAAAACAAGCTAGGAGGAAAAAGAAATTTAGGGAAGAGGAACGAAGTTATTAGGGAACTCAAAAATGCAGATTTGGGATCTGAATATAGTACACTTAAAATCTGACAGCTTAGAAACAATTTCTACTTGTGGCCAACACAATGAGTTGCTCAGTATTAACACTGAATATCAGAACATTTGAAATAATTTAGTTTAAACAATAAGTAGCTGAGTCGTGGCCAGAGCAGGAGGTGTATTAGCAGACCAGGGAGAAGGAGGAGGAGTAGAGAAATCTCTTTGACAGGTTTGGTAAAGTGAACGGGCAGAGGAAAAAATAAATGCATAGGTATAGGAAAGTAGAGACAGAGTCGTCGATTTTGAATATATCTATTGAATTTTTAATATGGGGCCCTGATTGTGTACAAAAAATAAAATACACAGAATGGGGAGGGGAAAAAAAGCACAGAAAACGGATGTTGCTGAATGACTATGAAATGTACTGAAAAAGAAATATTACAGAAGACCTTTCAACCAGTCGAGGTTATAAATATAAAAGGCTTTCACTTATTTTACTTTTCAACGTATTATCATTTGTTATTTATAAATAGTGGCTGTAAGAGTTCCACAGAGTATAAAATGAATGACTTGTCTTAAAAACGTATTTTTATAATTAGTGAAGGGCTGGTCTCAATGAAACTCTATACAATAAAAACAGTTCAAGCCACCTTTGAAGAAAATCAACTACTTGTTGACTTTCTAAATAATCAGGAAGACTTTTTTATTTACTATGTTTATGTGAGGAAGGAAAGGTAATGTTAAATAAAAACTATCAAGGAACTATGTCATTTTAATAAAAAAATAAAAATTTCATTAATGGAAAGAATATAAACAACATCTCATTTTTCACTTTTTATGGAATTTGCTACCAAGGCAGGAGACAAAATTTTTACCATCCACTGTCTTTTCTTCTGGTATCTATTTTCATCAAGTCTAAAATAGACATTGTCTATAAATTTACATGCTCTATTTGCTCTATGTTCAAGTGTCTCTGAAGTAAAGCATGAAGGTTATCCTACCAGACCAAAAAGGCAAAGTGTACGTAAGCTCTTACAAACAGATGAGAATACTATTGGGCCAATAGCAGCAGATGAGTCAATGATGGCCCGTGTAGTCACTCCTGAATCTAGTATTCTGTCTCGTACTTTCTCCCCAGATGCTCTCTTGGGTGATACTTCTCTGCAGCACTACTGTTTCTCTTTCTTTTCCCAATAAGGAAGGAAGTGGAGTCCTTTCAAGTGGAAACAGACATTAAAAACTCTGGAAACTTCTCTGTTGTGTAGTATGGAAAGGCATTACTCACTATAAGCATCCAAAAAGTGAAATAAGGTATTAACACCAAAAACCCCACAAAACCCCTCCAATGTAAGGCAGTTTTTGTCATTTTATCTTCCTAACTCATAAAACATTCCCAAATGAGAGTCAATTGACATTGTATCTATCGAGGAGAATTCTAGTTGGCACTGATTTCCAATTATTAGAATACCAGGTAATGGTTCCGGAAAATGCGTGTGTGTGTTTAAGAGTGAGAGAAAGAAAACACATCTTGTTAAATCTCTCTGACCTTTACAATCCAGTTCCGATAAGAGTAAAGAACAAGGAATGAATTCACATTGATACCTGAAGGTTGCAGAACTGCCCATCCAATTACATTAAATTCTAAACATATTAACTGAACTCATCATCAAAGTGAAGTAGTGCTTAGGAAGAAAATGATACAGAATGGGGGATCCAGAAGGCAAATTTCCAGGCACGTCAGACTTTCTGCCCTTTCTTTCTATGTGGAATCTTACAGAAGTTAGATTTTAACTATTGTGTTGAGGGTCCCTAAGACCAGCTCCAGATCAGTGAGACCCACAGGACTCAGCATACAGTTATCCTCACAGCTAAGATTTAATACAGAAAGGAAAATCAAAAGCAAATTCAGCAAAGGGAAAAGAAGCAAGGGGCAAAGTCCAGAAGAAACCAAGAGCATCCTTCCAAGAGTTCTTTCTCCAAGGAACCACGTAGGATGTACTCAATTTCTCTTGTGACAGTACGCGTGAAGTGTTGTCCATAATGGAAGCTCAATAGAGAATCTGCCCATGGTTTTCATTGGGGGCTCATCATGGGTACTCTCTGCCTAGCATGCACCCAAATTCCAGACTCCTAGAAGTAAAGCAAGTGGTCGGCACAAACTAGAGTATTTCTATAAACACAGTTTAGAACAATGAGCCACTCATCAGTTAGGGAATGGTGGAACATTCCCCAAATCCAAATTCCTTGATGCCAGTCAACAGCCAACTTCATAAGCTAGCCTTTTAGGCCACCTCAGGCCTGCTGTGTTAACACCTTTCTGCACACCCACCCATCAGTGTTCCAAATCCATACCCCTACCATTATCCCACACAAAAGCAGATTCTGTAATTTGTGGTTCTAGATGGCCACAAGCTCAGCTCTGATATTTGATCCAGGAATGGGAGGGCAGGTGGGAGACAGAGAGATGTCTGTCTTTACCTGAGCACAGGAAGGTGTGATTTATTAGTGCCCTCTATGATGTCAAGTTAGGTAGAGTCAAAAAACATTACTGAAAACTCAGTCTGTACCTAATGGGGTAAAATACCTCCCATTATAAATTGCATAACAATAGATACATGAGATTAAGGCTCATCGAAGCCAAGGGACAATGCTAGCTTCATATGCTTTTGAGGCCACCCATGAAAATAAGTATTTAGTATTTCAAATGTCATTTATTAGAAAATGCAACTAATGGTTTCCCCCAAAGAGGCCTCTGATCCAGTAGAGGCAGAAAAAAGCAGCTTTTGTGGTCCTTTCAACATTCACTTCTTTTTTTTTTTTTTAAGATTTTATTTATTTGACAGAGAGAGTGACAGCGAGAGAGGGAACACAAGCAGGGGGAGCAGCAGAGGGAGAGGGAGAAGCAGGCTCCCCGCCCGGCAGGGAGCCTGATGCAGGGCTTGATCCCAGGACCTTGGGATCATGACCTGAGCCGAAGGCAGAGGCTTAACAAACTGAGCCACCCATGTGCCCCTCAACATTCACTTCTTAATAACAAAAATCAATATGGGGATGCTTACATATCTCTTAGTTTTGATAAATAGGATAAAAAGTCTTCACTGTTGTCTGTAACTGGCTCATTAGTTCTTAAAAAGTCTATGAATATGACATCCAACTTATTTATAACAATCAGCTAGAAACATAAAATAATTCAGGAAAAAGAAATCAATATAGCATTTTGTTTTCAACGCAATCCACCAATTATATGCAAAAGTACAAAAAAATAAAACTCTTATTTTAAAGTCAACATTTCCTGATGCTCTCAGCAAGGTAGAAACTAACCTTCAGATCTAACGAAAAGGCGATCATAAATCGGCATTAAAGACAGAGGAGCAATGTGACTTTGGGTCCAGTGAAAAGTAACACCTACTGTTCACTTAAGCACTCACTATGTGCCAACCACTAAGGGAAAAAGTGCTTCACATGCATCACCTCACTTAATTACTCCACCACTGAGTGTGCACGTGAAGGATACAAACTGCATTTCAGCTCAGGTCCAGAGTGAGGGGAAATAAGGAGAAATTACACGGACTGTCCTGTTTAGCTTCCTGGCTTTACAGTAAGAGCACCCCTGCTGAATAAGGATATGGCAAAAGAAAACACATTCCTTCCACTTCACACGGGCAAGGCAAGTGCAGAAATTCTACGGTCTCTGTGAATAACACCACTAATGAAGACAGAAGTCCTTATTTAAGTTAAAAAAAAAAAAAGAAAGAAATTAGAGAGTTAAATGAAAGCCAAAGTACACCCATATGTGTGTATTTCTTCTTTCCCTCGGGATATTAGTCAGAATTCAGTGTCGTGAATTAGCATTTGTCCTGACATGCATGAGCATGTTCTATAACATGACCTTCCTCCCTCTCTCTACAAAAGGGTCTGATGCTCACAAGTAGCTAGAAAGGAAACAAGAGACACAGAAACTCCTGTGAGTCCCAACTATGAGTGTGCTTCATAAACAATGTTCTGGGAGTTTCCAGGCCTTTATAAGCAATGCTCTCAGGCCACAGGTGTTGGATTTGTTTTCTGTGGCTTTAGGGTAAAGCTCTCTGCAATAGATTTTACTGAAAATGGAGGGGGTGGGGATTCGAGGCTCTGGGCAAAATGAAACATGGTGGTCTTTGATCACTCCAAGCCAACAAGGAAGAACACACCTATTTGTAAAAGTCCCTGATCCAAGAACATTACCATTCTCCACAGAAACACAGGCAGTGCACGGTAGGAGAAGGGGGACTCAGGACCTGGGCCTGAGGCACCCACACACATAGCAACAAAGAAAACAGCATGCAAACAGCAGCTGCACTGACATTCAGTGAAGACAGAGGCTGGTTTTTAGATCGTGCATTGGAGAGAACAAAGACATCCCAATTAATCACAAATAAGACAGTGGAAAGTTGGAGCTTCTGTACCAGCAACAAATAAAAAGAAAAAATTGTGGCAAACACATATAATTTTGGCATACATTTTTCATATATATGTGTGTGTGTGTGTGTTTGTACACACACACACACACACACACACATATATGTATAAACCACAGACTGCACAGACTTCCTATGGCCACAGCTGCCTGTTCCATTATCCTTTTCTGCAAGGGCTTTGAGAAGGAAAATAAAAGGAAATGGGGTAAAAATATTTCCATTATATATATACCAGACTGTTGCCAAATATTTTTTAGCCTTAAAGAATGTTTCAATATGGATTTCTGGCAAAAATTTTTAATCGTCTAATAAATATTTTATTAAATTTGATAACATGTATCAAGAGGCCAACTCCAAGTTATATCATAGAAATCATAGTTAAAAAGCATAAAAAAAAATAATAGGAGCAATAGCATACAACTGAAAGAAAATTCAGCAAAAGAGTATAAAAGACCATTGACTATCAGGGAACAAAGGATAAGCTCTGTTCTAACAATCCTAAAATACCCACTTTGTGGAAGTAAGGGGAGGCAGAATGGAATGGAAAATCAAATCAAATGAAATGAAATCAAAACAAAATAAAATACAGTATGGGGTGTGAAGTCACACACCTGTGCTCTCCAACACCAAATCGTCTACTTACTAGCTCTATGACCACTTTGAGCCTCAGTTTCCCAGCTATGGACAAGGACAGTAATACCTGACTTTTAGGGATATTCTCAGGAGTATTTGTTATTGTTAGGACTGAATTAAATGAAGTATAAACACTCATAAAAGCTCTTGCTGAATTTCTAGGCACATGGCAGGCACTCAGTAAATGGCTGTTCATATAAACAGCTGTAGCTTTAGCATACACCCAAGAACCAGCTGAAATCTTGAGCTTGCTTCTAGAAATCCGACTGTAGAGTATGATCCACTGATACCACATATAAAATAGTAAACAAACAATAAGTGACACAGGAGACTTTTAAAGGCAAAGGTTAAAATTTTTAAAAATTCTATCAGTAGTCTAATTACTGGAAAAACTATCATCAGCTTAAGATCTTTTCGGTTATAGAACCTGCGTAAAACATGCAGAGATAAGATTCTTGGAACAAAAGGATGAATCTTTGGAATGTTTTACATGTGCATGCCAGTCACTGAATTCAATGAGAAGTCTTTTTAAAAATGATCATTTTACTCTTGTTTATTGATTTGTTGGGTGTTGGCTCTGTGTGCACATGTGTGTGTGTATGTGCAAGAAAGAGAACATGCACGTGCAAAGAAACCAGGCTCTGTTTTGTTTTTAATAAAAGTATGGCAGGAATCCTTTCTGCTTTTCCATAAGTATGGAACTTCTTTCACAGAAGAGAGAAGCCACTTTGAATGAAGATTTATGATGTGATTAGAGCTAAATATCTCAAAAATGAAGCCATCATATAGGTTATTTGGTAAATATTTTATTAATCCTCTAAGAGCTTCCTAAGTGAGGCCTCACAGAGACTTACTTATATTATTAATCTGCTATGAATAAATGCTCCGATCCAGCGCCTGCGCTCCAACGGCCCAGGACTGAACAGGGGCATTTAGGAAGGTTTCAGGTGTCACAGGTGCAGCTCCCTGTCAAGACACGGAACCCAGTGACACGTTCCCTCCAGCAGGGACAGCTTGCTTCAGTGATTCAAGGAGGTTACAAAAGGGCAACAGGCCTTCATGTCGGCTACATGGTTTTACATACCTACCACATCAGGGGCTCTCAACCTTCTTGGGAATTCATGCAGACATAGGACTACTTTTCTAACGACATCTTCCATCTGCCACTGACGTGGAAGGCCACTCACTCCTGTGCTTTCCAGTTCACAAACACGGGTAGTGTTCTCTTCAAGGGAGGTTAAGCAAACTGAATCCTGCTTCTATTTCCTAACAAATAATATCTTTACTGCCTTTCCTTGATTTCATTTGCATACCTCCAGCTGTAGACATACAGTTACAAGATAAATTCAGAATCGCCTGCCTTTCATCACATGCAGTTCCTATTAACATTTAATGAGCGTCCATCGGCAAGTCTATGGATTGCTTTTCCACTCCCACTCTCTCAGAAATCCTCCTGCTATCTCCAAGCTAACCCAGGATTTCTTCACCCGCATTATTTATTTTCTTATAACTCCAAACCCTCTCCATTCATCAGTCAAAGAAAAAAAGTTATTCATGCCACTTTAAACATAACATGCCGATGTAAATTAAATTGGGCTTTATTATAGGAATTAATAAAGTTATCCATCTAAAATGGCTCAGGAGCAGTCTTTTGAGATTTCTGCCTTCAACTTTTACACTGACAGAGGAAACCAAACCTATGTCTTCTCTACCTTCTCCAAGTTTGAATTGAATTTTGCCTTTAAGGGCAAACTGGTGTAGAGTGGGAACCAATACCAAATCTTATGCTTCATATTTAGCAAGATGATTAACACAATGAGTCAAAAAAGACTAAATGTGGAGAAAAGTAAGAAAAAAAAACTCACCTAACATCTGATAAAATCCCTCCTAACAGAAAGTGACAACCTCTCACACAAAGCACTTTAGTTGTAATGACAGTAAGAGTCAAGCTGTCTTCCAGCTACATCATTCCTGCCTCTTTAACAATGGAAGTGGGGAGGAGAGAGAGAGAGAACACACATCATCAGTCTGTGATGGCGATTCAAAGAAAAGGTCATTAGCTCCATTCCCTCTTGTTCCTGGTCTTCATGGGTACCTCCTTTGTTCTTTGTTTCCATCCGTGCTATTCCAGTAATTTAACATTATCTTTCCCTTGTGCTTCAGATACCAAAGGCCCTCACCTTAAAGTGTCCTTCCTTCCGCTCTTGTCTGATTGCCTGGTTTTACTCCCAAATATCCTCCTTCTCCTGAACTGACTGAAATCCCCTGTTCAGAGCTCACGGATTTCTTCTGTTCCTCATACTACTCCAGGGGACTCTCTCTTTTCATTTTCCCTTCTGAAAGCAACTTTTCTTTCCTTTGTCACACATTCCATTTTGGTTCAGATAAAGGTAGGTGGCTATGAAAGGTGTTCAGTCATGCTGATCAAAGTGAAGTGTGTTTTGTCTACCAGGAAACATCGGCAACCTCATGGAAGGTGAGAGCAAGCTAATGTTCAAGAGATTAAATGATGGTGAATGAGAAGATGTTCTGAGATCATTTTGGAAAGTAGAGAAAAATGACTACATTGAAAATTGTCCATTGTGAGCATACAAGTGCCTTCTAAATCCCTTGACTGATCTACCCAAATGGAAGGTGTTCTCAGTGTCATTTCACTGCACTGACAAAATGAGAATTAAATTCCCATTTGTGGCAAATGAGGGTTACATATCAACACTGACGGGAGATTATTTCCTAATTCCTCCTCTGAGTACAGAATTCATAACTCAAAAAGACAAAGATAAATGGTTCAAAAATGGGCCGGGGGGTGCATAAAGTGGACGCTAATTGTAGCTAACAAATCCTTGAGACCCTCAAAATATATATATTTACTTATTTATTTCGACCCCCCAAAGCTAACATTCAGCTCATGCGTACTAGGCTGGTATGGAACACAGGCCAATGTCTGGGGATCTGTTCTTACTGCACAGTGTCTGTACTATTCACATTAGTAAAATTATTTAAATATTATGCCTATATTCTCCTCAATATATTTACTTTCCCTTTCTCCTCTGTATATATTTTTTAAAGACTTATTTGAGAGAGCACAAGATTCTAATCATTTCACTTCCTTGCCCCAAATCTCCAAAAGCAGTGGTCAACAGACTAATGACCAGTGAAGAGAGAAGGGTACATGACCCCAAACTGGTATACCTACTTAAAGGAATGATATTAAAACTTTTAATACTGGTAAGGCTAGGCAACAATCACTCTGAACGGATGCCATAACCCATCAGAAAAACACCAGCCATGAAAATAATTATTAGGTACTGGCTGAATACATACATGTTCAGACTGTCTGCTATACTACTGGGACCAATATACAATGCCTTAAAATGTACTAGATGCATGATATGATGATTGTAAGGTAAAATTAAAATACAAAAATAAATAGAAATTGAACATTATCTCCTTGTTTCTCAATGTCTAAACCATAAGTGCTCCACTTAGAAGATGACTGGCACAGAGTATAAACTCAGAATGTCTTTTTCTGGACAAGGCTTTTCAAGATCTGGCCCCTGGCTACCAATCCCAGGTTTATCTCCTGTGGATTTTTTTATGCTCCAGCAATACTGACTCATAGATTTCTGGAACAGGCCATGGCTCCTCACAATGCTGCCATGTGCTAGTGGATGCTGTTTTGTCTGCTTGGAGAGAGTACTCTGTTCCTGAGAAACTTCTACAGTCATCTTTTTTAGCATCACTTCAACTGCTAGTTGCCTCTTTTGTGAAATCTTCCCTGACTGCTCAGGACCCAAGGAAAGAGTCCTTGCCCTCTTATTGCTGCAGTAACAACAGTTAACATCTTTGAGCACTGGCTTTCCACCAAGTATTCTGCTAGATACTGTGCACGCGCTATCTTGAATAACTTCCTCAACAATCACCATACAGCGGGTACCTCTCTAAACTGAGGCTTAGAAGGGCTAAAGTCTTACTCAAGTGACACAAGTAAAGAAGGTAGGGAAGGTATTTAGGCCCAAGTCTGGCACAAGCATACACTCTTACACCTCTAAAAACAGGGTATTATATAGCATTGCAAATGTTGGTTTGCATGACAATGAATCTTTGTCAACAAAACTAGCATTTTTTGCCTTTATATTCCAAGCACTTAGTACACAGCAAGCTAATGTAAAATGCCTGCTAAATGAATATACATCTACCTAAAAATCTTGTGTTTTTAAGTTATGAGCTATTCAGCCTATGTGCTATTAAGTATCACATTTTACGCCGGTGTGTGCTTTTTCTATTTCGAATATTGCTAACAAACTAAGTAGTGTTTAGCTCACCAAGAGTAAATCTTGCATTCACCTTATATGAACAAGGAGCTCTGAAAGAGAAGATGTTCAAATTGAATTGATGATTCTCTCTTATAAGGATAAATTCTAAATGTCCCACAAACACTGTAGTGCCTTACAGTGACACAAAGGAAAAGGCACCCAAGACAGAATGGGTGTATAATCTCAATCCTTTTCTATCTTTTTTCTCCCTCCCCTCTCACTTCCTAGAGAGAAAGAGGGAAGGAGGGAGGGGGGAAGAAGAAAAGGAAGGGGGTGGAAGAGAGGAAGGGAAGGACGGGAGGAAGGAGGATAGAAAGAGAGAGTAAGGAGGAGGAGAAGGGGAGAGAGGGAGAGAGGCAGGTAGGTGGGGCAGTGGTGTGTGGATAGAAGAGGTGGAAATAGCTCATGAGAGATGCTGCCCTACATCTGTCTGGCAAAGAGAGAATGATGGCAACTCGAAAAATGGAGATATAAGCTTTTTAAACATCTCCTGATTGCTCTACCCTCACATACATTCTTGCCTGTATCTACTCTCTTTTACTCAACTGTATGCTCCTTGAGGATAAAAATTCAAGCAAGGGCACTTGGTTCAGTCACCTTCCACCTCCTTCCAGACTAGGTCCCCCCCTACCCCCCCTTAGTTCTAAACTAGCCTGCAATCACAGTGAAACTCCTGAAATACAAGTAGGGTATGATCCACATCTTGTATTTCTTCTTCTTTTTAAGTCTCTTGGACGTAAAGACTATGTTTCATCAAAGTTTAGAACTGCCAGGAGGCACACCATACAACCCAGCCTTTGGAGGCCCTGCTGCAAAAATGAAAGGTCAATGTGGGAAGTCATAAGAAGGAACAACTTAGGAAAGGAGGGAGAATATAAGATATAAAGGATTCAGCTATAGTTATGTTGATATGGATTTACTGATAGTGCCATTTGGCATCGAAAGTCAGTGGACATTTGAGAATGTGGAATTGTGGTATATAGGATAGTGGAAGCTTGGAAATTTGATACGGGTCATCTACCCAAAGGTGGCAGTTGTAGCTATGGAAGATTTTCCAGGCAGACCGAGTCAGAAAGGAGACCACCATTTGGACGCTAGGCATCTAGGAGATGATCTTGGAGCTGGGCAGGATACTAGATGGACAAGTCAGAAGGCTCCCACCTCTTCCCAGATGAGATAGAACAGCCCTTGCAATTGGGAACACTGTATCTCTGTGGAAGAGGAAAGCCATCTTGGCAGCAGGATGTGGTAGAATGCCATGGATCAAGAGTCAGAGAAATTTAGATTGTCATGATAGACCAGTTTTGTATTTCTCTCTCTCTCTTTTTAAGATTTTATTTATTTATTTGACATACACAGAGAGAGAGAGAGAGAGAGAGAGAGAGCAAAAGCAGGGGAGCAGCAGAGGGAGAGGGAGAAGCAGGCTCCCCACTAGCACGTAGGCTGATGCAGAACTCGATCCCAGGACTCTGGGATAATGACCTGAGCCAAAGGCAGATGCTCGACTGACTGAATCACCCAGGAACCCCTGTATTTCTCACCTTCAGAAGGGTACCCTAGCTTCTTCTCTTAGGGACAAACCTAAAAATGCTCTAAAAAGGTAAGACTGCTACTCATGTATGTAAGGTAGCACTTATGAATTCTTTAATGAGCTGAAGTTAACTCTTCTGAATTAGAAGGCTAAGTGGAAGTATATTTAACACATAAAAATAAAAAGGCAACTATTTCTAGAGTTGGTCCTAGTTTAACCACTGTCAAAGCAACCTTGGGCAGTCACTTTACCTCTCCTTGCCCCAATTTAAAGTGATTTAAATTTCATTCCTGACTATCTCATTATGGTATTAGGATGGTTAAGTACTTAAAATGTCTTAAGATCCAGTGAGCAATGTCTTAACATTTGGGGGAGCAGTCATGTGATATTATAGCCTGTCTGAATAATTTTAAAAGCTGTGTGATGTTTCTTCAAATTCCCTGGGTCTTTGATACCAAAGATAAACAGACAACATATCCAACACTCGACCGTAGTAGCATTTGCTTTCAAGTTCTGAGAGAACTGTACTTTGTAACTGCACAAACTGAACGCACAGTGATCAGCTGTAAAATTTAAGGGGGCTTACCCCTGATTATCCATCTTGAATAAGAGTCAGGATTATGCATCCTAACTTAAAAGCATACCTCTTAGGAAACAATAAACTCTGAATACACATCATTATATGTTATGCTTTCTTAAATATCACTTATAATAGAGCAGAAAGAAGAACAGTTAGGAACATTATCATGAACACAGGAAAGACAATGAGGGCCTGTGTTGATTTTGAGGGGTGGAGAGGACGGGATGGGTTCAAGGGCTATTTAGAAGACTAAAGCAACAGCATTTGAGGGAAAGGGTGGTATGTGGATAGAGAAGACAAAAAGAAGAAAGCTTCAGAGGTGGACATATACTGGTTGAGCGAAGGTTTGGGGAGGAAGATAAGTCGTCAAGCCCTATACATATTGAGAACAAAGTGCCTCTGTAATACCAGCATTTTGAAAATTCCTTTATCAACCTCCTAGTTTATTTTCATATAGTGTAGTAACAGAAAAACTGAAAGAATTTTAGTTACGCTTGAAGATTTCACTGAAAAATTTTTAGTCTTTTGAATGCTCAAGAACACTCAATATTCATCTACTCAAAGAATAAATATTTACATACCATATTAATTCTAGTCTCCCAGTCACTGAGAACACCAATGATGAAACCACATGACGAGCTTATCTTGGGAGCACAAAGCACTCTACCAAACTGGACCTGAAAGGGCATTAAAGCAAACGAACCTCAACCAGACTTCTCTGTCCCAGCTTCAACATAGAATTAGAACTATACAGGGCTGGACAGTTAGAAATGTCATGTCATTTCAGAATAGGGTAAAGAAAGGAAATATTAAAAGGCCCTTCATCCCTCTAGGTATAATGCTATACAAGTGGATCTGATTTTTTTCTTTTTTTAGGATTTTATTTATTTATTTGACAGAGAGAGATCACAAGTAGGCAGAGAGGCAGGCAGAGAGAGAGAGAGAGAGAGAGAGAGGAGGAAGCAGGCTCCCCGCTAAGCAGAGAGCCCAATGTGGGGCTCAGTCCCAGGACCCTGGGATCATGACCTGAGCCGAAGGCAGATACTTTAACCCACAGAGCCACCCAGCAGCCCCGAAGTGGATTTGATTTTTTACCACAGCAAATTCCAGCAGAGTTTTAGTCTCATGAAAGCAGCAGAGAATCTATTAAACTTACGAAGACAAGGGCATTGGGTTGCATGTTTCAAAAACAATGTGAGGCATTGTTAATATCCCTACACTAACAAAAGAACATCACTGGACATACAGCATTGCGAACACATCTGTGTTCACACATGCACGTTAAGCACATGCCCCTCAGCCTGAACATGGCAATGCTTTAAAAAATGTGTCAAAAGTTATTTCAGAACTCACAGTATGTTGCTATGGTGTGTGCTGCTGCAAAGAAAAAGCTAATGGGCTCTCTACTTAATGTGATTAGAGCCATTATTGACAGAAGGCCAGGAAGATGCAAAACCATTAGCATTACACTACAGCTCACTTTAGTACCCACTCAGATTTAGTCTTTGAGCCACAATTTTAATTTCTTTCTGCTCTATTCAGAGCTACATTACACAAAATGCATAATTAAAAGCTGCTGCGATTCTCTCTACTTCTCAAATTAAAAACACAGCAAACATTTGTAGTTCTAATCCACTAGAAATTAATAAATCAAATAGTGTCTTTTATCCTCTTTCCTCCGTGCGATTCAGACTGCAGGTTGGGAATACTTTTGCCTGCAACAGAGTAGGCTGCAGACAGAGTGGCTGCTCAAAGGAAGGAAAAGTCCCCTAACCGCCTACGGTAGAGGCAAGCGAGGACCTGGAGGGCCTAGAAGCACTGATAGCCTTATAATTCCAAGCGGTAAGCCGGAAGGGTTTTCTGCAAAGAAAAATTTTAATCAATTCACCATAAATCCTTTTGATGCATTTTCCTTCATTAGCTCACTTTGTCAAGCACACACATGCTCCTAATTTAATTTAATCAAATTCACCATGTCTTTCTGTCAACAGTGAAGCAATGCCCATGTCCAAAAGATCTCCTATCAACTCCCTACCAGGGGCAGCCTGGAGGAGAAGCCGACGAGCAACAGGAGTTTTACTTTACCCACCATGAAAAACTCAGAGGACTTCCCTCTAACGATCTGCCATAAAGAAGGGAGACCCTGGCACCACTGCTAGTTCTGCTTCTAGAAGCCTTTCTCACCTGAAATAACAGAGCAGTATGAATATTCATTACAATAAAAATTGCATATTCTCTCTTGTGGTGATAATCCTGGGAAAGTTCTGGAAGGACCACAAAAAACAGCAGCAGAGCAGAGTAGGCACACATGTGTTCGAGGCAGGCCCCCTCACTGCTCTGAGTCTCTCCACTCCATCCCAGGGATGCTCCCGTTAGGTCTCCATTGCTAGTTCTTCCCATGCATCCTCCTGCTTGCAAACCCCCACCATTGCTCCCTCCCCGCAAGAACGGCAACTCATCCTTCAGATCAGTGCTCAAAACTCACTTTACCAAGGAAACACTGCCACAAGCCCTCTAGAATACTTGCTTTTTAAAGCCCTCTGTGTGTATGTATGTGTGTTTAAAGAATCTATGACAATTTATGTGTATATGCTTATGTTGTCAGTTCCATGAGGGCAGGAAACCCACCTGTCTTTGTCACCATTTCAATGTCGAGAACCTAGCAGCTCTGCCTGGCACCCAGCAGGAATTCAACTAAATGGCTGAATGCTGAATTAACCTGCCACCATCTCCAGAGAGTCTCCCTACACAACAAGTTCTACTCCTTTTCTTAGCTCTTTCGTGTTATAAGGTGACTGTTCCTGAAATCATATTTTAAAGAAGTACAATGATGCAAAGGTCTTAACATGTACAAAAACTTCACATTTTGTGGGGTTTTACATGTATCTGCAGTGGGAAACGAAACAAGTGAAACCACTGGAAATAATGTAGGATCCAGAAAAAAGAAAAAGTAGCAGAAGCCCTCAAGAGGGCCGTTCATACTCCACTAGAACTGAAATACATGAGTTTCCCCCATATTGCTCCAGAGGGAGAGGACGGTGAAAGGCAGAAGCAAGACAGAGGAAGACCATTCCTTGAACAATGGTCCAAGTGTCATTTTTTTTTTTAAGATTTTATTTATTTACTTGACAGAGAGAGAGAGAGAGAGAATGAACGAGCACAAACAGAAGGAGCAGCAGGCAGGGAAGAGGGAGAAGCAGACCCCCTGCTGAGCAAGGAGCCTGATGTGGGATTTGATCCCAGGACCCCAGGATCATGACCTGAGCTAAAGGCAGACACTGAACTGACTGAGCCACCCAGGCGCCCCTAAAGACAAATATTCCTTGATAAAAATGAGACAAGGAAACAATAAACAATAAACAACAACAACAACAACAACAACAAAACAACTCTCCCTCATTTTCTTATCAAACCACAGATGTCAAAACTTAGAAATAGCAGCCAAGGCCATCATTCACATGATAGCCATTTGTTTAAAAATGTCAACCTTAAACATTTTTCCAGAAAGAGAGGGCCATTCTTCTAGTATTCTCTTGATCTGTTACAGAAGCATCTTATCCTCAACTTTTTAATTGTTTGTGCTTTCCTCTTCAACACAAAGAAATAAAAATTGTGCATTATTTGCTTGTAGTTCCAAACATACTGAGAACACTAAGGCCTTCACTGGAAGATACGTAATACATCCAAGACTATATCCCATAACCCTAACAAATGAATGGATGGGGAAAAGATAAATATTATTTCATTATATTTTCATTTCAGCTTTAACGTTATAGTTTTTTTTTTAATCAAAAAGACTAATGTATCTACTTCTTCTATCAGAATCCTGACTTAAGATGCACTTTCCCTTGAGTGCTTCCAAAAGGCAGACATCCCCAGAGCAGACTTGAAAAGAAACTTCCCTTACTTTCTACTGTACAACGGACTCCCAGAACAAAGAGGATCCTCTACTTTTGGGGAAGCACCTGGTCCCCTATTTGAACTTCCTGGCATGTCCTTCTGGAGGTGCTCAGGAAGTATCATTCTCTTTAGAAAAGGGCTTGGGTGGGCTCCTGCATCTTACCATCTCCTGCAAATAGATGACAGGAGAAGTCAGTCAGGAAAAAACCCAGCTGCATCGGGCTCATTATATTACGAGGCAGCTCATTTCATTGTTTCATGGCTCTAACTGCTGCACTTCTTTCTTTCCACTGAGTTGAAATCTGCCTTCCTATAAATTTCAGTCCTCTGAGAACTTAACAGAGTCAGTCGGCTTCCTGGTGCATGTGGGAGCCCCCACAGATGGGGAGGAGAGTCCACTGCCACAGGCTTCTATCCAGAACCAACGTGATCACAGTCTCCACCTGATCCCCTCCCCCATGGTTTGTCTGCAGATCCTCCACCACCCTGGTCACTGATGACCACATTTCAGCTGCTCAACACTGCTCCATACAAGGGAAATCCAGAACAAAATGCAAGATTCAAGATGTGGTCTGAGTAGCACAGAGAAGAAGGGGATACGTTACAACTACCGTTACTCTAAAGAAAATGATTTTTGTCTTAAAAAGACACGTGGCAAAAGAGATATAGAATGTGGACGTTTTCCACTTAATCCTTATTCTGTACAGTTATAAAATGCTGTCTTTTTCTTGGTGGCACCCACAAACCAATTTCTAATCTTAACTCTTCAATGAACAGTGTTAGTGTAACAGAATATTCCTCTTAAAAACATCTTTTAACACAGATTACAAGATGAAAGGGCTGTTAGATGTAATAAGTATAGATCATCTAAGGTACAGATGTTTATTAGCCTCAGAATATGCTATCTCTCTGTCAACCACAGAACTCCTGGCAAACTTCTCTAGGTCACAAAAAAATGTCGTTGTGTAAGAGTGGCGTTAAATGTAAATAACTACTGGTTGGTACCCTGCCTTCTCAGCTCTCCCTCAAAGATCTTCCTTCCAGCTCTGACTAAAGAAAGGAAGCATAACACTGATATTAAGTAGATGACCAAAATGCAAATGAGACTTAAGTTCACAAAAAAACCAAAAAGACTTAAAAAAAAAAAAAAAAAAGGAAAAGAAAAGAAGAAAGAAAAAAGTTGGTGGTAAGAAAATATATCCCCAAGTGAGACTGAAGTGGGATTTCAGAAGGTGTGCTCCTGTAGGAATTCCATACCACCCTGACTGCCATCTAGCATGCCAGAGAATACAGGGTCTAGGAAAGGTTTCCAAGCTTCAGAGAGTTTGTTTTCCCTTCAGTGAGTGAGAAGCAATGTTATAAGTCTCCTCCTACCAATATTTCATTATTAAAATTTTCTTTTTTCTTTTTTTTTTTAAGATTTTATTTATTTATATGAGAGGGAGAGTAAGAGAGAAAGAGAAAGCACAAACAGGGCCAGGGAGAGGGAGAAGCAGGCTCCCCACTGAGCAGGGAGCCCGATGTGGGACTGATCCCAGGACCCCAGGATCATGACCTGAGCCAAGGGCAGGTGCTTAACTGACAGAGCCACCCAGGCGACCCTCATTATTAAAATTTTCAAATATACAGAAAAGTTGAAAGAACTGTACAGTGAGCATCCATGTATCTACCATCTAAATTCCACAACTATCATTTTATTGTTTTTGCTTGTAAGGGTCTTTTTTATGTATCATTGATCAGCATGAGACAACAGGCAGATAATTTATAATTTCAAGGGAAAAAATTCTTGATATCACCAGGTCAGCACTCATTTTTAAAGCACAGATATAAACATTTCAAATGCTTAATTTAGACTAATATAATCTTACTTCCATTTGAGTTCTAAATTCTTTCTTTATGCACTCTGGGAAGAATATCCGCTAGGTTATTTATCTGTTTATTTTAACAGCTCAGCACAAAGATAGTAAAATGTTATCTGTAATAGCTTAACCTTTGGAAGAATACTTACCTTTGACAGTCTCCAAATGTTTCTGAAAATTTGAAAATTACTTGCAAGCCTCATAAGTCCGTTTAAGTTATTATCACAATAACAGCCACAAAATAATTACAGCCGCTAATTCTCATATAGTACTTCCTACACGGCAGGTATCAGTCTAAGTGCTTTGCATATTTTAGCTCACTCAATACATGTAATATCTTCATAAAATAGGCACTATTAATATTCTCACCACCATTTTAGAGATATGAAACATGAAGCCCAAAGAATCAAACAGTGCTCAGAAGGGGCAGAGGCGGATTCATCTCCAGCAACCTACACAAGCCGACTCTTCTACCCGCCAGTATGCTGCCCTGCCTCTCTAGCCTGAAGGAAACTGAATATGTTACATCTTTACCATCACTGATGTTACTGCAAACTTATGAACTGACGAGTTAATTTAATTCGGGAAACTGAACCAATACTCAATTTCAATGAATCTTTTTAAAAATCAATAGATTATTTGTTTCTGGGTAACAAACACATGTACAAGGTACATTATGGTTAAGATATATTTGGGACACAAAATAAATATGTATGCTGAATATGGAATCAATGCCTATACCCACAGTCCAGTATACAAAGATGTGCGATTTTGAACAAATTAGTTAACTTCTCTGGATCTGTGTCCCCATTGACAAAATGGAGGCAATAATACAGTAGTAGTATCAACCTCATGGGGTCATTATGAAAATTATATAAGATAAAGTTCCAAAGTGCCTGTGATCTAATAATATAACACTCAATAAACACAGGAAAAAACTTAGCAATTTGGCACATTGTAGGCACCAAGTATTGTCAATAATAATTATGATAACAATGTAAAATTGACGCATATCAGCATAAATTACTATCTACTAATACCATGAAGGGATCCATAATTTTGTTTTAACATTGCTAAAACACGTAACTTTAACCTGGGCCAAACAGCCTTCCAGAAGATGGCCTCATAAAGGATATTTCTGATTAATTCAAGGTAAACAAATAGCACTAAAGATTTAGCAGTATCATTTAACTTAAAAACAAATCAAATCGGTATCAGCACAGGATCCTTGTGGCTATTATATTTCCACTACATCAATCCAACTGTGTTGGCAAACATTTAAAAATTAAATATTCAGCTAAAGAAACTCAAGCCCAAAGGAGAAAAAAAAAAATCTCTTAAACTGAACAACACAAGAAAGAATTAAGGTCTCAATTTTAAATAGTTTAAGTTTCCCTGAGGAAGGGGACTGTAAAAATGGACACTGAGACTCTCAATTTTTGGAAGAAGGATGATGAGACATGAAATCTTCCTCATTTCCCCACTCCACGACCTGCAGATAATTTATGAAACCTCTTACCTCTTTTCTGATCCTAATGTTAGGAGGTAAAACCAGATCCTAAGAATCAAAAAAAGATGCCCTCCCCTCTCTGTTTCCAATTTAAATGAACACATTCAGAGGAGTCAATCACTACAGCATTAAAAACCCAGGGCACCTGGGGCTAGACTGAGTCTCAAAGAACACAGATGGATTCACTGGGCCCCACCATGGCTTTAAGTGAAAAGTCATATAAAGGTCCAGTGGCTTCCCTTGGCTGGCCCATCAGTTCACTCAGGTGTTACTAAAACCCTGACAATCCAACTGACTGGACCATTTAGTCCTTGCAGGTACAAATGGCAATTTGCTGTACATTTTTGATTACACATATATTTTTTCCTCCACCATGCCTAACCGTATGTAAAACAAAAAAGTGCCATTTTGTACACACAAAGGCACTTTGTAAGGCTCAGTGGCTCTCAACACCATGCACTTTCAAAGGACTGATGATGGTGCGATGGGAATGGGACAGGAAATGGACATCTATGTTTTCCTCTGTTAAGAGCGTAATGCAACTTTATTGCTAAAAAGAAAGAAAAAAAAAAAAGAGGATGCTCTCAACCACCTTGGGCCACTGGAAAAAAAACACTTGCTGCTAGAAGCCAAGAGAGACTTTTGTCTGCATATAAGGAACTGAACATATTTCACTTCCTTAGGCGATATTATTCCCTTCCCTACGTTTCCACTATTTCGCAGCTCTCAAATCACATGCATCTCTGTGGTTTCCTCAGATATGAGACTCCGGTACTATAACACTATGTGCTTTTGGCTGCAAGCAGACAATCCAGTTCTTACACAGATGCTTAACAAGACTATATCTGGCTTCCTAAAATTTCAGTAGAACATATTTAACAATAATTAGTGACAGTTACATGGTATATACAGGATATACAATGAATATGGAGCCATAAATCCCCAGAGATGAACTTCATATCCAAAGTAGGTATGTATAGCAAAGTCCATTGCTGTTGTAGGGTCAAGAAATTTAAAAAGTGTTTGCTTTAACCCAAATTCCAGCAAATACATATGCATATATGTATGCATATTTTGAGGTATACTTATTTCTACAAGAACAAAAAAGAACAGTGAGATAAAAGGCAAGCTGCCCTTGTAATAAATTTCTTAAGGAATGGTCCCTGAGCAAAATGACCTGAAAACCAACCATGACACCCCACAGACATTCAGACATCCTAAGTACTCATCTTTAAGCACAACCCTATCCAAAAGCTTATCTCTGACCCACCCACACGAACTACTATGTCAACTTCCCTGTACACAGTAGGTGCTTAATACACAGTGGGTGCTGTTCACAGGGAGTAATAAAGATAACAGGAACAGAAAAATACACCTGAAACTCCAAGTCCCCTTCTGACTATGCCGGCATCCCTCCTGGTTTTTGCAGGAGAAAAGGATTACGACTGACTTAAAATGACACCAAGTCGTCTTCTGTCTTTAAGTCAAGGACCCCTTACACTCAGCTACCTCCTGTGGTAACTCTTCCTCTTGTTAAATTTTGAACAATATATGCCATTTTACACCTCAGAGCTCAGAAAAGGCAGCCCAGTAGCTGGTGTATGGATGTGACAGAATGTTTTTATTCCACCCCTGAAAAAAAGCTCCCTGTTTTTGACACACTGGAAAATGTAGAGCCAGAGAGTGCTTGAGGCGAAGATGCCACCCCAGCCTTACATCTGTCTGCTTTCATTTGTCTACAACTGTGCTTATAGATAAAACAAGCTTTCCAGATGTCATCACAAGCAGGGCTCATATGCTGATTTCACTGAGACACCATTGTTGGCTGCCAGCATAAGAGAGTTGTAAAACTAAAATATTTAAACTCTGCGCTACTCAACACAACTTTGAATGTCACACAGGATCTTATTTCAGGATTAATTAATGTACACCCCAATAAAATAATCATGTGTTAAAAACAGAGCTGTCTGGTGTGCAAATGGATCTGATTTTCCTCTCTCCAACTGTTCCAGTGGCATACAACTGCATCATGAAGAAATTTCCAAAACAGAGCAATTATTTCTACAGGTGTACACCCTATCCAGCCCTTACCTTTCAGGTGCTATGTCCCAAGGATCTGTACGTTCTCATTTTTTATAAAAGACGTGATGAACCTCAGATGAACAAAAGCAACATGCCAGGCACCGACCATAAAGACATTCCATTGTGAGGGGGAAGGCCCGTGACAAGGAACGGGCAAGGTTACATGTACCCATATGCAAAGCTTGGCTTTAGGCAACCTGGTATCAGGGAGCTTGAATGTTCGTTTGAGAACACAATATCCCTGTGGTTATAATTACAGCCAGGGTATAAAAGAAGACTCTAGTGGTTTCATAACATCCCTTTAACAAAGAAGAACTCATGGCTCCTAAGCTTCCTAGAGAACGCTTTAAACACACACACAAACACACACACACACACACACGTATGCACACACACACGTGTGCACACACACATACACACGTGTGCACACACAGTCTGTTCTGATTTCCTTTTTCTCTGAATCTATGTAACAATTTCATGGTCACTGAGAGAATGCAGGGAGCTCAGCTTTGGTCTAAATGACCATTCTTAATAACACCTAAACCAAGTGCTCTGAGCTGCATTAGAAA
This sequence comes from Lontra canadensis, assembly GCF_010015895.1. Taxonomy (NCBI): domain Eukaryota; kingdom Metazoa; phylum Chordata; class Mammalia; order Carnivora; family Mustelidae; genus Lontra; species Lontra canadensis. The sequence goes on along the minus strand of NW_022631064.1, from coordinate 4,117,677 downwards.
AGGAAGCTGACTCACAGTTGGATACACAAGACCTACACGTATCTCCCTCTAACTCAGGCTTCCCTCCTGCGCCATCCAGTCATCCAGTACGTCTTTTCTAGCCCACTTTGCATGTTTGAAAACTTGGGTCAATAATGTTCACTAAGCATCTGTTACTCAAAAACCTGGTTTATGGGTCATTCTGGATTCAGAGGCTAAATTAATCTCAAAGCCACAAGCCTTCTGCAGTCTCTGCTTAATTTGATAAGAAACCAGCTTCACATTAACCCAGTTGATGGCATCATATCGGGTCTGTCAGGGCTGGTCCTTACACTTCAATGGGCTCATCTCAGGTTGCTGGAGCTTACACCGAAACAAACAAGCAAACAAACAAAAAGTCACGTTTTCATGCAATCCCTAACTTTACCGCACCTCCTTCTCCTACAAAACAGAAGAACAAAACTTGTATTTGTGAGAGCTTTCCAGGGAGACCACCCGTTGAGGGGAGAAAGAAGTCCGTGACTTCATTCTCCCATCATCCTGAATGTTCCCATCTTCTCTGGAGCTCATCTAGTTCAAACCTTCTGAAAGTAAATCACCCCAAAGCACTCAAGATTTCCCTAAAGACTCCTGCAGGCTTCCTGCTCTGTGTGTTCCCACTCCTGTGCTGGGAGGCTAATGTGTTTTAGGGATGTTTGTTTTAATGCAAAGAACTTCACCAAGTCAAAACAACCTGTATGGTGCTCCATCTCCTTTGGATGGTCCTGGCCTCTCCCACTTCTATTTCAACCTGACAGGAAGAGACTCGTGCAATAAGGAAGACCTGGGTGTTAAATTTCAGTCTTTCTTAAGTGTTGGGACAGGAATTATACTTCTTGAGGTCAGAATAATAATATAATCCCTGGATTTGCAGGACTCTGTGTTCCTCCTTCATTTGCGGCTGGGGTAAATTTCTAGTTTGGGGAAGGAATAATTCCCGCTGAAGCCCATTCTGCACTTTATCTTAATTCCCCCAGACTAAAATCAATATATAGCCATGTTATTACCCTCCCGGTAGTACAGTTGGACAGGGTCATGTGAAAGAGTCCCTTCATAAAGTTATTTTGAGCCATGCTTACCTAATCAAACCCTAATTACCATCTTTTTGGCAAAAGTACATTCCCACAAACATTTAATGATACATCACACTCTCAACTATTTGAGATAAAATTTATTTTCTGTTCCTTAAAGCTTGCCTTTAGGTTTCTAGGGGGATTGCAAATTATTAAAAACAGCAGCAATGTGAGAGATTCACATGTCATCTTTCATCTCATCTTTGCTTTTTTAATCCACTGGGGAATCCAGAAGTGACACCTTCCAGACTGTCCTTTTACAGATGAGAAGAGAGATAGGTGAGCCAGTTACATGTTTGCCTAAGGGCAAGGAGGTGAGCCCAGAGATGAGCTGGAGGGGCACCGGTTTACTTGCAAGATCAGCAAGAAGCACAGTGTTGAGGTCAATCGTCCTCTCCTGGCTACAGACCAGAGGACATAATAACAGCAATAAGTCTGTTAGCCAGGACAGAGTCTGTTCTCTGCACTGAAACCTAACAGGTTACTTTCAGGTCTGTATTTGAATACAATTGCATTAAAAAATAACCCAATTTAACAATTCAGAAGTTCTGATATATGTTTTATAAAAATGTATGAGAGACCTAAAAGCCATGGAGAGCCATAACTTTGAGCTGCCTCATTTGTTTCTCTTTTATTACAGACCTGCACGGTGGGCACAAGCTCTTCACTGAAAAGAGAACATTAAATCTTTATTCTAAACTGTTTTAGCAGAACGATATTAATAGTTGAATATTATTTTGTCTGACTGATAAAATACCATTCAAATAAGACCAAAGAGAGCACTGAACCCCAGCCAACTCCTATGAGGAAAAAGGGACGAGCTATCTTCAGAAATAATAATTTCTTGTCACTCTTAAGACTCCGGGAACATTTCTACTGCTGTTTGAGCACAGAAACCAAATACCTGGAGTGAAGGTGGCTTTCAAAAATACACATTTCTCTGGGTCCTCCTTAGTGGGGAAAACAGCTCTCTGGAATATTCTTTCTCCTCCTTGTACATCTGTTTGGTCTTTCTGAATGCAGGATCAGTAAGGAGCCAATGTGGACACAAGAGCAAACCACGAGGAAACCACTTTGTTTCCATGGATATTTTACCATAGATGGAGAAACAGGGCAAGATTCACATTTAAAAGAGAGAATTCAATACTGGAAAATATTCAGACATCAGTGTGATTCAGTTCAGCAAAAACCCCAATACTATTTATGGCTCTATCTTTGGTGCTCTTTGTCCCTGTACTACCAAACTACATATCCTACTTGGTATAAAAAGGTACCATTTTCTCTTTACTTGTAATTCTGTGTGTGTCATTACAAGTAAGTTCAGGAAGGTTAGGCCCAAACCATACAGATGGCTTTTTCTTTGAAAGGTTTCTAATTTTCTACCAAATACACAGGGTTTCTTTTTCTTTCCCAAACCTGTATCTTGATGATCCAAAAACATAAAAAATAAAACAACCTATAAGTTAGGAAGCCTCTTCTCTGCTCAAGACACCTCTCTTAATTTTTTAAAAAAAGATTTTAATTATTTATTTATTTGAAAGAGAAAGAGAGGGAGGGAGGGAAAGCAAGCACAAGCAGGAGTAAAGGGCAGAGGGAGAGGAAGAAGCAGGCTTCCCGCTGAGCAGGGACCCTGATACGAGGCTTGATCTCAGGATCCTAAGATCATGACCTGACCTGAAGGCAGACACTTAACTGACTGAGTCTCCCAGGTGCCCCAAGACACCTCTTTTTAAATAATTAAATAACAACAGGATAAAGAGGCAAAAAGCATTTATATAGAACTAACATGCCTACACTTTAACTGAAAAATTATACTGAACCTCTTTTGGACTTACATAACTAAATCAGGCAACTTTGTAGAGATACTCACAGGAACTTCTATGTGTCAAATACTGAGTCAAATGTTTTAGTAGGAAACAAAAATTTTTCTTACTGGCCAGTGAATGGGTTCTATGTAGAGATATTTTCATTTACTAAAGTATCTGATTCAGGGCTTAGCCTGCAAATACTTAACGATTTAGTGTGCTGTCTCAGATACTGTATTGACTATAAGTTCCCATTTTTTAAAAAATGCTGGAGTGGAAGCATTTATGAAATATCTGAATCCTCATCCCTATTATTCAGCTAACCCCCCTACCCACCAGCCAACCAAGGAACAAAGATTAAAGTCAAACTAATTTAAAACCAAAAACATTTTTAAAAGATAATGGCTTGAACAGGGATCAAAAGCTTTCATTTTTAGCGAAAAAAAGAAAATACTGATCGGTATATCTAGTCAAAATTATAAGCAAAAACTTTTAGGAGTCACAAAATTATCCAAACCATGTTTCAGTCTGAACTAATTACCCTATTTTTCAAAATGGTTAGCATGCCCATTCAGTATAAACCTTTACAATACAATTTTAGGGGCGCCTGGGTGGCTCAGCCAGTGAAGTGTCTGTTTCCACTCAGGTCATGATCCTAGGGTCCTGGGATCGAGTCCCACATCGAGCTCCTTGCTCAGTGGGAAGCCTGCTTCTCTCTCTCCCTCTACCTGCTGCTCTTCCTGCTTCTGCTCTCTCTCTCTGACAAATAAATTAAAAAACAAACAAACAATGGAATTCTAAAATAACATGAGTTTTCCAAGCCAGCATCAAATAGAAATACATGACTCATCTGAGGTACTTTAAAGTTTTTAAGTGACAATAAAAATGTAAAAAAGACGGAACATAAGCTTCAATTTTAGTAATATATTATACTTAAACAACATGTCCAGAATATTGTCTGTTCAACATATAAAAATTCTTAATATTTTATAATTCATTTTTGTACCATATCTTTAAAATCTGTTAAGTATTTTACCTTTACCACATACCTCAGTTCAGTATGGATAGTGAAAAATGTGGGTATGCAACTAAAGGAATCTTTTAAAAATTTTATTTAGTTTTAATAGACATATGGTAACTGGCTACTGTGTTAGACAGCATAGGTCTATAGCTTAATAATCCCAACTCACCTTGCATTGAGATACTAGGTTTTAACCTACAGCCAAATCCTAGGACTAGAGAAATCTTTTAAAAGACAAAGTATAAAAAGCATCAATCACTGCTGGTCTGAGGGTAGGAGGGCTGAGGTGAAATGCTGTATATGCAAATATGATCCATGGTTCACATAAATGTATTTCTGACATTTTTCATTTTCCGTGCACATGTGTGGTGATGTGTGATTTAGCATCCTAAGGAGAAAAACACATCACCCATCTTCAAAGGCTCTTGGCTGGTATTTTATGTTACCCGCCTTTCTTCTCCCCAAAGGCTGACTCCATGGCAGGTTTGAAGTGCTTTCAAAAGGAAACATTCTTGAGTGATTTGAGTGTTACAGAAGTGGGGGCTGGGGGTGCTCAAAAGTTTCTAACCCTCTAAAAACTCCGATCCCTCCATATGTTCAGGTGACTCCAAGGAATGTTAACAGAACTTGAAGAGACAGAACCTAGTGCTTGACACACCTGGTGGTGGAGTAAGAGCCAGGAGGGTCTGTCACTGAGGAACTGCGTGGGCTGGCTCAAGTCATTATGGCTCTTAATGCCTCCTTGAGTAACAATACTGTTTCTCTCCTCCTGAAGAAGATGTTTTGTAGGAAAATAAGTAAACATATCTTCTTATTCTAATGATCCCTGTATTTAAATGTTTAACAGCTAATTCCAGTATCACCCCCTCCAAGCCAGAGACCCTCCTCCCTGTTCTTAGAGTGAAATCTCATCTTCCTCTAAATGCCCATCTAAATATAATTCACACCTTTATTAGAAAAATTTTAGCATCTCTGTAATTAACACTACATGTTTGTGTGTTGTCTGTAAGGACATTGTTGGTGGTGGTGGTGGTACACTGTGAGCATCCACAGGGCAGGGCCCATGGTCTAGTCATTCCTATTCTCTCAAATCAGGGGGTTGGTATAGTGTGCTCGCTAGAAACTGTTCTGGGCTCTGGGAAGAAGGGAGGATACAAAGCAATTTAAGGGTCCCCACTCTAAAGGGGATTATTCTTTAGTTGAGGAGTTAAGGACAACTAAATTCCCATCAATAAAATGCAATACGCCCAGTTTAGTGTCCCAGTTGGCAGTTTCCAACCCTCTAGCCTGCCGGTGCTCATAGTCTGTTGGATTCCTTGTAAGAAAGAGCTGACAGGGATCTTCTAGAACATGAATAAGCTGAATAAAAGAGCTGAGATCCTACAGGTCAGATGGCTCCAAAGGAGCAGAGGCACAGAGACGGAGTACGAATTTGGAGGACAGAGGAATGGGCAGTCATGTGGTTGCAGCAGGTTCCCACCAGGCATAAAAGAGCAGAAGCTGACATTTTAAATGAGAATGGGACCACGTTACGAATGGAGAAGATAGTTAAGACAAATATTTTTTTATTTTATGTTGCAGTTAGTGAAAAGCCACTGAGAATTTTGAGTAACAAGTAAAACAATGAAAGTGGAACTTATGGAAGAAGGATCTGGCCACAGCTTCAAGGATGCACATGGCTAAGTGGTAAAGCAAGTTCATTTCAGTAACAAACTCAGCAGGTAATGGGGGTCTTAGCAAGGGGATGGGCCAGTCAAGTAGAGAGAAGATGCATTTTCCAGAAACTACAAGATCTGGTTAACTAACCGGACAGAAGAGGAACAAAGATAAGAATCCAATATTTTTTTCTACTTACGTGGAACACTTTGCAAGAAGGGAAAAGACAGTAATTTTAAGGGAGGCTGGGAAGTCAGAAGGCTTAAGAAAGACAACAATGAACTTCACTTGTGTCATATTAAAATAACAGAGAGGTAGTAAAGATATGTGTCACAGCATGTGTTGTGCGTGTGCATGTATGTGTAAGTATGCACACAGGTGCATGTGTAAGTGAAGGATATGCTACTGGTGTCTTAGAAGTATTTTTACTGCAGTTGAAATCTCACCTCTTTTTAAGTTACAGAGGAATAGGAACAAAGAAAAATTATGATGACATGTGCTACCAAATTTATCAAAATCATCATTGCCTCTATAAGCATGCTGATATCCACAGCATGCTCAATAAACAAAACTACACTCTCGTGTATCACCCACCCTGTTTCTATGGAGTCAAGAGGTCAGGTGTTCGTTCTTAGGCCTGATTATAAGTTTCACCTATATAGTTTCATCATTTAATGAAATATTATTTTTTTTAAAAAATCAATGAAATATGATTGTTAATGAAAACTCATTCTACAGAAACTAAGCTGAATGCCTTGGGAAGCCTTGACAAGGATGGGTCACTTGAAAAACCCTCCTCTCAGTGGGTAACTGCAGAGGAGTGAAGGCTCCTGCACCCAAGGCTACTCATTCGTATCCAAGTTCTAGGTTCAGTTTAAAGCAATGAAAGGAGAAAATCTTAGTGATGCCTTGCAAGTATCATTTATGTAAAAATTCAGCTTAGAATTCCAATAAGCACAGCCCATCCCTCCCTCAAAAGTTTCGAGAACGAACGCACAAAGTTTAAGATGCTTAAAACGTGTGGTTTATTTGTTTTGGTAGAGTTTTACAACTTCAGCTGATTAACTAGCTAACTATTGGTTCTGGCTACAAAAGATAAGAGGGATTTGCTACTACATATGGTTTCCTCAAAGCAACAAAAGCACAGGCTGAGAATTACTTTAGTATGTATTTACCTGGCAGGTTATAAAGGTGTTCCTGCTGTGATGTTATGGTCCATTGAGAAATCACACGATATACTTCTGATCCTTTAGCAATACATGTCCTGCATCCCAAAACTAGCAAAAGCTACAGCCTTTGGGGATGGCAAGTCCTGCCCAATCTTTTCCTCCCTATAGCTATACATAAGGTTGACTCAGTAATGATGGGTAATAAATATCATTGTAAATCAGTCAAACCAAACTACTGCTAAAACTTTTATTGCTATCTAACATGGTGTGTCTTAATACAACTTAACACACATGTAAGTTTTTTTTATAGGTATTACTGAGAAAACATTATCATTAGTATAAATCAACATTCACAACATTAGCTTTCATGAAAATATTTTCTGTAGAGTAGTAAGCAGACTTATAATTCCCCAGCTCTTATGCTTTTTCATCTTTATTCAGACGTTTCATACAGGAAATTATAACTGAGTGATTAAGTTGCTTAGTTTTTATGTAAGTACTGTTTTGAACAAAGTATTCACACAGAGAAAGCACCTATTACCAACAACAATGAGAGAGGTATGCAAAGCCACTGATTAGTGTTTCTCAGAAAACACACACAAACGGAGGACCTTGAAATACCCATTTGCCAGCCAGTGTACCATGACAGATTTTTAGTGCCAGAAAGAGGTTTCCTGTGCCCTGTCTGAGGACATCTGGATTGGGTCAACAATCTGAAGCTCAAAGTTATAAATTCGGAAGAGTTCTTCAAAGTTCAATGCAAAATACAAAGTTCAAACAAAAACATTTAAAATTTAAGGCACTGGAAGAAGTAAAGGGGAGTAAATGATTGGTTCATTCAGAACTTTACTGAGCACCTATAATAAATACAGCAACGTTCTAGGTAGCCTAGAAAGATGAATGAAATGTTCAGATAATCCCCCAGAGATCTATTGTAGCCTCCTTCCATCCTTTCTTCAGTTAATAAACATTTAAGACATGTCTATAGTGTGCTAGGGACTGAGACTATACTGCCAAATAAAACCTTCAAGGAGGTTATGTGATTTAATGGAAAAGTTAGGCAAAAGTGTAGACAGCAGGCAATGTTGTTGGTATGTGCTGGGAGAGGGTACTCTGTCTGCCAGAGGAAGCCCAGGAAAGCTTTCTAGCAGAGGTGCCTTCTGAGCTAAGTCAGAAGAGATGAGCAGGTGAGGACAAGCCAAGCAAGTAGAGGTAGCAGCAAGGAAAAAGGGACTGAAGACCTGGGAAAGTATGATGTGTTTAGAGAAAAAGCTGGCTGATTGAAAGATGTGAATAAGTAGGAGATGAAGAAGTCTGTGAGACATGATGATGGAGAGGGTCAAATTCACTCAGTCCTCTGTTCATCTAACAGTTACCAACCACATGCAACAAGCTTGATTCTGTTCTAGGCACTGGGGACCATAGTGAACAAAACATAAAAAATCTTTACCCTCAAGGAGCTTACATCCTCGTGGAAGAGAAAAATAATAGGCCAGCTAAATAAAATATGAACTGCATTAGACAGTAATTCTTAAGGAGGGAAAAACAGTAGGAAGGAGGATCTAAAATATTTGGAGTGAGGGAAGGCTGAAATTTCAGATACCATAGGCAAGGAGAGACTTGTTGAGGGGACCCCAGACATGAAATCTATTATCTGGGGGAAAGTATTTTAGGAAGAAGGAACCAATGTGGCTAAAGTCAAATGAGTGAGGGAGAAGGAAATAGATGTGGTCAAAGAGGAAAGCAGGGGAGGCAGGTCATCAGGCCTGGTAAGTCCTATAGAGCTTGGTTTTTGATACAGAGGGGTCATTCTGATGGTTTTTTTTTTTTTTTAAGGTTTATTTATTTATTTAGTAATCTCTACATCCAAACTCATAACCTGGAGATCAAGAATCCCATGCTCTTCCAACTGAGCCGGCCAGGCACCCCTCTCTGAGTTTTCATGAAGATCTGGCACGCCATGTTGAGGAGTCTGGACTTGTCTTCAACCAGGAGAAAGTCATTGAAGCATCATTAGCAAGTGTGACCTTTCATGAATTGGAGGAGAAAACAGATCAGTGGCTAGAAGACCAGTTAAAGGCTGCTGCACAGATTCCCAAGGGGGAAAAATGATTAGGGCCTGAATAAGGTGGTGACAGAACATCAACTCTTACATGAACTATTAACAGATACTAAAAAAGGATGATTGTAGTTTAAAGCTATTTTGCTTTCCTGGTCTAATGTGACAGACAGCAGCAAGAAGAAAGAAATCAGCAGCAAATATTTCCAAATATTGTTTAAATTCAAGATAAAGTGAAATTACTTTTCTGTTCCATAGAGTGGGCCAGTTCCTACCCTTGAAGTCACACCATCAGCTCTGAGGGATTGAGGTGCAAACCACTGTAGACTTAGACCACATACTCAAAAAAAGCATCACACAGTGACAGGGATGTCAATCTGACAGAATATGGTTCCCAGGGGACCTGTTAACAGTGGGTGTGGCCTGCCTAAAGATTTGGATCTAGTAAATCTGGGGAACTGAGGGTTCAATGTGTGTATTACATGAATGTGCCCGACCAAAGTGGCAGGTGGAGCTGAAGTTAGCTCAATCCTAGTTCACTGGGACCAAGTCACGTACTCTGATTTTGGATGTCTCTGTCCAGAAAGGGTTCTTTTTCCAATTTCCACAAAGGCTCAACATAGGCTAGAAAAATCTACATTTAATCACAGCCCCCAGAAGACTGATGGGAGTCAGATTAGTCATGGTAGAAAGGGTCAGAGATTCTGAGAAGATCACACTACTCTGGACTGTACAAGTCCCTACTACAGAAGATCCCATTCCTTTTCTTTTCCTTTGAAACAATGATGCCACAACCCATAATCTGTCCCTTTTTTGCTAAGTAAAGTATTCAGAGACTACACTCTCCCCTTAACTGATTCTGTTTAGGACACATGCACAAAGAATATAGGTTTATTTCCTTAGAACTAGCATTGGACTATTAAAAATAGCATCATTATTGTGTTTACAACAAACATTCAAAAGGGCCCTAAATTGTACTTAAGCACAATTACCTTAATGTCAGTTGAAATTTTACGATACAACTGTGTGGCACTTTATTTTTAAGGCAGTTTAACTTGCTTCATTCCTAAGAACAGACACTTAAGTTTTAAATCTAAGGTTCTCAATACATGATTAAGCTATGCTCAGCAGTTTCTTTAAATATTTAAGAGAATTTTCATCCCCTAAATATTTATGGCAACCATAGAGCCAGGTGCATTTTTTTCCTTCTGCTTGTCAGAAACAAGAGACCCATACCCTTTCCGAAGCTGGGGATAGGGTTGCCTCAACCATCAAAAAATCCTAACAAGCCCTTTAGAATCCCGGAAGCTGCTGAGAAAACTTTAGGCAGACGTGCGCCCTCCAACGGATGCTGTCGTTCCCAGAGAACAGGCAAGGTGCCGCCTTGAATGGGGGCTTGCAGGGCTCAGGGCTGGAGAGGGTTTTCTTTCAGAGCAACTTCTACCTCATGGACTTCATCTCCATTGTCCTATCAGCAGCATTTCAGCAGCACTGTCATCGTCATAAGGCGCACAGTGCCCTTTTTCTGAAGGCAGTCCTGGAATCGCTCAGATTAGGTATGACCCAGATGGTCCCCATCGTCCCGCACTGCCTGGTGGGAAGGTGAGGTGCTCACAGGGAGTCGGCTCGGCTCTGTGGGTTGTTAGCGTGTCATTCTGTGGATGACGCAGGCTCTCAGCAGCCTCCGCAGGAACTGCGGTGTCAGAAAGGGGATTCTTAGTCATCTCCATGTGTGAGAGAGAAACTCCCTAAGGGCCCCAGTTTATGACCTAAGTCTAACTTCTAGACATTGGAAAGCATGGTATTCCACATCACATGCATCCCCCCTCCCCAGAAAAGCTCTATGAAGTAGATGGGGCAGTTACTATTCTTTCCATTTGAGAGGATGGAAGTACCGAATTGAGAATTTTAATGATGTTAACTAGTCACTTTTATTGGCAATAGCAGAGACACTTGGACACCTAAGTATTTCGTATTTTCTAATTCATTAATTCATTTTCAAATTTAGATATATTGATGGCTTATTATGTGCCACACAACTGTCCTCGAAGCTAAGTATAGCAGGTAATAAAGCAGAAATCGCCTCTGTTCTCCAAGAGCTTAGAATGTGGTGGGGGAGATAGGTATTAAACAAACAGGTAAATGTGAATACAGGATTACAGAGTTTAAAAAACGCCATGAAAGAACTGTGTTAAGAGCCATGAGGAGAGAAAAATAGGGGAAAAGTCACTTAGGCTGGGTGGCATCTAAGCTGAGCAACGAGCACAAATCAACCGGGGGAAGAGTATGGGCTATAAGGACCTAACATGACACAGGACGAGGTGTGAGTCCCTGAAAGGAGTGCGGGGTTCAGCCAGGCACATCCATGAAAAGGTAAAGAGCTTTTAAGGATTTTTCTGTTTTCTTCCATCTCCTATCTTGAACTATGATGCCTGGCATTGGGAAAGAATTCTTTTAGTGACAGAACTCAATTCTAGTTCCCGCTCTACCATGGAATCCCAACTTTGGTGTCCTCTCCCCAATACTCCTCAGAGGAAGTGAGCTCCTCTGTCAGAGTGCGTCAAACCATCTGCCCTAGGATACTAGACCGCAAGGGGGAAAATAATGTGAACACAAGACACAGAATCTACAAATGCTGGATACTTTTGAGATATTATTAGTTATTCACAGTTTTATTAGTTAATAAAATCATTCTACATGCCGTAAGAGGAACACAGCCATGTTCAGTTCTTTAAAAAAAAAAAAAAAACACAATGTAAGCAAATTCAAATTTTAAAATTGGTACACCAATAATTATAGTTAAAGTTTACTGCACTCTTGAGTATTTGTTGGGCATTATGCCAAGCTGTTTACATGCTATCTCATTTAATTCTTACATAAATCTTCCCAGGTGTTTTTTGTTTTTTAAAGATTTATTTATTTGAGAGAGAAAGAGAATGAGCATGTGCACACCACACACAAGAGAGAAAGGGGGGAGGGGCAGAGGAGGAAAGAGAATCCCAAACAGACTCCCTACTATGGCTCAATCTCATGACCCTGAGCTCAAGACCTAAGCTAAAATCAAGTTGGAACCTCAATTGACTGGGCCACTCAGGTGCCCCTGCAAGATGATAGTATTATTATCCTCTTTATATTGATGAAAAAGCTAAGCTTCAGACAGTTATATTACTGAGGTCATGTAGATGTTAGTGCTCAATTCTGGTGGTCTGATTCCAGAGCCCATGTTAAGGGATTATTTTTACTAATTTATTATTAATAAATTAGTAGTTATATTACCATACAATGACCTAGCATTTTAACCACATCACACTAAATCCCAGCAATTGTTCCTCTGACGTATGTCAAATGCATCCCTCTCTTTCTGTTTGCTTTACCATCAAATGCAGCTCTTCCATGAAACCTTAAAGAGCCTTCCAATTGGTTGTTCAGCCCACAAGATCTTTAATCTCTAATCCATCCTCTATCATATCCTATTATACCAATACCAACTGCTATTCTGTCCTCAGAACTCAGTGTTCTGAATGGCATTCCTCTACGTTAAAATCTCGGTATGACCAGACTACCTAAAACACAAAGACCACGTTTTGTAGCTGGGTATGGACACACTCACGGTGTTTGAGCCCTGAAGCTGGCCCCCAGCTCTTCTATTCCTTCTCTCCACAAGCCCTCCAGACCAGCTCCTCACTGGAGTGCATCTCTGACTACATTCATGTTGACTTTATACCTGCCTTTCCACCATATTCCTTCTTTCCCTGCCCCTCCCCAAGAATACTCTTTGCCATTCAGAATCCCACTCGTCCACCAAAACTCAGCTCAACTCTCATGTGCCTCATTAAGCTTCCTCCCATCCTCAGTAACCTTGTTTGTCCCCAAATCCAGGGCATTTAATGAGCATCCGACACATCTGACTTTTTGCCACCTCTTGCATTCCTGTTTAACAAGCTACCATTTAACTTTCTAAATGTATATAACTCATCTCTATAGTAAAATGAAAGCTCACAGATGACAAGAATAGCATTATTTTTCTGTGATTTTCCAGGGTTCACACCCAAAGGAGATAATTCCAATAGTATCTAGAATGAAAAAAAAAATCTTACACTCAAAATATGTATTTTATGTGTGACTAAGCAATTAGAGTCTGTCACAAATGCAGGTCGGCATTACGTCAAACCGTCTTTTGCACAGGCTTGCAAAGTGTGGCCAAAGGATTTAGTTTTGTTCAGTGGGTAAGGCGGGAGCACAGGTGAGAGAAAAATAGTTCTCTCCATTTAATCATTTTAAATATGGTCCTAAAAAGAGCATATCTAGACATCCATCACTTTTGTTTAAGATTACACTAATACTTAATATCTATTCGGTGCTTTCTACCTAACAAAATACATTCACAGGAATGAGATAGGTAGTTCATGGGTTGTCCAGTATCTTACATCAGTTAACTGACCATCAGAATATGAATCCGTTTCTACAAGGTTGTATCTCTTCCATCATCCCAGTATAAATCACCAAGGTGGTAGAAGGTAGTGGTTAACAGCAAAGACTCCACAGCTAAACCCATCTGGATTCAAATCTCAGCTCTGTCACTTACTAGCTGTGTGACCTTGGGAAAGTTACTCAACATGATCTGTTTCCTCATCTGTGGAATAAAGGTAGCAATCATACTTCATACACAGAGTTGTTCTGGAGACAAAATGAGCAAATATATACTTAGAATGGCATAAGTTCTCTATAATGTTTGCTTTATCATTCTACATATGCTTTTCGCTGTGTTGTGGGGGGGGCGGGGTAGGGAGAAATCTAATTAGTTCCCTAAGCATTCAGCTTAAGGAAGTCTTTATTATTCACATAATTCCTTTCACCAAAAATCCTGTGGAACAAGGGAAATAACTTACTTCATGAGTCAGTGATGAAAACCATTCCTCAACACATCTTTTGACTGATATGATATCATGCTTTTTTATGTAATGCTCTTAAAGTTTCCAACTGTCAACACTTTTCACACATTTTGCCCTCACAACCATTCAATGAAACGGATGGATAGATGGTTGGATATACAGATGGTGAGTAAAAGGTGAATAAAACCTTAGATTCAGAGAACTTAAATGGCTTCATTAAGGTGAAGTAAAAATTTGCTCTCATAGTGCCCAATCCCTGCTTCTAAAACTAAATCCCAAAGTCCATACAAACTTTTCTCTGGAGTTCCCTTGTCCTGGAGTGTACAAAAAAATCTACCTGAATAGGGGCCCTATAAATTCCCTCTCCACAACTGGTTTGATGGAAACCTTGACCCCACCCCATTAGGAGTGGGGTAAAGGCTGAGTACTTATGACCCTTTCTCTGTGCTGAATATAACCAACTCTCAAATGAAGGTCGAGAGACTCAGGTCTGTGTTGCTCTGACCTCTGTAGGGTGGTCAGAACTTCCGTGGACTATTGCAGATACCCACAGAAAACTATAGCTGAATTGTACCAGCTGAATTGTTTAAGAACAGAGAAAAACTGAGTAAATTTGAGGACTATCAAGACACTTTGCCACTTTCTTGAATATTTAAAATGCATTTCTTATTTGCAAGGGCATTGACTTCACATTTCCTAAAATGTACTTTATAACTTTACATTTCCTAAAATGTACTTTATAAATTGCTAATCCCAGGAAAAAGGTCTTCCTGGCAAATAAGTTCAGGAAATGTAACCCATTATATGGTTCTTTTGTGGAGTGGAGGGAGGGAGAGAAGGAGATACACAATGCTTATTTTTATGCTAAAAGGTTCTGAAAATCTTTTACCAAAAATTTGGGTCAACATTTTTTGACCCAGGCTTTCTCAAACTCCTCTAACCTTCTACCAACACTTAACATCTCATAGGAAAAATGCTTTGTGGAACACCCTTGGGAATACTGGTTTAGACAAATTTTCCCACTTTTTTCTGCTCTTATTCTCCACTGGACTGAAGAATTCACTTGAAGAATTTCATTCTGGCATTTACTTTGTGTCTGCTAATATTTGGGAACAAGGTCCTCCACAGGTGTGAAGAGGTCACAGAATCAAGCAGGAAAATGGACAAAAACCTTGGTCAGAATTGCATGAAACCCATACTTTCCATAAAAACACAATGCTTCTCCATTTTATAGGATTTCTATTAGCAAGCAGTGAGATCCAGAAGGGAAAGACTGTAAATCGGTATTCCAGGCTCTCAGTTGATGATGGAATAGCGTTAATTCCCTAGAGGGTAAAACAAATGCATAAATATCAGAAGGTAGTTTCATGTGGCCTCATGAAGCAAACCAAAGTAAGAGCTACAGCAAACATATTCGACTTCACTCCAGACTTACTGGGTTGGGAATTTTCACCTTACCAGTCAGATTTTCCAAAAGCACAGGTGAAAGTTCCTGCCATGATAGTTAACAAGATTATTTCTTACCCTAAGATAACATCAGTATGAAGAAGGGGAATTTTGCACAGTTTCCTACAGAGTATATGAAAGAAGAATAGAAAAGGCAAGAAATGTTTAAAAAAAATCTTAAAACCTAACATGTATGATTTATCTCCTATATGTCTATCCCAAAACATTACAACAAATACCTCTTTGAAGGAGAACTGGCATGGTTAGGAATGAGGACATTCTTGGGGTCAAGAAAGGAAGAAAAATATTCTTCTCCCAGGGCCTAGCTTCAAATAACTATACCACGAATATGCTCAAGGGGAGGAATAAATGACACTGTACCTCTAATATATGCTCTAGCAGGTCTCTCTAAGCACTTTTGCTCTTGTTTGTTTTTCTAAGGGAACTTTTAAAATCAGAGACACAAAATACATGAGCGCAAAGGTAGGGGCTGGGGGGAGGGGAAGAGCAATCATGTATCAGTCAACATCATACATTACAGCTATCTGGGAACCATCCTAGTCAAATGGTAACATGACAAATTCAAGAGACAGGAAAGTAGGGTCAAGCAGCCTCCCATAAAAAAATCTGACTAATGATAATCTGGCAGAGTTGACTTAAATAAGGGATCTCTAATTATACCTGGCAACTTTTTACTATCATTGATATCTATAGACATGACATTATTTATTCAAGTTTTTGCTTTTCACCAGAATATTATAAATACATATGGATATACAAACTACAAATCAATAGCACCTTTATAAATATTTTAAGTACCATTATTTAGCAATTATGTGGGCCTCTTCATGTGCCAACACTATACAATTTTTACCATGCCAATAAGCCCATTAAACATATTTATAGTTATAGTTATAAAGTTCAAGGGTTTCATCCTGAAAATATAGCTCAATAAGAAAAAGCACCTTGCTTTTTCTAATCACACAACAAATGTACTGCAGTCAAGAATTGGAGGTACCCTGATCTCATAAACATTTTCAGCACCTAGAAACAAGCCAAAATCCATAGGGAAAATCTGCAAGTCATAACACATCACCTGCATCTCTTAGATGTCATCTTGGAACATCACTCATTTCTTTAAGTCAAAGTTTCCTCACCTGAAAAAAGGAAGAATCCTTGTCTATAGTGTATGTGGAAATGCATCCCAAGAGAAATGCTAAATAACCATGTTTCAGAAGAAAAGGCAGTCATTTGTGCAATTTACTGAGAATCAAACTTCTTAGAAGTTCAAGAAATAACTGCTTGAGGATCATACGTATCATAAAACTAACGTTTTATTGCCCAGTCGACACTGGGTGTCGACTATACTTTAAAGAGAGAAAAAAGAAAGAAGGAAAGAACTATCTCTGACACTTCTTTATATTGTAGTCAGGGAAAGACACGATGCTAGAATCAAATGTCTGGGTTTGAAACCCAGCTGTCTGCTACTTACAACATACATTGGGGCAATACTCTTAATGTTTCTGACGCTTGGTTTCTTAATCTGCAAAATGGGAAGAACAGAACCTTCTAGGGCTTCTAGAGAAGGCTAATGGGAGGATTAAATGAGAAAGAATATGTAAAACCCTCAGGACAGAACTCAGATATAATTATAAAAGAAAGGCACTGCTATCCTGCCTATGAGTAGCCCATCATAGCCCACATCACGCTACTGTGCTCTTCTAGTAACGCTCAGCTCTGCTCAGGCCTTACTGCTGACATTTTTTTACTCTAATCTTTGTTTATAGAAGGAGTAAATAATCCAAACAAAGAACATTCCAGTATGCAGTGCTGATGGTTACATGATAAGGTCGGGCCTGGCACCAACACCAGGACTGGCTATCTATTAAGGTGAAAACACATAACTCTGATAATGAAGCTGTCTCCTGATTTATAGAAGTTACACTGTCTTAACTCTTGCCAGTCAGAGCCAACCAAGATCTAGAGAAAACAGTGCCTGGAGGGGAGAGGAGGGAAGATGAAGATGCAAACAGGATTTAAAGAGAGAAGATTTTAAGCTTGAAACACTAAAGCTGTTCTGAGAGAAAACAGTTTTAAGTTCACAGAGACAACTTCTAAAAAGAGAATCAGAGAGCTTGAAGTCCCATATCAGTAACAGTTACATTACAGACCTCCCCCCCAAAAAAAAGATCTTCCACACTTCCTCCCCTAAATGCACCTCTTAAACACTACTCCAAGAATGCCAGTGAGGTCATCTGAATTCACTTCAGCATTCATAATAATCTTAACACTCCCAGCAGAAGAATCTGTTTCCTAAGCTGTGAGGCCACGGTCTCATTTTAGCACGTTTGTAGGACGGTCACAGGTACACGAAGTCTCGTTAACCACATTTACAATTTCTTTCAAAAATTCTGGAGTACAGCAACCAGAAATACTTCCCCAAATAAAGAGGGTAATTGTAGCTTTCTGGTAGCTCTTTTCACTTTAATTCCAAAGAGTTAGTAAGAAGCGGACTCCAAAAAGCCATTTGAAGAAACTGGCACAGATACTGGTCCACGAAAGCTTTTAAAACCTATCACAAACTTTTCCCATTAAAACTTGGACAAAAATCGCAGAAAAGTTTTTACCTTTTTAATGGTCAAGTGTAAATTAAAAAAAAAAATTCATACTGAATTTCTCGAACTTCTTACATGCATAATAAGTTTTTGGAAAAGTCACAGAAATACTTATGTGAGAGCAACTGGAGGCCACCCACTAGGCCCTGGATGAGACCTCAAAAGACCTTCAAGAGGATAATCATCATTTATCAGGGGAAGTCCTGGACAGAACAAGCTTCTTTCCTAAGACTATTCTTAATCCCGAGTTCAAGACAAACTAACTACTTGCTGTTTCCTAGGCATGCATGATTTCCTGTCCCTGTGCCATTTGGCAAATTGAAATCCTACCTACTATTGCAGGATTAGATTAGAAAAAAGTAAACTCCTCTAGAAAGCTCTCTTGAACTTCTGGAATGGAAAAAAGCTTTTCCTCTTTTAAGAACTTCCATAGCGTTTTATATCCAGCCATCCCATATTGTAGTGAGTGTTTTCTACCTAGTATTGCAGTTACTTATGGAGATAAGTCATCTCTCTCTTTCATCTACAAGCTTTTGGGGGCAGAGAATTTGTTTCCTTCTTGTACGCTTCTTATTCAACAACTTGCTTATAGTAGGTCCACAATAAACATCTCCTGGATAAATAAATGGACCTTAATTACGTAGTATCAGTGTAACTCCACAGAAAACTGAAAATATCCTCCTATTCGCTGAGAGAGGCTTAACTAACAAGAGCTTTCCCAAGCAGAGTTACGCTTCTAACGACAATGCATAGCGATGCTTCCTTATTATAACATTTCACTATCAATAAGAATGCAAGTTCTATGGATGTTTCCAGTCGCCAAGTACCGATCACATGTCAGACATTTTACTAAGCACAGGACATATCAACATAAGCAAGAAATGGTTTCTCTGCTGCTGAAGAAATTAAAGTCTTCTAGCTAGTATACAATGTTTCATTACCTTCCCAAAAGACTGCATCTTTGACCACAGTTTAGTATATCAACAAATTTTTTAATTCAGGTCTAAAATCTAATAGGTAACTTACTTCCCTTTCTGCTCAGTATGTCCTTACCATTTCTGGTGAAAGACGTCCTGGACTTGACCACCGTGGACATTTTCCCAACAGATCAGTCAACTCTTAAATAGGCTTTAGTACATCGGACTCCTGCCACATACCTGGGCAACTGAACACTAAATCACCAACATTTTGCAATAAATAACACAAAGCAAAAAAGAGACATAGTTTTTGTATCTCTTGCTACTAACACTTGATACAAAACAACAGAATTCTTGAAGATTCTCTCACTGTCTTTTAAACTACTACCCATTCTATTTTATTTCTGCCATGTATGTGCTGTTCTGGATTACTGAATTCCCCCAACTTCTTCACACCTTAGCTTATTTAACAAATTATTACTAGAATAATTCTCCTGCTGTGAAATTTCCATCGTATCACTCTACAGCTCAAAATGCTTATTGGTTCTTTACTGCCCCAAGGCCTAAACACAAACTCCTTTCATATTACACGAGCTCGCCGCCCCCCATGCAAAATCATTTCTCAACAATCAGCTTTTCTTCCTTCTAGGATATTCTGCCTTCTGCTCATGAAGAATCTACTTCTCTGATCTGTATAAGCTTTGCACATGATATTTATTTATTTATTTATTTTACTTTTAAAAAATAACTTCTATGCCCACCTTGGGGTTCAAACTCATGACCCTGAGATCAAGAGTTGCGTGCTATACTAACCGAGCCAGCCAGGAGCCCCATAAGCTTTGCACACTTTAAATGCCCTCACCTAGATCGCCCATCACACCTTTCCCAATCACTCCCTTTAATATCAGCACAAGTCACACCTGGGAAACTATCTCTCAGAGGAATCCACCAGGCCTGGTATCTTTGGCTATAGGCCACCTCCACACTTAAGTCCACAAATTCTAACATATATAAATGTTGGCAAGTGTACTATGACCATTTTGCCCAGGACAGCTGCTCTGTGGACCTTGAGAATAGGGAACAGATGACTCTCTCTAATCTTCAGTAGCAAGGGCCTTACACACAAGTAAGGTATTCAATATATCCCACTGACAAGACTGGTAGGAATCCATACCACCTCCAAAATTTTCTAAACTGGAACAATACACTCCTCTGTGGATATCCATTGGAGTTACTGAAAACTAGGATGATATTATAAAAGGAACAGAATTAGATTCTTAATTTAAAATGAGAATAAAGTTAAAAACACTATCCTAGGTAAAAAGGTATTCTGTAGGCTGCTACAGATCTTTTCAGGTTCCACAGTAAATCATGAGGTTCTAAAACCTGTCAAATTTTTATTCAGGAATGCAAGAAATCTGTTATCTGGCCAAAGAAAAGCAGCATTACTGGCCATTTTAAATGAACTCCAAAGCTCAAAGTTATAACACCACTTGTCGACTAAAGAAGGAATATTTAGAGGTCTTTTACACTTTTCTAAGAAAGAGGTGATCTGGCTGAGTTTTTTGTTTTTTGTTTTTTTAATATTTGATTTATTTATTTGACAGAGAGAGATCACAAATAGGCAGAGAGGCAGGCAGAGACAGGGAAGCAGGCTCCCCGCCGAGCAGAGAGCCCAATGCGGGGCTCAATCCCAGGACCCCGAGACCCGGGTCGAAGGCAGAGGCCCAACCCACTGAGCCACCCAGACACCCCCTGGCTGAGTTTTTATAAGGATTCAGTTGGCACTCCTCTTACACCCAGATTTTGGGTTCTGAATTAAAAACAAACTTGTGCATGCAGTATTTTAAAATATTCAGGTCTGCTTTCAGGCCTTAAGAGGGTTAAGCCGTTTTTATCCTCCAATGTCTAACAAATGACTACAAAGACCTGTTTGTACCTCAGATGTTGGAGGAACTGTTCAGTAACAATTCATCCCTGCAAGGCTATGAGTCACAGCACACTGCCAAGGTCAGGGAGACCTCTGCTAATCAAGGAAGCACTAGCCACACATACACTCAAGCTGCCTTAGAGGAGCTGGCCTCGGAGCCCACTATTTTTTTATTCACAGGTCATCAATCATCTTTACAGAAGAGAAAATGTCCAACTTTCTCATTGGGTAGAGAGCCTCCTGCTAGGCCTTCATCTGGTTTCCTTTCTACCTAGCCAGTGATTTTCCTAGAGGTGTACAACAGCTACTAAAAGGGAAGACTTCTATTTGGTTATGAAAGGAAAGCAGAGAGATCCACACAACACCACTGTGTGATGATATTAGGAAATAATAAGGCAGGAGGCACAACTACTGGACACTGGAACAACATTTTCCAGACGTACCTGACCTCTATTTCTGTATTCCCTTCTTTCACTTACTCTTAAGTTTGACATAGCATGCCACGAAGCCAGGGAAATTCTGTATCCCAACAGAACTACATGTGTTGTATACGTTGGCACCAGCTCTTCAAATACAAAGTCTAAAACCTGGTTAATTTCCACCCCCCCCCCCACCCCGCTCAAAATCAATAGGTGTTTAAGTCTTTGCAGATTTTTGAATCATTTCCTTGTCTCCAACATATGCACATTACAGGCTGGCGAAGATGGAGAGGAAATTCCAGGGGAATAAATTGGCCAGCAGATGTTATCAAGTTTTATCAATGGGTGATAGATAAAATCTTCAGGTGATTTACTGCCAGAGGTTGTATTTGGTGATAGACTGACATAACTGCAAATTTCATGGAGCTAGTAAGTTTCACTTTGTCCTTAATTTGGGTAGTGGTTGTAGGATTTTACATGAACAAAAGCACCACATTTCCCTCCAGGTAATCCCAAATTTGAATGTCTCATTAAAAGAGTTTTCCAGACCTGTATCTGGGGGCTGTCAGGAAACACCCATTCATTCCACCAAAGGCAGAGAGAAGGAAGGGCAAAAGTAGGAGCTAATAGCACTTGGGCTTTCATTTAATGTAAACACTTTCTCAGAAATGCTAATGGACATCACTAAATTTACTCTTCATCAAACTCTGGTAGGAGAAAAATCAAGTCTTTTTACTGCTAAAGCAAACAAACATATTTCTTCCCACATTACACAAAATAACATTATTTCCCTGAAAAAAAGCACAAAGGAATCACGTTAAAGTATTTGTGTACTTGTGTGTCTATGCTCACCAAAAACCTGCTAAACCATTCATTTTAAATTCCACCAAGAGTGCCCCCTAAAAAAAACCTCACTTTTTGATGCTATTTATGATACTAGTACAAATATTCAGAAAAGAATAAAAGATTAATGTGGACTCTACTTTTATTTAAATCAATTAATCTACTGATCTACCTACCAACCTACACACACACACACACACCCCTAATTTCTTGAAGAAAACTTGATGAACATTATCTTCCTCAATATTTAGATGTTTTTTCCTTCTTTGAAGTGGTAGGAAAATTCAATACTTGAAAAGATGCTTGATCATCAAATTGTTGTTGTAACCTTTCATGTTCCCAAACAGAACTGAGTACTTTTTAAACTATCCTACTTCCACATGTAGTGAATAAAATTCTGACCAATTTAAAAAGTTGTTGTGACTAAGGACACTAAAACATTCCAAGTAATAAAAATCCTCAAGCCAGAAACTCACAATCAAACTAATGAGATCCTTTATCTGCCTCTGTTGCAAAACCTGTAAAATGGGATAATGCTGACACACAGCAGATCTGAAGACTATTAAAGGTCAATAAAACAATAAAACAGAAGCTGGGCAACAATGTAATTAAATAAACAACTGATTGAACTAACTTGCTGCATGATGACAAAGGCACATCAAATAAAACTCCTTTGTTGTTCTACTTTATACTTGAATTTCAATGTTAGCACATGGACAACTGCATAGTTTTAAGTATGCTGTAAAACTTTGATGTTTTAAGGGATTCTATAAAAACTATTACAAATAATTTTATATGAAAACATATTTTTTAATCAAAGAAAAGAAATCCTAAACATTAATTAGTGAGCATATTTGTCTAGGGAGAGTAGCACTAGCAAAAATCATAATTAACTTTCTTCATAGAACATAAACCTTTAAAAAACAAGTTGAACAAAGACATAAGATGTTTGTACAAATAAATGGTATCGAATATGATTTGGTTGTTACTATTTTCCCCTTAAAATTCTATAGTCTCATTAAAGGAAATAACGTTTACAAAGGGGAATGTCTAAGACTTAAGAAAAGGTTCCTAATAAGAGATTTTTCAAGTATGATAAAACAAAGAGAACATGACCAGGAATTTTAAAAAAAGAAAAAAAAATAGCATTTCTTTTGAAGAAGAGGCTAATTCTCTTCAGAGTTGTACAAGAGTCCGTTGCTGAACAGGATAACATATTGAAGGCTGCCAGGCCGCTCAGAAGAGAGAAGGGCAGTAATGATGACCAGTGATTAGAACTACAGGGAAAATACTAAGAACAAAGCCCTAAGAGTTTCTGAGGGAAAAGTTCCAAAGAATTATCAGACTCAATGTGTTCAAAATGTTAGGCTATTATTCCAACTTACACCGGTGGTTGCGCCATATGAGGTGACAAATTAGCCTCTGTGAAGATCCAAAACTAATACTCTTTCAAGAATATTACCAAGGATATTATAAGCAAGGTAAATAGGAATCACCTATACATGCGGACAACTCCTGCCACTTTCTTCTGTAACATGATAGTAGGATTTCACAGTTCTTGAGTGGAAACCTATACCCACTAGGATTGAATCCCAATTATACACTCTAGTCCAAGCCTAGTTGTTTAGGTAACTCTAAGAAAATTACTGGTAATTAAGGAATAGTTCTTAAAAGCAGCTCTGCATTAGGAATCTATTATCTGTAGCCTCCTTGAAATCAAATTCATAAACTTCCTTTCCTCTCTATCTTTTCAATGTTTTGTATCAACATATAGATCTCACTGTCCTCCCACCAACAGGCGAGCAAGGCTGGCTGCTTTGCTTTTTAATTGTTGCAATAATATTTTTTCCTGAATTGTCTTAATTTCTATAGCCACAAGGATCTGTTAGCCAATGATGCATCTTCTAAAACTTCTGGAAATTAAAAAAACACCTTTCACACTGAAAAATAAGTCAATAGTTATCAGTCAAGCCACTTCTTTCTTTACTGTTGTTAATGGTAATCACTGGAGTAAGCTTTACCATCTTACAATTAATAATTTCCAAATATTCAACTCCAAACCCACTGCATTTGATCCTGGTTCCAGCAGCATGTTCTGGTTTTTGAACCTAGCAAAACTATCCCCCCCACAACCCCGTTGAGGGGGGGTTGGGGAGGGTGGTTCACACTGACCTGGAAGAACACAAAGTGGGAAAGAGAACTCACTTTCATGCACCGCTATCAGTACTGTTGGCTATCTGCAGAATTCTTATGCCAACAGGACCAGTAAACAAGTGTTAATATTATAAGTGGAAGCAACATCCGGAGGGAATTCAATTGTAGTTAGCTGCATAGAGCAGAGTGTGCAGATCTGAGAGGGAACTGTGCTAGGTCCTGGAAGCCAGCAATCTGTGGCTGTCAGCCCTGTGGAATGGAGCTTCTTCAAAGCTGACTGGGTGACCTGAACACTGCACATCCCTGCGCCCAGGAGAGAGGATCAATGACTGTTTGCTGGGCTCTCATCAGCCCCTCAGCTAATGAAAGCTGTGCTGAAAGGCTGCTACAGAGCCTCTGGGTAGCCTGCAGCCTGGTGTTAGCACAGTCCCTTCCACAGCTTGGCTGGTGAATGCACCAGGCACCAAACCCTCCCTGGCCCCCACCCCCTTCCCTCTTCTATCCCACCAACTCCCCTCTGGCTGTCTGTTTAGTGTCACTCAGTTGGGATGGATCCTGTTAAAGATCTGACGCTTAGTGAGGACTCGGAGGTGTCTGGAACGCCTGCCTCTAATCATAAACACCACAGCTGGCAATGATGTGGTCAAAAAAAAACCACCTTGATCCAGTACACATTCTCTTTGATGTCTCTGAAGCGAGTTCACTGCCCAGAGAAAAAGGTACTTTTTTTTTAGACTCTGAAAAAAAAAAATCAAGCTTGACATTCTCAAATCATAACCATATGACTTTCAATTCCATGCTTTAAAAAATTTCATACACACACACACGCATACATATATATATATATGCATATATATATATGTATATATATATATATATATACATATATATATATATCATCACATTTTGTTCTAAGAAACTCAGAGAAGAGGCATCTGAGAATGATAACATGAAACAGGTTTGGAAGATAATGGCAGTTTGAGAGGAAAACACTTCCAAAAGGGAAAAAAAAAAAAAAAAAAAAGTCAGACTGCCACTACCAAAAAAGGAAGAAGCCTTCTGCCAAAGATTGCAAACTGCAGTGACCTTAAGTAAGAGACTGTAGCTGATTCAAGGGAAAATGAAAACTTTTCAAAGACAACACTGCTTGTGCTGCGCCACTGTTTATAAGTGCCTTATGCCCTCTTGCCTTTCGGGTGGCCTGGTAAACACACAGCCTCACTGTGCTTCCAGCCCCAGGCCACAGGATTCTAATGAATATTCAGCCATATTAACATACATTTTATTTGTGTATTTTTTTTTTTTAAATCCTACCAAGACCGGGCTGGTGTGAGCAGTGTCCTTGTGATGCCACGTTGTCCTCGGGTATCTGTACTCTGAGGTCCTTTTGCAAGTCAAACACTTAGGTGCCCCAAAGATTACGGGGAACTAAAAAAAAATCAAAACACACTAATCCTGTCCTTTAAAGAAGAGAGTTTACAACGAATTAACAAATCTCCCAAGTCTGAAGATAACTCATGAGGTCTTCCTACATGAATAGAGATAAACATTACTTATTTATCATCAATGCCCATATCATACATTTGAGCACCCCACATACCCCAGGATACAAGGTGAAAACTCAGATTCTTTATTTTTATCCAACAGTCAGTTCCTTCTAGTATACACTGTATTAATATACAAAGCAGCATATAAAAATGAGATCAGTTAAGTGTGCTGCTTTTTCCTTTTTAATCCTAAAACCCAAAGTGATTCGAAAATTCTCATATTAAGACTGTACCATTCCACCTTAGCAAACAAGTGAAAAAATTTAAAAAAATGTTTTCACCCATGTTTTAACAGGCTGAATTTGTCAGGAGAAAAAGCATCTTCTAAATTTCAAATGTAGTAAAAGAGTCAGGTAATTCTAATTCTCAATAAAGTAAATGATAATGAGATGGTTTTGGTTTCCTTGATTCTGAGGAAAAATTGCAAAACTGCTTTAAAAGGGTCAGTTGCACTGTGACACAACCGATGTTTAAGAAATCACTCTATAAATGGCACCCAGGAATGCAGCGGCAACACATGTCGTAACAATATCCAGACAAAAGCCAAAAAGTTTGGATACTGCTCTGTTGTTCTAAACTGACTGAGGGTTTGCAGACTAACAACATTCCCCCATAATGATGGTGGTGTCTTTAGATTGAGATAAGAGTCAAATTTACGGAGGGTTATTTACTGTGGTGTATAAGGATCTGTGTGTTAAGGAGTGAAGTAGCTGGTTGGAGGAGGGCAACTTGGCTGGACTCATAGCTGAGAAACCCCAGGAGTTTGCATACCCCTATAAGGTAATTTCTCTCATTTTATAATGTAGGCAAGGCAATTAAATGTTAGTCAATCTCAGCACAATGAAAGGCAAGGATATGCTAGTACACACTGAAATACTGGCATTTACTGCAATATTTACCTTATTATATTAAAGTTTTGTGATATATTAAGTATAGCTCTGCCAGAAATTTTAGTCCAATTCTAATCACAAGTATGTGTTTTCAATTGTACTCCTTGCCAGAAAGAAAGGGAGAAGGGAAATAAAATCCTATATGCTAAAATTTATACTGACAAATTAATTTTAATAGCACCAAAAAACCCAAAACCTCCACTAGACTTAAGTAAATGTATACACCTGACCTGATGTCCTGTGATGGAAAGCAGACTTTATTTTTATTTGTAGTAGTTTAAAGTTCATTAGTTTACTTCCTTCCTCCAAAGCTTAGAGGAGACTCCCCCACCCCCCAAAAAAAGTCACTTCGTTTTTGAAAGAAAGTCAGTCTAGGGTGTTTATATAAACAAAGTGAACTATAGGCTTAATGTAACCATATAAATTTTGATCTCAAAAGGGGATGGAGGAGTCACACAGTAAGTACTAAGTTTTCTAAGCTGATCAGTGTATTAAATAATTGTATAATTCTCAATCACTGACTGAGACCAATTCAAAATAGCATTTGGCATAAATGTCTCACGCTAGGATTTCTACCAAATCCTTTTAAACGCTGACTGGTCTGGAAGGAACACCAACAAACTAGTTCTTAGGGCCCACCAATTACTTCACAAGAATGAAACTTGAGAAGGAAGAGCAATAGAAGAGTATAATTTATTCATTGTCGACTATATAGACTTCTGTATAGTTTTAATTCTTTATAAAACTATTATAATAAAAAACAAAAAAACAACCTCTTATGCATAAAGGCAATGTCCCACTTTACTACTATTCATTTTATTCTCCTATAATCTGTTAAACGAGACTTAAGATAAAATGGTAAAGAAGTCATGTATTTTGACAAAACTAGACAACAAATGTCTCTATCACATAGCTTGATGGATCAAACAAGAAAAAACCCGGTTGCATTACTAGCATATCCTTATGCTAAGAAGAGAGGGCATGCTTGCCAGAGTTGTAGATTAATCTTAAAGAGACAAAAGCGAGAGCTCTGCTCAATTTCTTTTAAATGCTCCCTTTGCTGCCCTCTCTCTCAACTGCCATTAAATTGCAATAGAGAGTAGTGACTAGGATCTCTTAGTCTCTCAGAGGTGTGACCTTCATTTGCATAATAAATCCCAGTGCATTATGTAACCAACAAGGGAAGGATGGGTATCAGGGGGGTGATTCTGAGGCAAAGCCCCAGCTGAAGCAATCAAAGGCAAGAGAGAGGACTCTGAAGATTCCAGTGTAAAGTCTCAAAAGACAGGAACTTGCCCTTTCTAGTTGGTTGGAACTTTTGCTGCAAATCATCCTTGATAGCAAACTTAGGAGAGAACTTCCTCTTAGGATATTGGAATCTTAGATTCCAAGAGTGTCTCTTTGGACAGGCAGGGGCAACCTTCTATCTCAGAGAATTTCTGGCTTTGGGAGCCTAATGGAAGCAGGTAGCCTCAAGAGGCACCATATTCTAAGTAGAATGGGGCTTGCTGTTAAGCAAGCCAGCATAAAGTCAACAGTCCGAAGGCTTGCCCAGACTGCCGTGGCTCTTAACAACAATGCCAACAGTGGCTGCCACTTGTGAAGTTCTTACTTTGTGCCAGGCACTCAGCTACCATTAGCTTCCTTTTTTTGTTTTTTGCAGCCCTGTATTATAGACATTATCATCTATATTTTACAGAAGGGAAAAGAGGTTCATTTATGTTAAGTAATTTTGCTCAAATTCATACATCTGGGAAGAGACAGAATTAGACTTGGACACATCATACCAAAGACTGTGCCTAGTGTCCTTCCAGGTAGGAAGAGGTCAGATGACCATATCCATGAGATAAGGGAGGGGCTGATGCTACAAATTCCTGAGACAAAAATCCAAGGAATAAATTATCTTCAAGGAATAAATTATCTTCAAGGATCCTTCTTGAGGAAGTCTAAAGGACAGACATCCATAGACTATGGCTACTATAATCTTCTACAGGATGAAGTCAGTTCCTTTCCCTTCCAGGTAAATCTGTTCATGCATATGAATTCTGAAAGGCCCATGAGAAAGCACCTCCCATGCCTGAAATCTTAGCAGGATCTTGACCATTCATTCCCACCCTAAAAATATCACCTCTGGAAGATGCTTGGGTTCTTCCAGCTTGAAGCATTCCTGACTTAAGGGTCACAGGAAAGGGAACACATTAAGTCTATGCTCTATGATATGAATGATTCTGAGGAAGGAGGAAAGCAGCAAGAAAAGAAAATCTTGAACAAAAAAGCAACTGAAGACTGAAAAAGCATAAAGGGTTAAGTATAAAATTGAACAAGAAAAGAACTGGTGTAAGTTCAACTTGAACGAAGAGTGAGAGATTCCCATTCCTCTGGAATATCATATGGAGTTGAGTGTAAAGGCATTTCTCACTATCTGTCTTGTTCCTGTATTTGGACAAACATGGTTTAAAAGGCAAGAATTTGGAAAGCAAGACATGTAACATTATCTGAATAGCACATGAGACAGTATAGACAAAGGGAGATTCCGTTCAACCAAATAGCACAATCTAAATAATTTATTTGAACTGATTTCATTTCTCAGTACAGATAGCTGAAGTTCGTACACTTAAGAATAGTTGTATTTTGTGACTCCAGATTCCAGAGTACATCCGTGCACTACAGGCGTATGCTGTATAATTATGGGTTCCTTACACCAGGCTACTTAAACAACTTTATATCTCGGAAGTCCTGTGGTTGGGATGGTGCAAGCATAGGTAAGAAAATATCAGAGAAAAATAGAGGCTCCACAGTAATTTTGAGGAATTTTCTCTAAGAAAGACTAAATTGGGACTCTCTCTAAAATACTCATTATTAGTATTTTACCCCAGCCTCTACCCAATCTACATGGATTTACTTCGACCCCAGTGTAGTCGTAGGGCCATCAGCAGCACTGGGAGCAGTGAGACACAAGGACCAACTCATTAAATCATTAGGAGAATCATTAAAAACAAAGTGCCAAAGGGTTAGAGTTTAAGTTTCTTGAAGGCAAAGAAATGTGCAGGTCTCCCTGGGAGATTTCTAGAAACTCAAGATAGGGCATATATGACCATATATTTGGAAGATACTGGCTAGAAGCTGCTGTTTGAAAACAAGGGACAAAGCAAGAGAGGGGCTCCATCTCTCTCCAAGTCCCTTGCCTGGTGTCCTTCCCTGAATCTCTTAGCAACCAAATCAAAACCTCAAATCACATTTCCACCAAGAAATAAGGGATTTGATTCTATAGTAATGGGGAAGTAGCTGATGATTTTGCCATGTAAGCAGTAATTTCATGACCACATCAGTGCTGTCTGAAATAACACATTCACTTGTCAGTTTCTTATACACTTGCCATGAATAGGCTAATGTAAACAGGTAATATGAAAGGGTAATGTACTTGTCTGAGGGAGGGGACTAGAATTCAAAACTCACCAACTGTTTTTGTGTGTGTATGTGTGTGTACCTTTATTTTTCACAATGTGCATTTTAGGTCTTATGGAGATTCTTTATAACATGAGATTTCTTAAAAGTGAGACTTCTTACCAATAGTAGGCAACAACATTAAAACTATCATGTTTAAGTGGATTTTTAAACTTTCTGATCTTACCTTAAGTTGGGGGAGGGGGTGTAACGAGGCAACATTTTTAAACCACAGCAAGAAATCCATGCGATGGCTACAACTGCTTTTAAATACTTGTATTTTAGGCCTGTCTGTGACAATGTTTCTTGGAAAAATTATCAAGTTCCCTCCCATCCAATAACATGCTCCACGTCCTCTTTTGCCAGAGGCATTCACTCATTATATAAATCAAACAAGCACACAGCCCTAGACAAAAAGTGACTAGTAATGCCTGGCGCATTCCTCTGCTTGAGCTAAGATGATTTTGCTGCATTGCATGCAGATGTCAGGTATTTTAATAAAGAGCTCCATTGTGCAGGCCCTACTACTCCTCCATAGCTCCTAGCACTCCCCATAAAGGGGGGCAGGGGGAGAAGGGAAGAGCGACAGCCATTCCAGCTGGAGCTGGAACCTCATCTGAGTCAGGAAAACCACAGCTCATAAGCAAAGAGGAAGCATAATGTTCTACAAGGACAAAACATTAGCAGAAATGTCACTCAGCCCCAGTTCCACATGTTGGCTGCCACGGCCTCTTCCTCCTAGCATGCCCGATTGATATAAATTCCATCTGCTCAGCAGCCAAGTGACAGAGAAGAAATACCGGCATCTGGTCTCCATTGCTGTCGGGTTTTTGTTCCATGTTAGACCTTAGCTAGAAACATATGAAGAGATGAAGGTGCTGGCAAACGACTAAAAGCCTGAACTGGCATAAAGGGGACTTTCTGATGCTTTTCACACTTCCCTCTAGATTTTTTACATGGAGGGGAAGGGTGTGACAGAGACTTGATAAACTAAACAGTGGGAGCCAACAGGCCTGAAGGTCATTTCATGTTTTTTAGGGTTTGGGATTTTTAAAGAGTTTTAATGTTAAAAACTATAAAGCAGGACATTATTCCTCTTTGAGTCCGTTTAATGCAACAGAAGGCAACTAAGTCATATAAGAACGTTCTGCAGCAAATATTTTTTTTTTCTTTCTCTTAAACATCCACTGGTTTGGATCCACTCCACAGGCACTTTGCATTCTCCCGAGGAGCAGCTGAAAAATGCCAAAACTTGAAACCACCAATTTGCTTTTAACCCCCAGCTGCCCAGGAAAGTATAAAGTCACCTATCAAGCCTAAAACCATAAGGGGAAATAAAAGTGAGTGTGCCTCATAGCAAAAGCTATCACTCTCAGCTCATCATTTAATTATTCTCTTGATCAGGAGACTACGAAAAGTAAAAAGAAACGGGAAAGCAGAGCTGATATGAGAAAACATGGGCATTGATTTTTCTTTTTTTCAGTGTCTACTTGCCTGTTCGCAAAGCAGTAACATTGTATATGTAAATGAGTGACTCCATTTACATATACAACATGGAAAAGTTTTGTTTTTAAAAGACTTAAGTCACGTCAGGTTAAAAGATAAAGTTGCTTGGGAAAGCAACTGTGAGGACAAATCCTGTAAGATCCTCTTCAATATATGACAAAAGACAAGACATGTATAAACTTTCTAGCAAAACAGAAAAAAATTCAAGAGAGCTAACCACTGTACTATCTTAACAACTCTGGTATTAGCTTCCCCTAAAAACCGAAAGAAAACCTCCCCATAAAACACTACTATATGTTGTACTGTGCATTAAGCTGCTTCTTCAACCTCTTCCTTTTCTCCTTATCACTTTGTGAGCACTTGAGGTAAGAACACCATGCACAGTAAGAGAAGTGAATCAAGATAAAGACAATAATATTAAATACAATGAGAACGAAGCCAGTAGGAAGCAAGCTGATAACCCCTTCAAGGCAGTCAATCCTGAGACTGATCACTATGAGTGCTAATGACTCAGGAATTCATAATGAAGTATAGACAATGATCAATGGCCAGACACTCAGAAGCAGATTTACCAGAGAGCTAATGAGGCTTAAGCCTCAGGTCCCTCATTTGCCCAGGACCTTAGTTTCAGGGAGTTGTAGAACAATCTAGATGAGAAGAGAAGCTAGGTTGCAATCAGGAAAGATTTCTATGCACGCATTTCTGATAAATCCCCTAAGAAGGTATCAGAAGAAAAAGGCCTGAATCTCCATGACTGTAATGACTTTGGTTTGGGGGTTGATTTCTTATTCTAAATACACGCTCATTACTGTACATAAAAATTATTAAAGGTTTAAATTAAATAACACATTTGATAATTAGGACTCTGTTGTTTGTATGTGTCATAATCATTTGAAAATGTATTATACGCTTTAAATAACTGAATGCCATTAAAATAATACCCCAGTGGATGAAAAAAATAGATAACTCACATATAACATACTTTCACTACCTCAAGAACTTAAAAATTCTGGCTGGACAATTGTATTCAGTAAGATGGAAACTCACTGAATATAAACACAACATAAAAATACTAGGAGATCACAGGAACTGTTTCAGTTGTCCTGAAAATTGGAAGATCTTGTCTAAGTTTTATTAAAAAATCCGAAGCCAATTCAAGGCTAATAAAAGCACGTAAAACCTAACACAAAAACAAAAAACCTGCAAGGCAAAATCAAATGAAAAAACAAAAGCAAAAGCAGAGTAAAGAGCTAAAGATCCACTAGGAACAGATAAATTTGCAACATAAATAGACTATAGGCTAATTTCCTTAAGACATTAAAAAAAAGTGCTAGAAATGAATAAGAAAAAGGGTTTACAATGAAATTAGAAATGTATAAAGAACTTGAAAAGACATTTTGGAAAAATAGAAACAGAAATGAACCTTGTATCATTAGGAGAGATGCAAATTAAAACAATGCACCATTATTTACCCCCCCACCTACAGAATGCCAAAGTTCAAAAAATTTGTTTCAACACCTAAGTGGTTGAGGGAATAGGCACATAAATTATGATACATCCATGAGATGCAGCTGTTAAAAAAGAATGAGGTGGCTCTTTATGTGTTGATACGAAATTGTTTACAAGATATGTTTTTACGTAAAAAATGAAAAGTACAGAATAATGTGCTCATTGTATCCTCCCTCTCCATTTTTATGAAACAAACAGGAGCATATGTATACTTTATATGCATAGACTATTTCCAGAACCATACCCCAATATCAAAGACTTACTTTCAACTATACGATCTTTTGAATAATTTATTACTTTTAACTAACGGCATCTATTTCTCTTTAAAATATGTTATTACTTTTAAAATATATTCTCTATAGCAGAATCAGGGTCTGTCATTCTTGAACTTGTAATTAAATACCTTTTTATTTATCTTAATATTTTCTGTTACTGTATCTGCCAGAGAGCCCAAGTTGTTATATGTATAGTTGCCCTTGCTCTTACGAAAGTAAATTAAAAGACTTCATTCTGGGTTGTTGTGTGTTTCTGAGACTTCCTGAAAATTTAAGATTCTCACTCTTTTTGGTCTTTTCAGATTGCTATTGCTTTCAATTATAGTAAGTACATACATAAAAATAATATGTATATATGGGATGTCTGTGTGTGTGTGTGTGTGTGCATTTCTACACCAAATTATATAAATGCCTACATATTATGGCATTATTCTGGGTATTATAAATCTGATCATTTTCTATTTCATTATGCTCAGTGAGATGAGAATAGCAAAGATCATTTGGAGGGTGAATCCATTTCCAAATGAAATCCTAACCGATATAATGCCTAATTGATTTACCTCCTTGGAGGATTTATTTTAAAATCATAGTCTGTGTTCACAAATACTGTGTTCACAAACACTTTTTTAAAGCTTTTTTGCCTTGTGACACCTTACTCTCTGCCATTTCCTGAGACGTGTCTGAAGCTATCCTGTACTGCCAAGACATATTCTCAGACAAAGAAGCATATGACATTAGTCACTCACTAAAAGGGCAATAAGCAATCAAAATGTTTTCCTACCTGTACCATGGTACCAGCCTAGTGTATGGTAGACAGTATACGCCCACAATTTATTGCTGGAACTCCCCCTTGATAGGACCATGACGTGCCAAAGGAAAGTGAGTTCAAAAAACTCTCTTTCATTCTCTTAATATTAATTTATTGAGATTCTATGATGTACTCAGAACATGCATATAGCAAACAACACTAAGAACCACCCATTAAAGAACTTATTGTAAATTATTGTAAATAAAAATTGCCATGAGGACATTTGAGGTGATACAGCCAACAATGAACATGGAGAAGAACAGCAATTTCCTAGAAAAGTGACATCTAAGTTGAGACCTACAGGTAGGTAGGAATTAGCCCAGAGAACTCTGGAAGCAACCCATTTCAGCCAGAGATAGGGGAGGCAAAGAACACATGTCTAAACAGAGGAACCACAAAACTGCCAAAGAACTTCTGAGGGGGCAGTTCCTGTCTTCTAGTTTATAGCTCTAGCCTCTCACTCTTAAGCTTTGGCTACAGGCAGGGTGCCACACCGATGGGTGCACTAACCAGATCAAGTCACAGCCCCAAGTCTGCAAGCATCAGAGGATGGAGGAGGACACTGTAACAGCTAGGTGCAGGTGCAGCATCAAAGAGACAGAAACTTGCTGTCGGTCCTCTTTACCACCTATCTCCCACTCTCTCACCTATACCTGTTACCCTGCTATAGGGTCTAAGAGGGGGGTTTTATCATCTATGGCCCCAAATGCAATGCTACCTTTGTCAAGTTGTATGAGGTATTCGGTTGCTTGCCTGTGAAGCCCCAAATCACAACTTCCCTGAAGTCAAGGGACTCGTCACAATACAGCTGCTGGGGTGACTGAAGAGCTCAAGGAACCTACATAAGCTTCAACAGCAGGCCAAGGTACCACTCCTCGGTGAAAGACAACTGATGGGTCAAATCACCAGGAAGCTGCCAAAGAGTTATTAATGGTGACAGGTACACTACCTGGGAGACAGGTTCAGAAGGGAAGAAGATTATTTATAAGCGAATAGTTAACAGCTGTACCTACTGCTAAGCATTACATGGATGCCACAAACTATAGAATTCAAATCCTGGGTTATTCAAGCACGAACAACTGCCTGTCACCCAAATGCAACGCATCGCTATAAATTAAAGTGGGAGAGATGAGACTTCGGAATACTGGCTTGCCTGGGAAGGCAATGTCATCCCGGAACTCAGATAAAAGGTGGAGAAAGGCTGAGATAACCATGTTGTGAATTACTGTTCTTAATAATAATGATGAATTTGCAAGAACAGCTTTATAATTTTTCCTGAGGGCTTTAGGAACCAAACAGATGCCAAATGCATCCTGTATTTTCAAGAGTAAACTGAAGTTGGGAATAAGGGGAGATTGAAGCGTTGTAATCGAAAGGCAAAATTGGAGGGGGAGGGGGACCGACCAATGAGAAAAAGAAAGTATAGCACTTTGGTTTAGAAAATAAGATTTTCTAAATTTTATGTATGACTATTGTATTTTGTACATGAATAAACATGGCACCTGCCACCTTTGCCTGAACTAATATTACTCATGCTATTCCATCATGATTCTGGGACATAAACTAAGTGGACAGTATGGAAACTACCTCATGTATTAAGAAAATCAAGAGTGGAAGTTACTCTTCTCAACTCAATGTTCTGAAAAGCCTGGAAGCTCAATATATTTTGAGCTGAAAATCTACGAGAATAAATATCCTCAACAAATTTTTGTATTTTCCTTTCTAAGGTTCTGAAAATTCCTATGGCCTTATGTATTTTTTAACTACTACGAAATAGAAGCTGTCAAGAGAAGGAAAAGAAAAAAATAAAGAGGAAAAGTGATATTTAGAGACTGGTCTCATTTTAGAAAACAACTGAAGTCCTATATTGTTACTGGAGTATAAATTAAGACAAAGTTTTTAGAAAACACATAGGACACGCCCAGTAAATGACTGCCATAAATACAACTACTTTTACCTTCTCCCCATGATACCTGTTAAGTAGAAGAAAAAAAGGAATGCAATGCCCCAAGTGTGTATACTATTCATTATTTGTGTAAAGAAAGAAAAATAATATTTATAGGCACACATTTATGGACTATCTCTCTAAGGATATACAAATACAAGCAGATAATCAAAGGGAGTGCATCTGAGGAGTGTAACTGAGCAGCTGGGTGGCAGGGAATATCTATGTGTTTATATTACCTACTTAACTATTATTTGTTTTAGAAGTACTTACTTATTGACCTGACAATTCCATCTCCACATATTCGTTCCATAAACACCCTAACAAATGCAGTAGCACATACATACAAGAATATTCGCTAAAACAATGTCTGAAAGGTCAAAACATTAAAAATAACCCAAACAGGGACTCAGTGCGTTAAAGCCTCTGCCTTTGGCTCAGGTCATGATCTCAGGGTCCTGGGATCGAGGCCCTCATCGGGCTCTCTGCTCAGCAGGGAGCCTGCTTCCCCCTCTCTCTCTGACTGCCTCTCTACTTGTGCTCTCTCTCTCTCTCTCTCTGTCAAATAAATAAATAAATAAATAAATCTTTAAAAAAAAATAACCCAAACATCTTTAAGTAAAAGATTATATAAATTACAGTGCATCCATACAACAGAGAAATACAAGGAGGTTAAAAAGAATGGGACATCTATATATACCAACATGGAAAGAGGCTTGGATTTGATTCCAAGAGCTGCTGTAAAATACTACCACAACCTTATGACTTGAGAGAATAATATATTTTATATTTTATATATATATATATATAATAATTTATTTTCTCACATCTCAGGTGGCTAGAAGTCACAAATCGAGATGTTGGCAGGACTGTGCTCCCTTCAGAGGCTCTGGGAGACAGTCTGTTCCTTGCCTCTCTCCTGGCGTCCATTGGCTGCTGGCAGTCCTTTGCTTACAGGCCCATCACTCCAACCTCTGCCTCCATCTTCACTTCCCCTTCTCCTGGAGATGTCTTCCCCTCTGCATATCTGTCTCTAATCTCTCTGCCCCTTTCTCTCTGCCTATGATGGTGTCTACGGCCCACTCAGATAACCCGAGATTACATTCCCCAGATCTTTAATCACATCTGTAAAGGACCTTTTCCCAAACAAAGTAACATCATAGGGTCCAGCTATGTAACATGAATATCTAGGGGATGGGATAGCAGAAAGCAGGCCATTTATTGGTCTGTCACAAAGACTAGGCTGTATCATTAAAATTTTAAACAGGAAGCTATAAGAAAATATATACGGAAGGAACCATTTTCATTAAAATAAGAAAAATTAATTAGTACTATATTTGTGTGGAAATACATGGCCTGTACACCAAATAGTTAAGATGGGGGTTATCTCTGGGAGAAGGGGCTAGGGACAGCTTTCATTCTTTGAATTATATATTACAGCAATGTTTGAGTTTCTTTGTCAAACTTGTAGTACTTTCATAAGCAAACACATATTTAAAAAGAGGCTCTGATATATTTTTGACATTTCCCCAAATTATCTTATCTAACTCTATCATCTCTTTGGTCACTATTGAGGAAAAAGGGTTTAGTCAAATATTTATAAAGAAGATAATTACCAACTGTATAGTGAAGTAAAATTCTATAAGTTAGATCATAATTTTTATGTACAACATTTATAAAACAGACTGCCAAAGTTTCTAAGAAAGGCTTATACTTGACCCGACTTTCTAGAAATACCTGACAATTATTCCATTAAAAACAAAACAAAATGAAACACCCAAACCCAAATTCTGTGACTCTCCCTCAAAAGCAGATTTTTTAAAGCATTTCTAAGGTTGACTGTGTACAGGCATGAACCACTGAAGTAGTGTTACTCGTGCATCTTTTCTTTGGCTATAATTCTTCTCTTTGCAGGTATTCTCACTGAATGAATATGGCTTCATCTTCAAGTTTTCTTCCACCTACAAGATGCATTTACAATATCTGTACCTTACTGAAACATTCTGGAACAAAAGTTCCAAAAATCTTTGTCCATTTCTCTACTCCTTTCCCCCTCCCAGCCCCCACCCCACTTCCAACAGAAAAGGTAAAGCACTAAGCACTATGCTAAGCACTATGAAAGTCAACTGGGATTCCCTAGGGTGTTTTTCTCAGGCATCTCTGAAAACTAAGCAACCTTTTCCCTGTCTAGAAAAGAAGGTGATGATCAAGATGAGCTTTTACAGAAAAGATTACACTGTGCTAAGCACATCTGTCAAGAATGGGAAAGGCACTTCACATAGGGCAAATGGAAACCATCACACCAAGAGGACTGCCTGCCTTCATTCATTCCCCAAAGTCTATGAAATGCCTACTGTGTGAAAGGCTGCAACAAAAAGCATGGTGTATGTTGCAAACTGTGTGGGCAGAACTTCTGGTGTCTGAGAATCTGACGAGAAGAGAGATGAGTTCACTAACAGCAGACTGTTGCTCTGACGAGAGGCGGGCCAGCAAGCCGAGGCACGAGAAGATGCAGGAACAGGGCAAGAGTTGGACAGGTGTCATGCAGAAACAGTTCTGCAGTCGGGGCTCATAGTGCCTGGTAATTATGGCTACTGTCAGATCTGCCAAGAGACATATGGAGCAATGGGCAGGGAGGGGTCGGGGGAGGCTGGCACATGACGAAACTCGCCACCCACCTCCCACTGGCACTATCAGTTTCATATGCTCTATTAAAGACAATCAAGGGTTCCCAGCCTCCCCTGAGATCAAGAGGAGAGGTGATTATGAAAATAATAACACTTTTAAAAATTACCTCAATGTTCCAAGGGAGCTTTGAGCTTTACTTCTGACAGTGTTAAAACACTCACAGGCAGGAAGGTAAAAAACAAAAACAAACTAGGAGACCACAGTAGCCTCAGTCTGAAAGGCCACTCCAGGGCTACTTAAGCCAAACACCCTCTGTGAGTTCAGTGGTTAAGCGATTCCCTCCTCCCGGTGGCATTCCAAAGGCATTGCCTTCACAAGTACAAAAACAAGAAACTGGCATAAAGACGTTAGAGCAGATTTCTGTTTGAGACCATGTGTCTGAGAAAATAGCAAAAATAGCAGAAAGAAAGAAGAGAAAAGCTTTTCTTTCATTTAATTTTTTTTTTTTTTAAACAAAAACTGCCTAGAGACACTGGCTTGGGAAGCCAAGTTTTTTAAAGTACAAGTGTAATTTACTTTTATATAAACATAACTTCACAGAGCTATCAGTGGGTTCCATTTCAGTAAAAACAAACAACAAAAAAAAAGAAGCTGCAAAAAATAATTATAAAACATATGGTGCAAACCCCGGCTGTGTTTATTTTATGACAGTTAACATTATTTACAGTGTGATCTGGTCAGAATTAATACTCAAAGGGTTATACACAAAATACGCCCAATTTTTCTTCTTAAACCGTGCTCACCAGCAGTTTTGCCAAGCTATCTAAATGAATTTGTCTAGAGATCTCTTGTAATCCCCCAAAGAAATCAATTATATTTTAACATATCATTTTATTCAAAATACTTGAGTAATATCATCTCTATAAAAGCTGCCAATAGCAATACATGAGGAAACGCATTCTGTCTTTAAGTAACAAGAAAGTTTGACAAAATGCATTTCAAACCCTGCCATGAGTTGCAACAGATTCTTTAAATTGGATGCTGCTCATTTTATTACCTTAGTTGGCAATGTATATTTATTTATAAACATTCCAGTCTATCTGCCTTTGTAAGAACCAGCTACTAGTTCATGTTACACATTATCAATATGTCCTATTGAGAAAAACTAATGTAAATAGCATACCCTTGCTCTTGGAATGGCTTCTGGAGGTACTAACTATAGAATCTGCTAAATGGGAAGTTGAGATAGAACTTTTCCCCTTTTAAAGTTTAACTGAGAGGTATGTGAAGGCCAAGAGACACAGAAACAGAAAAGAAAGAATAAGAATAATGCTTGCAATGAAAATCTTAAATTCTTTCCAGCCCTTTTATTAAGATACCCTAGTATTTTATTTCTATTCAAGTTTGTATTAATATAAATATCAATATTTACAGGACCAGGTGTTGTTCAGTAGTTCAAGCTAAAAGATAAAATGGCTGCCCTTCATCCCTGGGCACACAGACAACACTAGGTACCCTCCACCACGGAGGGTAGAGACCAGACCTATCTTCCCAGTCCTACCAATCACAGGAAATGGAGGGATATGCTAGAGTCCGCTCTCACTGGTACTTGGGAGCTAACTGTTAAAGGCTCAGGAATTTTTTAAGCTGGTTGTCAAACATAGACATTATTAAAAATTAAATTGTATAAACTCATAATTGAAGAAAATTTATTAAAAATAATGGCAACAGCTACTCAGAAGTCATCATTTCTAATTATTTGACCACATTTTACTATTACCCGTGCCTTAATGTACTTCTGTTTCCATCTAGGATGTGGAAATACTGCATAAGAGCATGTTACTACACCTCTCATCTCAAATCTATGCTCGGTGACTTGTGCTGATCAGCTA
Organism: Lontra canadensis; assembly: GCF_010015895.1. Lineage (NCBI taxonomy): Eukaryota > Metazoa > Chordata > Mammalia > Carnivora > Mustelidae > Lontra > Lontra canadensis. The sequence goes on along the minus strand of NW_022631064.1, from coordinate 4,077,216 downwards.
AAATCAGCTATAGTGGGATATTTTCCTCATAGGAATCAACAAACACTGTGATTCAGGTCTTTCTTTTTTTTTTAATATAATTTAGAGAGCTGTTATAAAGCATTTTCCAACATACCAACATCCAGCTTCTTCTAAATAATAGATGACTGTCTAGTTTCAAAATTTAGCCTTCATTTAAAAACAGACATTCATTTAAACTTCATAATCCTATCTGTACTCATTTGGGAAGGAAAGAAAGAAAAGGAAGATAATTTTGCTACGACAGATTTTTAAAAATAACTATAAATTTTATCTGGATCACTTATTTTTATGAAGCCTTGTAAAACATAACATGGAGCATGATTTCCGGATATGAAAAACATTAGATATGACAAATGAAATATACGGTTTGTGCCTCAGACAGGAAACATCCTGCACAGCCTCTAGAAACAAACACAAAGATTAAGTCGCAGGAACACATTTTTTTTTTTTAAATGCCTGGAGTATTCTGTGTTTATAATAAATTAGCAAATGAGACTCTAGCCATTGTAACTCTTTTTGTGTTTTTTAAAAAACTGTCAACTGATTATGATATAAATACACCTAAGGAATAAACCATAAAAAAAGACTAAAATAATTCTGAATCAAAGCCAATGAAGAAAAGACAGCTTATAGGTGTTAAGATGTAAGAAAAATTTAGAGATAAATTACTTTTGCTTAAACATGTAGCAATATCTGTTAAGATGAAAATCAGGATGAATCAAATACCCATATTCTCAAAACTAAATCTGGATAGGAATAAAAATCTGTCTATTTGTATTACATGCTACATCCACAGTCTCATTCTTTCAATCTCTAGTTTATAAAACTTAAAACAAACATTACATTTTTCAACATTACTGCTATTTGTAAATCATCTACTAAAAGGAAATATATTGAAACTAAATAGCAAACCATTAGGAAATCCTACAAGTGCCAACAAAGAGAAGAAAGGCAGGATAAATATTAGTAGAGTTAAAATGAATGTTTTATAGGTCTTCCTATAGCAGCTGGCAAAATTTTATAGAAGTGAATTTTATTAGAGAGAAACACAGTCTCAAAATCAAATTTTAAGACAGCCATTCTTATGAGTAATATAGGAGATTTCAATGCAACTATAAAAAGTGTAACTCTGATTTCTCTTTTTAAAGATCCATAGCTACATAACACAGATAGACTTTGATTGTGACTATCAAATAAATCAATAATTATTCAAGTGCTTTTTAAAATAGTCCTAGACCAAACAAATAATTATTATTTAAAGATAAACATTACACAATACAAAGAACTCTAGATATAGTATCAGACAATCCAAACTTGAATACTTAGTTTAGGGTACTGTTAGGCTTTTTCACCATTATCAAGTGTAAGTTTTAGCTTAATAACCTATAAAACAAAATTAATAAAACTTTCCCTGTCTATCTAGTCGGTCTCCAAATTAAATGAATCAGTACATGTGAAATCCCTTTGTAAGATTCTAGTGCTAAGGAACCCAAAAGCCAATTAACAAGTTCATGTTACTCTATCATCTAGTAGCTGGCACAACCTCCACTCTGAATTAGGAGAATATTTCTTCCTTTATCTAAGACTGTGGAAGCCTTCTTGTTCTGGTTTTACAATATTGTGACTTACCATGAATGTCAGAATCACACAACAGTAATTCAGGAATGGATTAACTAACGATGCAACCTAATTTTATCTGATTTGTACCCATGGTTGCAAAATCACAAAGCTTCAAAAAAAAAAAAAATCATGACAACATCATTTTTAAAAATCCTTGTCTCTTTCCCTTCTTCATTTTCCCTTCCTTTATCCCTTCTTCCTTAATTGATCATAATATAAAATTAAAATATATTTGTTACTTATTATAGATAACAATTGAGGTACCCTCATCTTAATTTGAATGATATACTTCGTGTTTTCCTTCCAGAAGCAAATCATACACTAAAGTTGCTTTTTTCTCCAAGTGCTTATTTTTTTTTTTTTGTGGATAAGTCACATGCCCTTAACAAAAAAATGGTTCTCCATCCATGTCTCTGAAGAACAAGGAAACCATGACCAAACTAATTTTCTATTCACCTAACAGGAAGATGGCTTTTACATATTTTCATAAATAATCTAGACACTATTTCCTCAAAAAACATTCACACTTCGGAGGAGTTAAACCCCAGGTTATGAAGTGAATAACTGAAAAAGAAGTAATACTCCTATACTCTGGCTCCGGAACATGAAGCATAAAATGGTTTAAAAAGGAATGGTGGTATCACTAAATTTTTAACTTTTATCTAAGTTGACAGAATTCTAAATATAAAAATAATCTCAAAGGAACATGTGTAAATACTAAGTTCTCAAAAATCCAAGGTAGATGTTTAGTTCTGGGAAATGAAACTAGGAAATCCAAACTTTTGGACTTTTTGTTTAAGGCAAAGTTGCCCAAGTGCTTTAAAAAAAAAAAAAAAAAGAGAGGAAACATTTCTTGTCATTTAATCATCTTTGCAAGGCTGATAGTAAAGAAAGCACTGGGAAGAGGCCATTAATTTTAAAGCAACAGGTTAAAAAAACAGAAATTTAAGGGTGCAGTCTCATTTCATATTAATGTTTCTGGACAGAGAAGTAGGAATTGTTTAAGAAGTTGCACAGATGTCCTATGTTCACTGCAAACATAAACAGGTCCAAAACCCTACCAGTTCTCTGGATTCCCACATACCCAGCCCTGAATCCTGGAATCAATCTAGGAGCACCTTCTCTCTCCCACACCTACTGAATCTAGTCAGCAAGTGGTTTTTATTTAACCCTGCTATTTAATCTCCCTGACACTAACCTAATGCCAGGCTTACTTCTACTTGAACTGCTGCAATGGCTTCCCAACTAGATAGTCTGGCTCAGGACCCCGCCCTCCTTGTTCCACACAGATAACATGACCAAATGGAGATTCCTAAGACACTAATCTGGTGATCCATTATAACAGTCCTGGCTCCCAAATTGCTCAGGTCTCCTTGCATGTCCTGGAGTACTCAACTCCCACTCTGGCTCTGAGCTTTGCTACATGATCTGTTTCGGTCAATGGGATACTAGTAAACATGAAGCAAAATTCACTTAAAAATGCTTGCACTGGTGGACATTCCCTCTCCTGCTGCTCTTCAGAACCTTAAATTATCTGCATGTGAACAAGAGTGGGCTAACCTGCTCAATGGTAAGAGATAGGACACCCAGGTACTTCCACTGCCCCAACCAATAGCCAGTGCCAACCAGACAGCCAGATGTATAAATAAGGCCATCTTAGACAAGACCCCACCTTTCTTCCTCAATCCACCAATGTACCAGCTCACCCACAGACTTGTGAACAAAAACAGAATGGTGGTCATTTTAAGCCACAAAGTTTGGGGTGGTTTGTCATGCAGCCGTGAATAACCAATACATTCATTACTTACTTCAAAAGAATCAACTTCCAATAAAATAAAACTCTTCAACCTGCCAATAAATGCCCTTCATCCTCTGGTTCTATCCCACCTTTCTAACCTCTCCCAATGCTCTTCTAGATTATTCTGTATTTCAGTCTTACTGATTTTCTTAAAGGCATGCAACATTGTGTAAAAGTACAAAATAATGAGATTTTATAAAGGCTATCTAAAATACCCAATGCAAACTTCTCATTGTGAAGTCTGGCTATGTTCTTTTCTGCAGAAGGTTTTCAAAGAAAAACACGAATAAACTGAGGTATATGGACTTTTAAAAATATTTATATATGTGTTTCTGGCCTCACAATTTAAAACACAAAAACACAGACTTTTGTTTTTGTGTTCATCTGTTTTCCTTTCTTTTCATAAGCACAAATTTCAGAACCTATTTGACATGAAGAAAAAAAACTTTCCTCTTTTTCTCTCAGAGTCTTGTCATTATGCCCTACTCAAAGCCACTATAACATTAAATAAAGCTCTGTTTATATCCCATAAATACCACATAGAATTCTAACTCAAGCTAATACTCTAGATCAAATGAAAAAAGATGAATCACATTTTTATTCTTTTTCCCAAAGATATATTTGGGGAAGAAGTAAGAAAAATTTGGAAACATTTTCTAAGCCAAATTTGGGGTTCTGTTCTAGACCAAATTATTATTAACAAAAGCAATTTTCATAATTATATTACCTGTTTTATGCACTGAATGGTACATCCAAGGTCAGTTCAGCTACATACAGCAGGGATTCACTCTATTTAGTATATTATTTTTTATCACAACTAAGTATTTAAAGGATGACTCTTAACATACTAGCATCTATCAAACACACTAGCTTTTATTGAGTAGAAAAATAATCCTGAACATGTTTAGAGGTTCCAGACTTAACATAGTTATTTAGGATTTTCAATTACTCTAAAAAGCGAAAACTTTATATACTATTCATACATTTACTCTGTAAGAAAATATGCTTTAATTCTGTGAATGTAATTTCAAAAAGAATACATATGCGATGAGTATAAGCACTATTTTTCAATATGTATCACAGAAGCCTGATACTGTTCAGTGCATAAATACATTCAGATTCCTTATATCTCATTGAAAACACTATGGAATTATTTGCAAAAACTGAACAAAGTGCTCTTATACTTAACATCCACACATTATTCTTAAACACTGTATTGCTATAAATAAGTGGACAGCAATAAAAGAACTCTGAGGGACACCTGGGTGGCTCAGTGGGTTGAGCGTCTGCCTTCAGCTCAGGTCATGATTGCCGGGTCCTGGGATCGAGTCCCACATCAGGCTCCCTGCTTTCCCCTCCCTCTGCTGCTTCACCTGCTTGTGTGCTCACTCTCTCTCTCTGACAAATAAATAAATGAAATCTTTAAAAAAAGAAAAAAAAGAAAAAAAAGAACTCTGATCCTTTAAGCCCTCCTTAGTATTTATGTAATATTTACTAAATTAAAATGATTATAAGGTATATATCTCAAAAAATGAAAGAGCCCTATAGAAAAATAATACCTTACCACTGTCACTACATAACACTAATGTGTAAATTCTACCATCTTGTATAAAGGTTAAATGACAAAAGTAGCAAATTAACTAAAACTACAATAACAAGGATATGCATAAAATAGGAAAGATGTAAACTATGATATAAAGAACACAAAACATGGAGGAAGTAATAGGAAAAATGTAGAGTTTTAGAATGTGTTCAAATTTAAGTTACTATCAAATTAAAATAGACTGTAATATACATACAAATATATATGTGCACCTTATGGTAAACATAAAGCAAAAACTTATAGTAAATGCACAAAAGAAGATGAGAAAGGAATTTAAACATTACACTATAAAAAATATTCAAACATGGAAGAGAAAAAAAGAAGATGAAAAGAATAGAGAAGAACTACAAAACCAGCCAGAAAACAGTTAACAAAATGGTAATTAAGTACATAGTTATCAATAATACTTTAAATGTAAATGGACTAAATTCTTCAATTGGGTGGCTGAATAGAATAAAAAAAGAAACATCTATATACAGCCTTCAAGAGACTTACTTCAGAAAGAAGTACATATGCAAACTAAAAATGAAGGGATGGAAAAAGATATTTCATGTAAATGGAAACGAAAAGAAAGTGTAACTGTACTCATATCAGACAAAACAGACTTTTTAAAACAAAGACTGGTATAAAAGACAAAGAGGGATACTACATAAAGGAGTCAACCCAACAAGAAGATATGACATTTATAAATATATATGCACATTATAGGAGCATCAAAATGTATAAAGCAAATATTAACCAGATCCAAAGGGAGAAAATGACAGCAATACAATAGCAGGGAACATTAATATCCCACTTACATAAATGGATAAATTATCCAGACAGAAAATCAATAAGGAAACACTGGCTTTAAACAACACATTAAACCAGATGGTCTCAACAGATGTATACAAAACATTCCATCCAAAAGTAGCAAAACACACATTCATCTCAAGTGCACATGGAACTTTCTCCAAGATAGTTCACATGTAAGGCCATAAAACAAGTCTCAATCAACTCAAGAAGGCTGAAATCCCTGTTAAGCATCTTTTCTGACCACAATTGTATAAAACCAGAAATCAGTTACAAGAAGAAAGCTAGAAAAACTACAAATGCATAGAGACTAAACAACATGTTACTGAACAACTACTGGATCATAGAAGAAATCAGAAGAAAAATTAAAAGAATACCTAGAGACAAATAAAAACAAAAATATGACATACCAAAAATCTATGTGATGGAGCAAAAGCAGTGAGTTCGCAGCAATACAGGCCTACTTGAAGAAGCAAGAGATCCTCAAACAAACAATTTAACTTTACATTTAAAGCAACTAGAAAAAGAAAAAGGCCCAAGGTTAGCAAAAGAAAGGAAATAATAAAGATAAGAAAGGAATAAATGAAATAGAGACTATAAACACAATATAAAAGATCAATGAAACTAAAAGCTGGTTCTTTGAATAGATGCAAAAATCTTCCCCAAATTTCGCAAACCAAATTCAATGATACATTAAAAAGATCAGACACTATGATCAAGTAGGACTTATTCCAGGGGTAAGGATGGTTCAACATCCATAAATCAATCAACATGATGTACCACCTTAACACAATGAGATAAAAATCATCTGAGCATCTCAATAGATGCAGAAAAAGCATTTGACAAAATTCAGCGTTCATTTGTGGTAAAAACTCTTAAACATAAAGGGAAAGTACCTCAATATAATAAAGTCCATTTATAACAAACCCATAGCTAGTATCATACTCAATGAAAAAATTTTTCCTCTATGATCAGGAACAAGACAAGGATATTATATTATTCAACATAATACTGGATATCCTAACCAGAGCAATTAGACAAGAAAAAGAAATAAAAGACATATAAATTGGGAAAGAAATAGTAAAACTTATTATTTGCAGGTGATGTGATACTATATAGATAACTCAAAAGACGGCACTAAAAAAATTATTAGAATAAATGAATTCAGTAAAGTTGTAGGATATAAAATTAATATAAAAAATGTCACACTTCTATATATTAATAACAAACTATGAGAAAGAGAAACCAAGAAAACAATTCCACTTTCAATCACATCAAAAAGAACAAAATACCTAGAAATAAATTTAATTGAGGAAGTAAAAGATCTATACACTGAAAACTCTAAGACATTGATGAAAGAAACAGAAGATGATGCAAATAAATAGAAAGATAGTCTGTGCTTATGGATTAGAGGAATTAATATTGTGAAAATGGGCATACTACTCAAAACATTCTATAGATTCAATGCAATCCTTATTAATATATTAAAGGTGTTTTTCACAGAACTGGAACAAATAATTCTAAAATTTATATAGAACCACAAAAGACACCAAATATCCAAAGTAACCTTAGCAAAGAAGAATAAAGCTGGAGGCATCACACTCCCTGATTTCAAACTATACTATAAAGCTACAGTAATCAAAACTGCATGGTTTTGGAATAAAAACACACACATAGATCAACAGAAGAGAATAGAGGACCCAGAAATAAACCCATTATATTTGGTTAATTTTTGACAGAGGAAGCAAGAATATACAATGGACAAAGGACAGATCCTTCAATAAATGGTGCTAGGGAAAACTGGACAGCTATATACAAAAGAATGAAACTGGACCACTTTCTTATACCATAAACAAAAGTTAACTCAAAATGGATTGAAGATTTGAATGTAAAACCTGAAACGATAGAAAAAAATATAGGTTGTTCTTAGCGATTTTTTTTAAAAATCTAAGTCCAAAGGCAAGGGACACAAAAGCAAAAACAAACAAACAGGACTACATCAAGCTAAAAAGCTTCTGCACAACCAAGGAAACCATCAACAAATGAAAAAGCAAGGAACACATATAGATGGCAATAGGCACATGAAAAAAATGCTCCAAAAAGGGAAAAAAAAAAAAAAAAAGGAAAAAATCCTCAACATCGCTAATCATCAGGGAAATGCAAATCAAAACTATAATGAGATTTCACCTTTTATCTATCAGAATGGCTATTATCAAAGCCAAGAAATAACAAGTGTTGGTGAGGATGTGAAGAAAAGGAAGGCTCATACACTGTTGATGGATATAAATTAGTATAGTCACTATGGAAAACACTATGAAGCTTCCTTTAAAAATTTAATATAGAACTACCACATAATCCAGCAATTCCATTACTGGGTATCTAGCCAAAGAAAACAAAAATGCTAATTTGAAAAGATATATGTACCTGTACATTCACTGCAGCATTATTTATAATAGGCCAAGATATGGAAACAACTGAAGTGTCCATCAGTGGATAAATAAATAAATGGTGGTGTGTGGATATAAACACATACAAAATGGAATACCAGTCAACCATAAAAAAGAATGGAACTTTGCCATTTTTGACAACATGGATGGACCTTGAGGAGATTATGCCATGTGAAACAACTCATACAGAGAAAGATAAATACTGCATGATTTCACTTCTATGTGGAATCTAAAAAACAAAACACAACAAAACAAAACCCAGACCCATAAATAAAGAGAAAAGATTGGTGGTTTCCATAGGAGAGTGGGGTTAGAAGGTAGACAAAATGGGTGAAGGGGATCAAGAAGTACAAACTTTCAGTACAAAATAAATAAGTCATGGGGACATAATGTACAGCCAAGGGGACTATAGTCAGTAGCAGCATTTTAACTTATGATGATAGATGGTAATTGAAGATTTTGTGGTGATCATTTTGCAATGTATACAATGCCAAATCCCTGTGTTGTACACCTAAAACAAAGATAATACTTAGATCAATTTTATCTCAATAAAAAATTAAATTCTACCATCTTGACTTTCTATTAATATAAAATAACACATGAAAGAAAAGTATACTTATTTTTCCTGAAGTAACCCAATCCAACGATCTTAATAAAAGCTAAACACTGACTAAAATAGATGGCAACCAGACTCATAGCAAGACATACTTGACCTATGGCATAGCCAAATTTAAAAAGTTTGTGAAATTTAAACCATCAGATAACTTCGCAGGTCTGGGAAACCACAACTTATACCCAGGATGCTATTTAGGGCTTCAAAGCAATATGCTCAAGTGAATAAATCATGCATGAAAACCCTATACTATAGCATTCTTTTATAAAGTTCCTTTTAAAGAAGCATTCCCCCTCCAAGGGTGTGCCTCTTTCAGGTCCCAGATACTTTTCCATATGGGAAATATAATGCAGTAAAGCTTCCTTCCATCTGGTGTCTTGAAAAACATTTATGAAGTTTTACTGTACATTTCTGATAATCCTGATATTCCAGACATCTTTTTGTCAAAGTTATCTTAAAATGTGAACCTTAGAAATCATAATTTATATTAACGGCCTGGATCCAGGTGTAAGGTAGAAAATAGAGAAAAGACAGAACAAAGCAGATAGTGCTTTCAGATGGTCCTTTTTATTGTGCTACCAAATCTAAGACCACTTTCCATAAGAAGAACCTATGGGTACCATATATAGCAAGTCCTTAATTATATACATATATTACTTATGAGTCAAATAAGCAATCGGATGAACTGAAATTCTATGCACTGAGTGAAGGAAACTAACAAAGGGAATATAAAATAATTCCAAATTTGATGTTCATAATTTAGTAGGTACTGTATTTAATATATTTGATATAAAACATCTACATTTTAATTGGCCCAACTGCTCCCCAAGTGGCATTGACAATAGTAATTCCATGGAGATTTTCCTGTTCTAAATGAGTGACTTCATGAGTAGCTTTTGCAGAATGATCCTAATGGAGTTAAAAATGATCATCTTTGGATTCTCCTGAAAAGGGAATTTTTAAAGTACTTTTTTATTAACTTGTCAAAACATTTATGAGGTAAGGAATTAGAAGGAAACACCTCTTTGCTGTTTAACATCTGGGATCTAATAGGTTTTCCATAAGACAGCAAAATCTCATTAATTCAAACTAAAATAATGTTTTTAGTTCAAAAAGTGGGAGCTGGGTTGAAAATTAATTTTGTTTTAGTCAATCATTTAATTGCAGAGTTTGAATTCATAGTACAATCAAGACAGGGAATGTTCAAAATTCTTAGGGCATTAACTTTTCAGGAAAGTTGGAAATTTGTCCACAAAGTCTATTTAAATAGAACTCATTATTGTACTAATTATAGATCATGTTTATATAGTCATTAGAAAATGTCCACTAATGACCTCTGCTTTCATGTAGCTTAACTTGAGCCGCAATCTCAACCAAACTGAGAAGTGTAACAGAGAAGCATGGTGTCTATCTCTTTGCCATTTGAATATAGGAGCTACTCAAGCAAATATTGTTAAATGAATACATTTTCCTGAACTTTCAAAATAGGAAAAAAATACAACACAAAGGAAAATGTGACCTAATGGGATTTTTAAAAAGGGATCGAAGATCAAATTAGAAACAAGGATTATACACCAAATAAACAGAACACCTTAAGTGATACATCTTAAATTAGTAATAACAGGCATTATATGGTCAATTTCCATTTACCACCTCTAACTTACCTAGAAGTTTTCTAGATTTACCTCCCCAAAGTTTTAACCAGATGTCTCAATTCATTTTTCCTTATTAAAAAATTAATATGCATACTAAAGAAGACAATAATCTTTCTACCTCTGACCCTAGCACCATATAATTATTCAACATGTTGTTATCTTGTAACACGAAAACACAACCCAGAGTGACAAGAAATTAAAATGAAAATGTCAAACTTGCAGAAGAAGTTTACATAAGCAAATCTTTTGCATATAAAAATCTTTTTTCAATAAATATTAAACTTTTACATAAAGACAATTCATGGATGGAAAACAATCCTATTTATGCATTGAAAATGATAAAATTATTTAAACATTACATGCTTCAGACTTTTCATTAATTCAGACTGACGCACTCATTAACTTGAAATACTAGTGTTTTCCCATCCTGTATATGAAATATGCCTATTATGGTTGGGTACCTGAGTATATGAGTCTCTTGACGTATAAAATTAAAATAGGGAGAATCACCTGCTCCCAAAAACACCGAAAATTATCTAAATTTTGATTTGGAGTAAGCGAAGTATTTCTCAAATCCTTAAAATCATTTTTGTAGGCAGGTTTCAGGGGGTTGTCCCTATCGGATACAAGCATAATTGACTACAAAAATGCATAAGTAAAGGAAGCTAATGGCCTTGCTTAATTAAAATGTAAAACTTCACCATCTTATATTCCATTTATATGATTTTAAAGGAGGCTTCAGTAAGTCACTCTCTTGACAAGAGCATTCAGATTGCAGAGAAGGCTACAAAGGCGTTAATGACATTTACCCCCCTAATAAGAGCTGTTCACACTTCATGGTTTTTCCTTGTTATTGCTCAGGACAGACACTAGCACCTCATTGAAAGATCAGTGCTGCAAAGGAAAAAAGGCCCCTTGAGACATCTCAGACTTGAGGAAAAGCACTAAATCAGGTGATGCTACATAGATGACACATTTGATTCTCAGGGGTTCTTACTCACCCTATGGCCATGGATTTGAGGCAGTTAACATACAGCCAATCAAAACCCTCCCCCACTCCCAGAAGACAGGGCCATCCACTTCTGCAGCAGGCATAGTGAAGGTTAGGGAGGAAAGAAATAAACTTCTTTCAGGTGCCCTAGGTCTGGCAGGATCCAAATGTCTTGTACTGCTCTCAGTTAATCTCCATCGATGTGTGGCTGAATGAATAAAACACTGACCTTTTCACCTAAGAGACCACAATTTGAATCCAACGTAAAGTCACTGGAGGATCAATGGACAGCGGCACTCATATTTTAAAGCAATAAACCACTGCAAAAAGGGAAAAGGAAGAAAGTTTTTTACCGTGGTTTTGGCCACAGCTTCAACCCGGTTTCCCTGGCTCAGCTATGATGAATTGGATCTCTGATTCAGAATTGAAAAGCTCCCAGCGCTGCCCCTATGGATCTCAAAATCTGGCACGAGCCCATGGCTACTGCCAGGCGGACACTCCCTCACATGTCAATGCGCGGAAAGGCAATCCCGGCTGGTGGTGGAATGACGGCTGGCTCAATGGAATATACTCAGCATGAACTCCAATCCTGGCAGAGAGGACGGACACAGAAACAAGTAGCTCTTAATTACTCTTTCAAGGGAAATTCAAGTGTATTTTGCTGTTGTTAATCTGAAATTCCTAAAGATGCTGCATACGTTTAAAAAGGGGCAAGTGAATAAAGTGACTGAAGGTGTGTCCCTGACTCAACGTTGTTTTGTGTCTTATCAACACACCGTAAAATAAACAGGTTTACTACGAACAGGTACCCTGGAGACAAAAATCTATAGGATAGATACTCTATTGTTTAAATGTCCATTTCTTTGAAGCCTGGGCTAACCTGACCGTAAGCCAATATCTTCGGTCTCCTGTGTTCCAAATATTCTATTTATTTCACAAAGGAATCCGAAAGAAACGCCTATTGTGCACTGCCTTCCTTTGGAATTGCATCCCAGAGAGGATGCAGTGTGCACCAGCCTACAAATTACCACACTTATTCCACTGCTATTTTTAAAACCAAAAAAGAAAAAAAAGTCCACAGCAGGAAAAGCATATTAAAATAAAAATAGAAAATACAGCAACCACATTACTCATACTAACTAGAAAGCTGCCTCTGACACTATTATTATGGCTTTGTTAAAGAGAGAAAATTACATGAGAACGAGAAAACCAGGTTAAAGTATTTCCTTACAGAAAAGACCTTCAGTTCTCAAAGTCTCTGAGAAATGATTTCCTAGGGCCTACAGGTGAGAAATACACAATAAACTGAAGATGACTTTTGGACAGAATATGCATAGCAACTGATATCTCATTCCCTTACTGTGGGGCCTTATGAATTATGGTCTACTCATAGCCATGCAAGGCATCGTACTGTTAAAATGCAAAACTATCTGTCTGACCTACTCTCCAAGTCCCCATCCCAAGTCTACGCTGACAGAGACAGAGAAAGAGAGAGTGAGAGAGAGAGAAAGAATATAACACTCAGTGCCACCAACAAATGAAAACACTTCCTAGATAGCAAAAGGACCTCAGTGGTGAGTTTATAAAACAACTGTTCAGGAAGCCACTAGCCAGTGATTGGCCTTTTGAGGGTTATTAGCAGCAACAAATGCCAGGTCTGTGAACCAAAAGAATCCCTAGTTACTCCCCTTAGAAAGGGACGTGATGTGGGGTGCCTGGCTGGCTCTGTGGGTAGACTATGTGACTCTTCATTTTGGGGTTACGAGCCCCAAGGGTGTGGAGATTACTTAAAAATAAAGTCTTTCGGGGAGCCTGGGTGGTTCAGTGGGTCAATGCCTCTGCCTTCGGCTCAGGTCATGATCCCAGGGTCCTGGGATCGAGCCCCGCATCGGGCTCTTTGCACGGCGGGGAGCCTGCTTCCTCCTCTCTCTCTGCCTGCCTCTCTGCCTACTTGTGATCTCTGTCAAATAAATAAATAAATGATCTTTAAAAAAAAAAGTCTTTTAAAAATATATAAATAAATAAATGTTAAAGAAGTGGGGGAGGGGGGAGGGAGGGAGGAAGGAGAGAGAGAGGAAGGAGAGAGAGGGGGGAGGGAGGGAGGGAGGGAGGAGGAAGGTAGGAAGGAGAGAAGGAAGGAAGGAAGGAAGGAAGTTAGGAAGGGATATGATGCAAATATTAGGTGAACCAAGACGAGCTTCTGAGCAACAGGCCTAGGCCTGGCCTAACACATTCACCTAAATCACAGCTCAGTGCTGCTCACCTAAGTGAAATGCAACTCTCCCCCATAAACTTGTTCACACCTCTCCCCAATGCAGCATTCTTCCTGTACGGAAAAATGCTTGTTCCATCCTTTCTACTAGGTAACAATATCTCTCTTCTTCCTTAAGAAGCTCCTCTTTCAACAGGTCTTCCTAGAGTAATTCAATTTGGCAGTGGTCACTTTAATTCTACTAGCAAATGTATTGGCCGGCATTCTATTTTCCAATTGCTGCTGGCATTACTTACAAGACTATCCTACATGAATCAAAGAAGTATATCTTTATTTATGCTTGTCCCATCTGTATGGATTTAGCAAGAGCTTCTAGCAACCCACAGAGATGCTCATCTCACTTTCTACTTTTTCATAGCCCTTCATGATTTCACATAGGAGACTATGAAACATAGGTCACTCAAAAGAAACAGATGGCTGACAAGGGCTAGGTCTTGAGAGCCTTTCCATGATTCCTTACTAAAGTCACAGATCTCAGTTCCTGGGCAAGCCCTCACCATCTCCTACCTGCCCCTTCAGTCAAATTGGGGGAAACATGTAGCTCCAATAAAATGTATGGACAACTAGAAGAATCACGAAGTTTCTGTTGCTCTGGAAACTTACAGGTTGTGAGGAATGGTGAATTGGAAAATGGCTTTACTTACAGAATTAATATTTACTGAGCTCTACTATGAATTTAATGAATGATTTCCCTTTATTCTCAAAACTCCAGTGAGGAGGTATCTGCAAAATGTGGCTTAGAGAAACTATGCATTTTTTGCAAGGCTGGAGAGCTAATTAATGGTGGAATTGAGGTCCAAACCTATAGTTCAGGAGCCTTCCACTTCAAACTCAACAAGGAGCTTGTCAGGGTATTGCTCTGGAGACCAGAAGGTTTAATCAGTGTCATCCCAGAGAATATCCATTTCAAGTAAATCTGAACTGGTTCTGATCAGATGGCGAGTGGCCAGAGAGCTGTGGGTTCATTTGTTGTTCCTCCCGGGGAACACAAAAATCCTCTCTCCATGTCCCACAGACACAAATTCTATTCTACCAGTTACTGCATTCCATCCTGGAATTTGGTGAGCTATCTATTTCTACTTTGCAAGGGTAAAGGGAGGAATATTTTTAAGCACAAAACATCAAGCTATGTCCTTGGATATAAGGTGTTTATTTTCATTGCTATTCAAACAGTTAGAGCTTTGGCAAGGGATTCAAAATCCCTATATTCCACTTCCAGTTTTGACCCTGCCTGAGGCCTTCAGCCACAGTAACGTTAAAACCAGGGATAACAGGCTCTGAAACCATCTCTCTAATAAGGAGGCTAAGAGAATTGCTGGGATAATGTCTGTAGAGTGGTCCAAGCACTCTGGAAAGCAGATACTGTAAATATAGGACATTGCTCTGAACCATCTACCTCTTGCATATCCCTGCCAAAGACAGGGGGATCTTGATCATTCATACCTGTGATTTTTCTCTTCTGAAAGAGACTCACATATTGTTGACATAATACAAACACACCTTATGTTATGGTGGTGATAACCCAATCTTTAGTTGGAGTCAAATAATCCCTCCTCTGGGTCAGTACTATGGGTCACCTCTATATTCTTATAATTGTGATCATACAGCCTGCACAATTGGCTTATGGCGGCTTGGTCCTGCCCAGTGAAGGCTTCCTGAGAGATCTCTTCTGTACTCAGCACACAATCATTGATTAGTAAAATTTGCTATTTGAAGGACTACCTAAATGAATTTAAACCTAGAACCATTCTTCTTTCTGCTCCAGAAATTTCCTAAAAATCTGTGAGGTCAGCTAATACCCATAAAAAAGGTTGTCTGTTTTAAGTAAGTTTTGCTTTATGCAGTGAAGTGAAAGCCCAGATATTCTAACCATTTTAAGAGATTCATCAAGTAGTCATCATTCTGTGCCCAGTGCTTAGAAGAATATTGGAAGAGTTGATGAAATAGAAAAATGCAAGGGTAATAAAATGACTGTCATTTTTGGAATACGCTAATACTTAAAAACTTAAAAAAAGAAAAAGCACACATACATATTCACACACTCACAATGTAGAACCCGTTAACAAGAGTGCTGTGGGCTAGCCACTGCACTAAGTACTTTATAAATATCATTTCCTTTAACTCTACGAATGAAGAAACTGAGGTTCAAATATGTTAAATGGCCTATCTTAAGGAACAGAGCTATCAAAAGTTGAAACCAAGATTCATACCCAAGTCTGTCTCACGCCAAGGTCCAAAGCCTTTGTCACCATATTCTACTGCCCCTTACTCATAATCAGGTCTATATCACATAGGTACATATATGCAGGTTTGTGTGTGCATGTATGGACATATGTGTGTCTGTCTTATTTCCAAATGAATAGTAGCTATTTTTTTGGCCGACTGCATGGGAAGGCACTCTGTTCTAAGAGACACAGTGAAATATTAAAAAAAAAAAAAAATCCTGGATTTAAGGCTGCTTTATACACAAAGGTCTTAAATGGCATGTTGGGAAGAGTCTATATCATCATCCTTTTCATCATTATGTTAATCGTTAACATTTACTGGATACTTAGCAAGTGGCACTACTAAAGGCTTTATATGTATCATCTTATTTTATCTTCACAATAAACCAATGAGGTACTGTTAGTATCCTCGCTTTCAAGGTGAGGGAACCAAGGCTTGGGTAGCCAAAGACACAGCCTATTTTTACACATTTAGTAAGAAATGGAACCGGGATTCAAACCCACGGACCTGCTTTAATACTCTACTCTGCTGCTCTAAGCTTGCCTTGTCCAGTTGTATAAAAGAAGGTAGAATTACAGCTAGGCCACCAAACCTAAGTGGGGTACTGATCTGGGCTCCTCCTCCACGGTGGAAAGGTACAGCTGGGAGTGGCTGCTCAGTCCCAGACTACACATCCTCGCTCCTAAGTGACTACTTGGCCCCATTTAGATGGAAGCTCTGATCAGTGACTTGTAGGAGAAATGACCCACTCTGCTTTCTGACCTCATGAAAACCTTCCACACAAAAGAACCTCTATCCTCTCTCAGCACTGCCACCTGGATGAGGAGCCCGAGGCCCCAGAGAACAGCAGAGCTACAAAACAGCAAAGGCCCTAAGTTGCTGGAGATGTTTGGGGAGGTCAAAGCACCTCGGGGAGGAAAATGTTCCCCAACCAGGAATGCTGACCGATCTCGCTGAGAGAGAAATAAACTCCTGTTGTGTTAGGCCACTAGTATTTCAGGGTTTACTTACTAAAACAATTAGCATTTATCGTATTAACTAAAGTTTAAAATGTATTTATCCTTTTCTAAGCATTTGATCTCTGCAGAGAAACAGGTTTATCTTATTAACCGAAGTTTAAAATGTATTTATCCTTTTCTAAGCATTTGGTGTCTGCAGAGAAACAGGTTTGACACCTGGTGTTTCTCTGCTGTAACCAATCAGAGTTAGGTTTATGCACAGATACAAGTGAAAACAAAAACCAACTTCAGTGGTGGTTTATAATATGTTTTCATGTACATTAGTTCAACTTTTTGCCATTTAAGAGCAAGAGAGGGGGTGCGCCTGGGTGGCTCAGTGGGTTAAAGCCTCTGCCTTCGGCTCAGGTCATGGTCCCAGGGTCCTGGGATAGAGCCCCGCATGGGGCTCTCTGCTCAGCAGGGAGCCTGCTTCCTCCTCTCTCTCTCTGCCTGCCTCTCTATCTACTAGTGATCTCTGTCAAATAAATAAATAAAATCTTAAAAAAAAAAAAGAGCAAGAGAGGTAAAAGGGGTTATCTTGGTTTTAAAGTTGAAGAAACTATGGGAGCACTTGGGTGGCTCAGTTGAATGTCTGACTCTTGGTTTTGGCTCAGGTCATGTTATCAAGGTTGTGAGATCAAGCCCTGCCTCGGGCTCTGCACTGCGTATGGAGCCTGCTTATGATTCTCTCTCTCCTTCTGTCCCTCTACCACCTTCCATCTCCAAGAAAGAAAGAAAGAAGAAAGAAAAGGAAGAAGAGAAGGAGGAGGAGGAAGAAGAAGAAACTGTGGCTGAGAATGGCCAATTTTCCATACTCACATATGTAATTAGTGGCAGTATGGGGACTTTGGCGCAATACTCTCACTCAATGTCCAGTGCCCCTCTACCATCCAACTTGATATCCTTTTATGGACCCGGAAAAGAGCTAGTTCATCTCTGCTCCACCTCCTGCACATGATAAAGTTGAAATCTTGTTGATTAGGTTTTTTAACACTCTTACAAAGGTATGTATTCCTGGAAAGGTTAGTCAAAGAGCAGAATTTACAATGAAGCATTAATGATAAATATCAGATCTGGAGAAAAATTGGGGTTATGGAAATGGGAGAGGAAGGTAATCTAAAACACAGTAGAATATCAAGAAATACCCAGAAAAGGGATAAAAAAAAAAAAAGATGGACTAATTTCACTAAGATCATGTGGATAAAACCTGTCACTGAATGCCAAGAGTCATCTTAACTGTCTTTCCAGTTCAAGATTCTCAGGCCTTCTCTGTTCCCTACAATGCGCTCCTCTGATAATACAAGGCCCTCACAGATTATATTCTGGAAAGACATCTTGGTTGTCTTAAAACAAAAAATAAATATTCCACACAGAATCGGAGACCTGAGTTCAAATCAGATTTCAAAATTTTCTCCCTCTGATATTTGGAAGCACTATTATGTATCAAGCTGGGTAGGGTTGGGTTACAGTGGTGAGCAAGAGATAAGGGGTTCTTATCCTCAGGAAGCTTATAGTGCATCAACTGTGCCAATTAATAGCTTCTGTGATCATGGGAAAGTCATTCAATCTCTTCGAATTTCAACTACTCCGAATGTTAATTCGCTGGCAATATCTACAAGAGAATGGTATATAAGAGGATTCAAAGAGCTAATATATGTGAACTTGCTCCGAGAAGGGCTGTTTAAATACAAGTGTTTGCTGAATATTGACGTTTTCTACCACATGGATACCACAAAACACTTGTTCTACACAGACCACTAGCTAGGGCGTGTGAGAGCCTTTGTTTCTCTTCCTACTGCCCTCAGGAGCCCATGTGTCCTTACAGTACCTATGAAGCCTGAGAAAAGACTACAAGCCCTTGGACCAATTAGTTACTGCATATTCCATGAGTTTCATGGTGAAACATCAAGCTATACCAAGTGAAGCAGGTTTTTTTACACATTCATTTAACAAATATTTATTGAGTGCCTTCCCTTTGTGGCATTCCCTAGTGAGGAAGCCAAGAAGAAAACCATTTTAACAGTTGACTTAATTGATTGATTTTAAATTGGCTTGGAGCTTGAGGGAAACAGTCTTGAGGTAGAGCCACACAAGGAAAGACTTACTTACACTGGTTAACCTGGACAGAAAAGGTCTCTGCAAAAGAGTGGGACTTCAGCTGACACCTAAAGAACAAGAAACTGCCTATCTGTAGAGAGGAGTAGGGGTATCCAGGCAGAAGAACCCATATATGAGAATGCCCCAAGTTGAGGAAGAGTTCTGAGAAGGTTGACAGGAAAAGACTATGAAATGGAAAGGGTTTGTGGAGTCATTTACCTACTCTCATAAACCACTTATTCCAGAACTTCTCAGAGTCTTTATGCTGATGTGTACCTTGATGCTCCATCAGAAGGATCCTGAGTGTAGTTCCTCCCAAATCTGATGTCAGACCTCTGGAAGACTAGTCCCCCCAGAATACTCTGGGAAATAATCTCTTAAAGTGTTGATAGTTCTATTAGTTCTGATTGTTTCAAGACACAGGTGGTTTGAAATGTGCCCCCCCCCCCCCACCCGCCCTCTCACAAGGCTGCTGATACCTTAGCTAATTATTCGGAGTGTCTGATATGGTTCTCTGAATTCTGGCAGGACTCATTTACAAAGCACGAGATTTCCATAGGTGGACCGGTATATGAGCCCTGGCAAGTCAGATACACATTCAAACTGAAAAATGACTGTGTGAAAACCTGATTTTTAAATGATTAAATTCAACAGTGATAATCACCTATCCTCTTATACCCTAAGTCAAAGGCAGGGAAAATGGGGAAAGGACAGAACATTGCTTTTATTTATTGTCAATACATGTACCATGCAATATAAACTTGAAAAAAGAATTACTCTTTGGCAGCAGGAAAAACATCTTACGTTCCTTTAGATTTTAACATCTAACTGCCTATTTCCTTATTTTGCTGTTTTGTGGGAAAAAACCTAAAACTTACCTCACTTTTTCTGTACTTTATGAATGAACACTCTAATTGCCACACAGGAGAATGCTGGGTTTTCTACCTTTAAGATGTTACCTGGATTCTAAAATCACTGTGGTCCCAGTTCTGCTATACGTTTTACACCTAGCTGGCTCACTTACGAATTACATGGATAATTACAGAAGTGAAAAAACCATTTTTACCAAAACAGCACAGGATTCTTGAAAGATATTGTTAGTCTTTTAAATGAATCTGGGCCATCACTATCACCTCCTTCTTTCCTTTTAATAACCTCCTCAGACACGTTCCTCTTTTCCCTTACATCCAAAAATTCAAAATCAGATCAGACACCTGCTATTCTTCCACATTCAAAACTATCTCTGAAACCAGCAGTAGCTGTGTATACATAAGGGATGGAGGTTTAGGCCCAGAGAGAGTTAAATTAATATCCTGGCTTCACCAGTTCAACTTACCGTACATCTTCATTTGCCCAATAACACAATCTATAGCCAACTGCTAACCAAGTCAATATGTGGTAAGACTAACAGCCACCCTAACTTGCCTTGATAATTATTTTCCTTTAACTGACATAATATTCAATATACTGTTGTTGAGAGCAATAATGCTAAAATTGATGCCTTGAGGGCTACAAGACAATTGAGTTTTAGCCAGATAGAATGACTTGTATGCTAACAGTGGATTACAGGGTTCCACAACCTTTGGACACACCGTTTACATCTTCCTTGCATGAAAATGTTACATATAATTATATTCAAAGTCATTTGTGTATACCTTATCATTACTACATGTAATTTTTAAAATACTGGCCAATAACCAAATCACATTGCTTTAGAGGAAAAGGGTTTATTTCTCTGGCCTATTTCTTGTTTTTTGAGTTCTTTTTTTTTTTTTTAAACAAAATGAGCATTTCCTCACTACACCGTTTTGTGTCCTTCAACCTCTTGCTTTTTCCCTAAACCAAGAACCATTTTCACAAGGAAGAAACAGATGATAAATGCTAAGGAACAAAAAGCATCATTTAAGTAAAATCTATTTTACATCAATCCTATCAATAAAACAAGACCGAAACTAAACCTAGTATTCTTCTAATGTAAAAATTATCTATGATTTTCTCAAAATGTCAATTCTAGGCCCTGAATGGAGAAGCAGATTTTATTAAGTTTAGGCTTTGTCAAAATCTATATTAAGTTAATAAAAATTAATTATAACTCAAGCATCACAATAAATGACAGAATTTTTCATATGTAATATTTCACCCTAAAATAAGAGACTTTATAATTTTAAGTTCACGGTTTTGCTGAATTTTCCTCTTATATTTAATTTCTCTTGTGATTTTGTATTGTTAAAGCCTGGGCCCTCACACAAAAAGAAATATGGAGTACATTTCAAAGTACATTTTCTATGCATGCCTTAGAGATAGGCTGAAACAGAGAAAAGTTAACACTTAAATAATAATTTCAAGTAAAACAAAGAACAGGTACTGGTCAAGGCAAAACATCAGGACTGTATCGCAGAACAACCTGCAGGTTACAGATTTATTGCCATCAAAATGCGACAGTGAACTGGGTTGTTAAGAGGGTAACTAATCAGTCATGCACACATCCATTTGGACAGGAAGATACCATGCGTCTGCTCCAGACAGCTCAGGCAAAAACATACACATAGAACTGAAACACAGCATTGATGACAGAACTAAGCACCAGAGTGGAAGGGGTAAAGGTAGTACTAGACTGGGGTGTACTATCACAGGTTTTGAATAAAGAGTGCTTAGGCACTAACAGTGACTGTTCACACTAACGGTTCTGTTCAAATATGTGCAAGAGCTTTATTCCCTTCTGTAGAGTAAGAGCTATCCCAAATGGATATTAATAATTACTCTGTGGAAATGGATATAGAAGGATGTGGGACCATATCTATTCCAGACCAGTATGAGCAGGTACCATGCTTTATTTTTCCTGGCCTCTTCCTTCTGGACCTCATGCCCCCTCAGGTCCCCTGACCACCCAGGACTTAACTTTCCACTCACCCCACGAAATGCCCCCATCCTGAGGCAAATGAGATAATGCTTGTGAAAGTCTTCTATAAACTAAAAACGTAATATATAATTATTCCTATTATCATCATCATCTTGTCTTCCGAGGGCCAAATTCTCTGTGCCTTCCAAGCTGACACCTCACTAAACGAAGCAATGATTCATCGCCGACCAAAGCAGTCACAGGAGCAGACGGGTTCTTCCACTGTCGTGTCTCTCTCTCCTTCCTGTCATCACACCCCTCTGCTCTCCTGCCCTGGCTAACACCTGGAGGTACCACATAGGAGAATGACAGGAATGTGTGTGTTTTTATGCCAGGTTAAAGCAAGGGGGAGATGTGAGGTCCTCCACTCATCACATACCAAGCTGGCAGCCAAAACCTTGCACACAACACACGGTTATTCGGGGAATAAACAAGGCTGGCAGAGCCAAAAGCAGGGTTTTTGTTTTGTTTTGTTTTTTGAAGGGGGTCAATTCTCCTGGTATTATTCCCACAAGAAATTTTAAAAATCACTTCAGATTCTACCTTCTCCAACTGTGATCTCCTTTGGCAGGAGGGAGTACTTCTTCATCGTCCAGTGTAGTCTTTTTGGATCCTGGGGTCTCCCAACATGCTGTTTTCAACATTTACCCTTCAAGGGTCGTAGGAAG
Source organism: Lontra canadensis (assembly GCF_010015895.1). NCBI lineage: Eukaryota > Metazoa > Chordata > Mammalia > Carnivora > Mustelidae > Lontra > Lontra canadensis. Next base: position 4,054,516 of record NW_022631064.1, on the reverse strand, counting down.
ACAGATGGCCATAAAAACATTTCAGAGGCAAAGTACACAATGCAAAGCGACTCATGACATACTGCAAAAAATGACGAAAAATGCAGGGACGTTGGGGTGGGGGGGAAGTGGAGGCTGCAGGCCTCCAGGAGAAGTCTTAAGACCCTTACCAGGTCGCAAGTGCCACTGATAACAAAGAAGAGGCTCAGGTTGGAAGAGCAGGTGTTGTGAAAGCCAATTCTACAACCATGTATGTGTTTTGGAATGTGGAGGTTTACTGGTTACAAAAGCAGAGAGTTTACAGAGGTTATGGTTCTTTTGATTCAGATGAAGAAGCAATAATTAGGGCACACAGACAACCAAAAAAAACAAAACAAAACAAAAAACCATTAAACCTACAAATACGGTGCAAGCAAAAGCCCTACTAAGCCCAGAAGAAATGTAATCTCAGATTTTCACGAACACGTCACCCACCTCCAAGAGCCCTTCCCTTCAGTGGGGCTACAATCAGACTTGCTGGAGAAGCAGGAGGCCCACGTTGTAGGGAGAGAGAGAGCTGAGTTTAAAAAGATGCAAACAGCAATGCTAGGCAACAGGCCTCTTGTTCCTTTCTACCATCCACCCCTGAGGCCCAGTGCCAGCCTGCTGGGACACAGTTCCTTCTTTCCAGCTCTCTGACAAGCCTGCCGAAGGGACCACCTTAATCAGAAGAGCGTGTGCACACCCAGGCCTGTGAGGGGCAGGAAAGAGACCAGGTTGGCGAGGCTTCTCCCTCAACCCGTCCCGGAGCTGGCGGGACACCAGCGGCACCGTCCTCCCCCTACCTGAAGGATGTACCCCCGGACGTAGTCCCGCAGCGTCCAGCCCAGGCCATGCAGTATGTGCAGAACCTCCTCCTGCTTCAGGACACTGAAGAGACGGTCCAGCAGGATCTTTAGCCGCACGGGCACCGCCTGCGTCCCGTAGAGCATCAGGCTGCTGATGTCGAACACCACGTTGGACTGCACGATCTCCACCTGGGTGGGGTGGTACAGGTGCTGCGTGCTGAGCTTATCCAAGGCTGTGGTGGTCCCACCAGAGTTCCAGAGGTGGGCAGGAATACAGACATGGAGGGAAAGGGCAGAGACAAAGTAGAAACAAGTCACTGGATGTCATCAGGGTTCCATTTCCACAGATGGATCATGCCTACAGATGTTTAAGTGAGATCTTGCAATGGAAACAGTTCTCGGCCCACCTCCTCCCTGCTTTTGCCTTTTCCTTTTGATTTGGTATGTCTATAAATTACAGACAACAGCAAATACAAAACACATTCGACTTTCAGAAAGATAGCCCCTGAGGATGCTTCTCAATGCGTGAAAACCTGACGAATTTAATTTGCCAGCTGAACTATAGCTCAGCCCAAATTGCCATGGTGTCCCCCATCCCCCCTCCCTCAACAAAAACAGAGGGACAAACAATTCCAGACTCCTGCCATAAGCATAGGCCGAACCAATATCAGTTTTCTGAGTAAGACTCACCCCTTATCATACTTGAATGGTTTAAAGAGGAAGAGGAGCATGCTTTTTAGACTACAGGGTTAAAAAAAACCCATGTGAGGGGATAAAGGCTCGTAATGTAACTCAAGTGAAATTAGCAAGTAGGGATTATCCCAAGAGGTAGTTCTTCCAACTCTCCCTCTTGTTATTTACCTGTTAGTTTAATGTTCATTGGCCCGTTCAAGAAAAAGGAATTCACAGTGTAACTTGGTCACTTTTTATAAACAGCTCTGACAAGGGTTTAGTATCAGATGAAAATAGGCAAAGAATGACAAACATCAAAGTGGAAGAATTTCTGTGTATTTCAGGGGTGTTACCTCAGTACAGAAAACTGAGGATGACCATCCTCCCAGTAAACACTTCAGGCCTTTTTCTCCTCAAGTCTAAGAAGTTACATCTAGATCTAAAAGCCAAGATAAGGTCATACATTCTAGTCCCCATCCTTATCTGAGCTCCTGGGAACCCTGCTGCAGATAATGTAATTACATTTTTCCTCAGTTTCTCTACAGTGAACAATTAAGATAACATTGTCTCATCCACAAGGCTCAAAGAGATGCTGCAAAGATTAATGGGATAATGAGTGAGAGGTGCTTTGAACTCGTTAAGAGAGCACAAAAGCCTTAGATCAACTGTCAGAATTATACACAGATGACCTTCCAGAGATTAAAAAAGATAAACATGTGAGCCTGAAAGATGGTCATCTAATCTCATAAGTCAGGCAAATGGGTATCAGACAACAACCAGGCTCAAATCGTAACTACACCTGAGAGCGCCCAAGGTTTTTGCAAGTTCTAAAGGCACTGCCTGGCTTTCTCAACCTCTCTTCCCAGCACTGCAGACCCTCACAGAATAGACTCCTGTACCTGCGCAGTCTGAGCAACTCCTGTTTGAAGATGCCCGTATTTCTGCATATTAATGCAGGTATTTAAAAGTACACGCACACACACAATTTTTTTTAGTATTTCAAATGTATTTTTTCAGGGTTCCTCCTCCACTCTCGTTTCCTCCTGACTTGTGGTCACCAGAGAGTTCATGTACTCTTGATAAATTGCTTTCTTATATCCACAGTGTAAAGGCCCTTATCATTTACCCGCTGGCTTCATTCAACACATTTACTCCCAGGAATACTTTGTCAAAGAGTTCGGGTTTCCTCATACTTCATTTCTTGCAGCTGATTTGTCTGATCTTTCCTATTCTAGTGGTTAAGTCAACTTTGAATAAATAGCTTTAAAAATTAATTTAACGTTTGGGAAAGATAAGGGATTCACAAGCCTAGGGATTGAAGTCTTCTCTCATTCCATAGGGCATTTAGACTGCAAAAAATGTAGGAATGGGGTATTATTATCCCTGTTCTTCTTCAAGTAGAGCCTTACTACTCAGCCTTCTTATGGGTAAGCTGCTCTGCTTACAGAATCCAGTGACCAGGTCAGGGGAAATCTGCTCCTCTCTTGTTTCCCTTCATCCACCCCTCCAGGTCTGCATCAAACACTTCTTCACCAACTATACTGCTAGCACGACAAAACAGGAAATGAAGAGGGGACAAAAGAGGGGGGAAAAGAGGGGAAAAGAGATGACACCAAGTCTCGATTTCTGTTCCCATGTTTGGTGCCTACAGCCATGCATTAAGCACACACAGGTGTGTGTACCTATGTGTTCGAGGGCTGGTTGGAAAGCTGTCACCCTCTCTCTCCTGCTCCTCAAAAAAGGGCTGGCAGTTTAAGGAGGGAAAGAGGACTAAAGTGTTTAGGCTCCAGAAACAAAGAGAAGTTGTTCAGACAACTGAAAGAGCACAAGTGGAAAGGTAAAGCAAAAACATTTCCCTAGATATGCATTTGAGAACAACAGAGTAAGAATATACCTGATTTTTCTTCATAAATATGCCATGTCAAAAAGGAGAAATACTGTTATAGCCACATAAATACATGGCAGGGATCAACAACTTTTTCTGTAAAATGCCAGACAGTAAATATTTTTGGTCTGTGGATCAAACGTTCTGTTTCACAGGTACTCACTTCTGCTGTTACAGAGGGAGAGCAGATAAGACTTAAACTAATGGGCGTGTTGGCGTTCCAATAAAACTTTATTTACATAAATAGGCACCTGGCCACATTTATACTGATATAGAGGATGAAAGGGTAGCCCAGATATTTAAAGAAAGTCAACAGTAGATAAGGGAAAAAACCTGAGTGTGATTTAAGCAGCAATTATCTAGGAGATGAGTCTCAGACAAAGGACTGAAAAATTAAACTGTCCAGTTTGCAGGTGTCAACTACAAATTTCAACATGTACACATCATCAAAGATTATGACCTGTCAAATTTCTTGAATGTATCAAAATTTCCTGCCTTATGACTGCTGGATCATACTAAGTCACCAAGTTGTCGACAACTTTTGGGGATGTTGCCTAGGTGGGCAAAGGTTAAGTGGCAATTTTTTAAGTTATCCTAATAATGGTGGACTGAGTCTGCCTCATGTCATGATCTTCCTATATCTGACTGTGGAGGACGGAAGTCTGAGTCTTAGTGGGGTTAGGAATATGAGTTGGGTCAATGGGGTGAATAAAATGTAGGGCAAGAACTTGTTCAGCCGAATGGGAGTGAGAAAAGAGGGTCACCTACCTTTATACTTTATGTGTCTAACCATCTTAAATTGCTCTATACCAATGGTATTCCCCAAATTTCATTTTCAAATAAAATCTTAAGAAAAACTGGGTATAAAAACATATAAAAGTAAAACTATTCTTGATGAAGCTGGAGTGCGTGTGGATTAGAGAACTTTTAATAATTTGTCATTCTCTTCTTCCATTCAACTTGTTTAAGCTGGGACTCCTAGAGTTGCTGGAAGCACAGTGCAAAAAAAAAAAAAAAAAAAAAAAAAAGCACTTTTCTATACAATAAAATGATGTCAACTGCTTTGCCTGCTTTACGTCTATTCCCCTTCAACCTGGTACCAGAAATTGATTTCCCTTTGGGGAGTCACTCTTCCCCTACACGCAGTATCAATTATTTCGCAGACCAGAATGTTGTGTTCCTTGAGTCAGGTCTGGAAACCAGGATATCTCAGCCCCTGGCACAGCACCTGCTTCAAGAATGGGCAAGTAACCTAAGTCTGCATGGAGAGGCTGACTCTAGGATTTTAGTTAGAACTACTGGGAAGTCTTCTTTTTCCTGGAAATTTGCAGCCAATCTACATGCTTGAGAATGAGAATCACATGGAAGACCATCAGGCTGCAAGATGGTCTTAGAAAGACCAAGTACTGATAATAACGGTTTGATCCAGAAGACACAGATATGGCAATGTTAAGGCCGGAATTTTCAGTTACATGAGCCAAAGAAATCTCTCCTCACTCTCCTTTTTTTATGTCTGCCTGAAGCAGGATTCCATAATTTGTATCTAAAGGAGGCTTAACTAAGACAACCACTTTTGGGGGTACTTTTCCAGCTACATCCCATGTAATTTCAAAGCAGCTATCAGTGGTTCAACTAAAGGTATATTAGTTCCAGGCCCAATGCTACTCACAATTTATCCGATGACTAGAAATAGGGTGTCCTTAACAATTTCCTATCTTACACAACTTTACAAAGGGTAATGGATACCATCAACATTATTAGATAAGAAAAAATGGTGTGTTGGGGGGCAGATAAATAAATTGACCATTTAAGTACTAACTAAAAGTCAGGCATCATTCTAGGGGGTTACAATGATCTCCTTTAATCCTTCAAAAAAATTAAAAACACACAGAGTTACTCTTATTGCGTGTTCGGAGATCACAGGCTCAATGAAGTAAAGTAACTGGCCTAAGGTCACTTAGTTATTTCTCCCAAGAAAATTCTGTTTCCACCACATGTTCAGATAAACAGTAAGTCTGGAAACTTGCAAGTCTTCATCATGTTGGAAGTCCCTCACTCCCAGCAATCTGGGCTTCTTGCCATCCCTCTGCTGAAGCAAGCATTTCAAAGGTCACCAACACCTGCTTTACTGTGAAATCCAAAAGCTTTTCCCTTCATTGTTCTCCATGACCTCTTCACAGCAGCTGACCTTACTGATCACCACTCCTCCTGTAACGCTCTTCTCCTTCAATCATGCATACATTCATTTATTCACCTGCACTATTAACTCAACAGCAACGTAGGAGCTGCACGCAGAAGCTAAAGTAATTTATGTTGTGGCCTCCACCTTCAAAAGGAGACAGAGGCAACCAGTATAAATGCTATAAAAGAGATTTGATAAAGTACTGTAGGGTAACTGCCAGGAAGGCACAGTCTTACAAGATAACTAGGAATCAGCAAGTGAGAAAGGAGGAGCACAGTCTAGGTAGATGGAACAAAGGCCGGCATTCTCAAACATTACATGCATCAGAATCACCTGCGGGGCTTATTAGACCACAGATTGCTGGGCCACTGTCCCCAGAGTTTCTGGCTGGGGCTGCGGTGGGGACCAAGGGCTTGCATTTCTATAAGTCTCCACAAAATGCTGCTGCTGCTGGCCAGAGACCACACTTTGAGAACCACTGAACTAATGGGATACATGAAGAGAATGAGTATCCACAGAATGTCTAATACTTGAGGCCAAATAGTTAGAGATAAGTACAAAAGAGTCGGATGGGCAAAGTGTAAGGAGCCTTAATACTAAAGGCCAAAAGCTGTGGGAGGCTTATGATATAATTTTATTTCCTGTTAATAGGATATAGAAAACATTAAACATTTTATAAGATAAAAATATCTTATGATTCTAAATATAAAACTTTGATGAGGGTCCACAAGTTGAATTAAAACAATGGCTGTCAACTTGAGGGACATGGCACGTGCTCATCAGTAAAAGCCACTGAATAAACCTCAGCCACAAAGCCACAACCCCCATTTCTCCTTTAAAAATTGTACCCTTCCTTCTTTACAAAATAATGGTGTAGTCTGACTTGACTTATACAGTGCAACGGCCCAGGGTGGAAAACTCTCCCGGGTGCCAAAATAAATGAGGCTTTCTGGAAGCCTCCTTTAATTATTAACAACAGCATCAAGAACCTGGGAAGGATTATTTCCTGACTATACCTATATGGATAAGGAGCAGCTAGAACCTGATACTTGGGTCTGTGTTGGAATATTCAGAATTCAGACAGAACATAAAATGGGACAAGAATAATGCATTCACCTCTAGCATTCCTATCTATTTTAACAATGAATCACTCTTTAGAATGTATCCTTGTGAGAGCAAAGCACAAGTGTCCAATACTGAAAATGGCTTTTGCCTCCCAAAACATTCAAAGGCAAGCCATTCTTTTCAATTAATCCTGACACTCAACCCTAGGAGTTGAGATCATTACCTGGGAAGAAAAACCCCTTGAGCCTACGACATGTCTACTCTTTTAAATTCAGTCTGAATATTTTCCTGGACCTACAAACTTTGTAATGCACACTAGATAAAATGTGAATAGAAATTTTACATGATTTCTTTCAACCTACTTAATCAAATACTAAATATTTATTTCAGCGATGATTAATCATCATTTTCTTTGAAGATTTTATTTATTTATTTGACAGAGATCACAAGTAGGCAGAGAGGCAGGCGGGGGGTGGGGAGGACAGGCTCCCTGCCGAGCAGAGAGCCTGATGTGGGGCTCGATCCCAGAACCCTGGGATCATGACCTAAGCTGAAGGCAGAGGCTTTATTTAACCCTCTGAGCCACCCAGATGCCCCTGATTGATCATCATTTTTGTCTTTCTTTTTTATTTGAGAGGAAGTGGGGAGGGGCTGAGGAGGGAGGGGCACAGAGAGGGGGAGAGAGAATCTTAAGCAGGTTCTACACTGAGCATGGAGCCTGATGTGGGGCTTGATCTCATGACCCTGCAGTCACGACTTGAGCCAAAATCAAGAGTCAGATGCTTAACTGACTGAGACACCCAGGTGCCCCTCAGCTTATTTCTTATAAAATTTTGAATATTTTCCACATCCTGTTAATAAAAGTAAAATTAACATAAATTATTATCTAAAGCCAAGGCACTTAATTTTTAGCAGTACATAACTGCTTTCATTAAATACATAAAACCAGTTTTGACCATGAGATCTAGCAAAATTAATAAATGTTTTTATAATATACAACTCTTACCTAACGTGTTCCTGAAGTCCAACACTATACTGTGATATACATATGGAACCACATGACTAAGATCATGACTTTTTTTCCTATGACTTCTAACACACTCTTCAAAAAAATATTAGGTTTACATTATATCATTACTAATTAAGTAATAAGAACTAGCATTTCTGTTGTAAACAGAGTAATTTTATTAGCTCCACATTTTATTCTAGACTGTTTTAGTAATCTACCCTATGAAATGCAGTCCACAACATATTGATTTTTTAATAATTTTTCTCAAAATGCATATTAATACATTTATTTGAATCAAAATGTGAGTTCAATTTCTCGCAATGAAAATTAAATTTGGAAGCATAATTTGACCATGACCACTGGTGGAAATTTTCATCAATCAAGATAGCTGAATCTGCAATGATAAAAGTATCACTTTTCAAAAAAATAAAAATAAAAAGCATATTGCAGAAATTATTTAAATAACTAATACAGTATCTTTATTTTCTCAACCTTAACTGTGTATACAAGAATAAACGATATGCCTCTAAATGAAAGACTAACAGCTAAATTTATATGTAGACATTTAATACATCTTGTTAATGCCTTTTTCCAGACATCGAGAAGGTGAATGACTATAACAACATCTGGGTAATAAGGTGGGTGATTTTCACTTTTTTTTCCTTTTAACAAAACTAACTGATCATTGTGTAGTTTTTGGCATACAATGTGAAATGATTTCTAAGAAGTGAATGACGATGGGATAAAGTTCCTCGTCCCACCTATTCACATGAATAGGCATCTCTGCAGTTACATCTGCAAAAATGAGAAATGATAGGGTAACTTTTCTATTTCTTACAATGAATACTATTCATTTACTGATATATGAACTTGTCTGGGAAGAAAAAAATTATAGCCCCATCCAGTTTATTGACAGGTATATTTCTAAGAAAAATCTACTTTGTGTTTAATAAGTTATAAAAATTGTAGTATTTCTATTGCTTTGGATCTTACCATCCTGATGAAGTTAAACAATAAATTTAAATAAAAAATAAGTTTTTATTTATAATGTATTATTTTCTTAATTTTCATTGCAGACATGTGTAAGTTGAATGATATAAGACTTTCCAGCGAATGTGACTGGCTACATTTATAGTAATGTCATTTGGGGACAGTGAATTGGAAATAAGAGTTAAGGAGATACAATAACGACTTAAAACAATGATTTAAAGTTCCCAATGTTAAAAAGATTGTTATCCTCCAGATAAGGGACAGTTTCTAGGGCCAGACTCCAAGGGTTCAAATCTCAGCTCCGTCACTTACTTGCTGCATGACCCTGGCAAGTTACTTCGTATATGAAAATGTCAGGATGGCTCTTTATTTTCAAAATTCTTGCTAGTGGCAGCCAATAGGTTGAGGACCACCTCCTTAATTCAAGGAGTGAGGAAAGAAATACACAGAATCAAGACCAACCTAAAAAGAGTGGGGAAGAAAATAGATGCTTAGAGTAAAGATGGGCAGGTTAAGATTTTCTAGTCTGGGGGGGTGCTGAAGGGGAAATCAACTGAGCTGCAGGGGAATCATGAAGATTTCAGAGCTGATGCCTCTCCAGCTGTCCACCTGGGATGAGCTGCCTCTAGGAATCCAACTACTCCTACATTACTTAGGTGATTCCTAACCTACTCAAGAGCCATGCTCTCAACTCCAAACATGTACTTGACTCTTAGCGCTGAGAAAGGTAGAACTATGGAAACTAGGCTGAAACAAACTTTTTGTTATCTTCTGATGGATATGTCACAGGCGCTCTTGAAAAAAATGCCATAAATTAGAGAAAACAATAACAACAAAATAAGCATCTATAACCCCACCACCCAAAAATTGCTAATATCCATACATTGACACAGTTGCATCTACTTTTTTCAGTCCATAATTTTATATAGTTGAGGAGATCTACAGTATGGATACAAATTCTTATCTTGTTGGCTGCTGTTCTTCTCACTAAACATTACATACAGAGAAAACATTCAAATTATCTCAGGCTACTTAGTACCCATACATTTTTCCACTGCAGTTTCTCCTGGATCAATCCCTCCTCTCTGCCCTAACTTCTATCACTTTAGTACAGGCTTTTAAGGCTCTCACAACTCCATTACTGCAAGTAACTCCTGGTGGTCTGATCTATCTCTGCTCTTTCTGACCCAATACAACCTAAATACAACCCACAAGTCAGACTTCTCAAAATACTGATTAGAATAGTTCTCTTCCCTGGTCAAAAGTTTCTAATAGTGATCCCAGCAAAACCCTTCCTCCTCCTTTACCTGGAGTCCTTAACCTGGGTCAGGAGACCTTGGCCAGATCAATCCATTGTCATAACATGACACAAAGTGAGCTACACACTACCTTTTCAAACATTCTAATCACTTTCATATTTGGTTACTAGAAGAATATTTCTAGGTCCTATACTAAATTTTGGAGAATTTGTGAAGAACAAAACAGATAGGACTCGAGCTCTCTTGAAGTTAGCAGACTAATGAGGAAAACAAACTTTAAAAAAAAAATACACATTAATGCACAAAATTACAAGCTGGGTATGTCACATGAGAACATAATTTAAATGGATAACAAATTAATTGGCTTTTCCAGCAAAGCCAATTCTAGGACATGAGAGACAGCAGCAGAACGGTACTCGATGATGCTGTGAGATAAGGAGAGTTCCATCTGCTGAGCTACATTTAAAAAATGTTTAATTTTCAACACTGTTCTTTAAGTGCCTTTCCTCTTATCTACCTTTTGACTACATCTTCCTTCTAGCTTCAAGTTCTATTTTCTTTTTCCATGAAGTCTGGAGAGGTCCCCTCATCTAAGAGCAAACTGTCTCAATAATGATGCGTGCCAATCATGTACATCCCAACCATATGCTGCCCATTTACTGGGTCACTCATGTGCCTATTTTATCACGAGAGCTTGATGTTAAGCAGCAACTCTATCTGACACATAATTGACTCAAGGGTGTTCAATCCTCATATTGTTGAACAGATAAACACAGTTAAGTCAACATAGACTAGGAAAGACCATTAGTGTATTTGCATTGAAAGCCTAATGTATGATTCTACTGTGCCACCAAACTCTCCATTTTACCCATGTCCCTCTCCTTTGATCTTTATACTCCCCTAGAGAACAGTGGTTATAGGTAATTGTGGCAGTTCACGGAGTGAGGTGGGGCTGCTATCTGGGCAGGAATCAACTAAGCTTTGCATAATCTATTCCCTTTCCTACCAGTTGAAGCATGATTTGGGGGCATCCAGTGGATTTCTAGGTAGCAATATGAAATCCGGGACTGTTAAAGAAAACAAGCTTGATGACAGGGTGCATAGACTAGAACATAATGTACAGACATTATGAAAATCATAGCACAGATCACTGGATTTGTAATCAATGTGCTAGAGCTATGATCTCCCAGCTATAGAAAAAGATATGGATGGTACAGATTTTGGACAGGGTCAGAGAATGGTCACACAATAAGATTTACAAAGAAAAGCTTATTTTTCTTTTATAAAAGGTCTAGAGGGGAAAAAAGCCAACATATAAATTAATCTCTTCTTAGTATGTGGAATTTTATTTGGAAAAAGAAAAGGGTCTAACTGCACAATATGGATACTAGTTAGAAAAAGAAAAGAAAATTCACATAAGAGCTTCTTAAATTGTGAATTAGGTAACTGGGGGGAATATACTTTACCTGGATTTCTTTAAAATGCCAGAAACAGAAGCTTAAACTGGTAATTTTCTAGCTATGAGACAAAGGAAAAATTGAAGTCTGGATATAATTTTAATAAACACTTTGATAGGATAAGACCCCAAAATGACACATAAGTCTGGATGAAGAAAACTCATTTCTGTTAAAAACAGAATCACCATTAAGGACAACAGCCAGAATTTTTGTGGTTCATTACTGTAAATGTATAATGTAAATGTAAGATCAGTATAAAATGTAATGCAAAATATGCAGAGTGAAGTGATACAAAGTAACATACACTTTGAACAGTATTGCTAACTTAAAGAACAAAGTAATGTTCTTTATAAAATTCTGTTTTCAAATGTATAAAATAGAGCTGGGGTAGGTGAGCAGTAGTTATTAAAGAACTTGCATCTATCAAGTGAAATGTGAATAACTATTTTTTATTTCAATTTTTAATAACAGGAATTACTCCCCAAACCTTCAAATAAATTAAAATAAATGTAAACCTGTAATTCTACAGACTTCACTTCTAATATTTTCTGTGAAGGTCACAGAAATAAGAACATATTCAGATAGTTTTTTTTCTTAATGTAGGAGTATAAAAGTGCTTTTCACTGATCCTAGAAAATTGGCTCTCAGTGATAGTTTATAGTTCTTAGTTTTCCACAACTTTTTTAAACATAACTTTCTTTAAAAGCCAGATTCAAGTGACTTAGGTGGTTTTCACAGGAATATGCTTGAATGTTTCAGGCCTTGACATCCAGTGGACTCCATCTAATAGCGGTTCAGGCAAGGCAGTGTGAAGCTTATAGCCAGCCATTCAATAAAAAGTGAGAGAAGTGGGCTAACTTCTCAAAACCACCTACTTTGCAGAGGAAAACAATTAAAAATTTGTATGAAAATGGCCTAAAAGGAAATCTTTTATTTCACTAATTTCCAGTCCTGCCCTGGATATTTTTAAATTTTGAAATACTAATTTGAAGCAATTTTACAAGTAAGAAAAAAAAAATTAAACCTATTCTTTCATTTTGGGAGAAAGCCAAGTGAGCCTTCAATTGGAAAGCTAATTGTTTCGAGAACTCCATGTCTCTTGCCTCAATTCCCCTTAGGATTCTAAATTATAACAGCATCCAGCGGTCAACTTTTAGGAGCTCTGGGTCCTAGAGCACAATTTTAATTTCTAATAGATTAACATTTAACATGTGTCTTTGAGGGATTGGTTTATGGAATTCTTTCCATGATTACTTTTAAGAGTTCAGAAATAGAGTTCTTAGGGACAGGATTTTATAAGAACAGTTTCTGGGATCATATTTTTAAGTTTTGATTACTTATAAACAGATTATTGTTCCCTTTTGTACTCCAAATACCCAAATACTCTGAATTTATGAGGGTCGGTGGCTCTTCATTCTTTCTAATATGACCAATAATTTCCAATTATACCACACTTTATGATATGCATACCATACCTGATATAATGATATGTCATTTCAATGTAGCTAGCCCATGAACTTCTACAGCTTTAATGGGATTTTGCGTATTTAGAATTTCATCATAAAGGGGCCCTTTGGAATCATTATAACATCAATCCCTTCCCATTATAAGACTCTGCTCTCTTGCTAGGCAAGAGAGCATAAGGGTGCAAGGCAAAGGCTTAGCCTACCCAAAGATCGTAAGCCAGATCCGAATAAAAGCCATAGCACTTGGGGAAAACATTAATAAATGGCAATGATGACATATTAAAAACTTTTTAGTGGATCAGAGAATCGATCGTGAAGGCAGACAATGACTGTTATTAAAAGAAGGATTCCTTATAACTTGAAATAATATTTAGATCTGCACATTTTATTCACTACTTTTTGGGAAAAGACCTATATAATTGGGGGCAAATTCGGTACAAAATAACTCCTGTTCTATTTAAGTCACAACTTTCTAACTGTAACTGTCAAGGTTGAATTAATTAGGATACTTAATACCAAAAAGAAAGAGGGCTTGCTTCAAGAATTTTTTTTTTTTTTAAGGAAAGAAGAAAAGGAATGATATATAGCTGCAAAAGTTGATCCCCAACCTGGTGATAAAAACTGTCAGCCCTTATGGGTGAAGTGTTTATTTTTTTTCTTGAACAAATAGCGTGTCAGTGTTTTTAACTAAAACAAAACAAAAACCTACTGAACCTCCATACACCCTGATTACATTACTATACCTTATACCTCATGTGAATGATTCTTGATTTCTTTTTCTTGTCCCTTAAAACATGAGGGACTAAGTATATGAATACTCTTATAGTCCATTATGGATGTCATTCTAATCTGTGGTGACGAAAGGGGGACAAAAGTAGTTCCAATGAGGCCTATGTCCTATGGAGTTTAATCATCCCTAGCTGACATTTAGCTTTGCGAGTATGTGGAGATGCACACACAAACACCCACAATTAGTCCGGGGCAGAATTGGAGCTCCACTTGAGACTATACAGTAATATTTCAAACTGATTGGCATTTCCCCCCTGTGGCCTTATGCATAATAAAGTCTTCACAACAGACTTTGGAAATCATTAAAGTCTGACTGAGACACACATAAAAGTAGACTGTCAATGCTTGGTTATTCAGAAGCTCACTCTTCCTGGCTAGTAGATTAAACAAGTCCTTGGTTTTATTTCTTCTCCTCCTCCTTCCTTACATGGACCACTTTTGGGGGCATGTCTTTCCTCATTTACAGCAACTCCATCAGAAGGTGGTTAAGGGGAAAAGAGAAAATTTAATCTGCAAACTTGACAGTAAATCTAGGAAGAGATTTGGTAATTGACTCTCCTTGCTGCACCCAGGGTTGGGGGGTTATTGTTCCTCCTGCTGCTGCTCTATCCAATCTCTAGTTGCCGAGGCTAGCTGAAAGTTGACTACACAAACCTTGCTTTATTTAATTTATAGATCAATGAATTAAATGTACACAGACTACAAAACACATCTCGTGTTAAAAGTAACTACTGAAATATGCTACTTGAACAGACCGTGTAAGTCCTTCTATTAAACAAGAAATGAACTTTTCTGTAAGCGAATAATTACCCAACTCCTAATTTATTAGCTTTAAGACGTCACTTTCTTGAAATAGTGTCTCACCAAGAATTTCACTAAGGAAACTCTATAAATGCAAGACATATTTATTTTTGATAGAACATATGCTTTAAACTCTATCACATATAGTGAAGAAATCTTTCAAAATTGAGAGAGCAGTAATACAAAAAGCCAGCATCTGGTAGGAAATACCTGAAAGAAAGGAATGATTATATTCAGTCGTCATCTTTTTTTCTTTTTTAAATAAATGTCACCTTTGTGTCACAAGTATTTTTCCTTTCCTCTCCTAGTAAGTCAGCCTGAAATCTCATTCTAAATCTATAATCAATCTTTTTTTTATCCTCCCACCATAATCCCTTAAAACTCTGGGCTATCACACACACTTCTGACACTGATGTGTGTTTTCTTCTGGATTGCTGGATTTGCCTAATACATATATCAAGTATCAAACTGCTTTGCATCTGTGACTGGAGAAATAAAAGGCCCTATATAAAGATTTGCTCATAAAAAAAAGGGGGGTTAAGAAGGCAGTCTTAGGAAAAGTCTAAACTAACCAATTGTTAAATGCATGAACAGAAAATGTCAAAGGCTAGAGAGATCCTTGTCTGTTTTTCCACTCCCATGATCAGTGTATGATTGAGCAGATAGGGAAACAAAGTTGCCATCCCAACCTGAAGTCACTAGTTGGCTGTTTGACATGTATGTGTTATCAACAAGGCTAAACATCTTTCAGAGTTTGGGCCATAGCAAAATGAAACTATTTTATAGCATCACCAATGTTTAATATTTAATAAGTACAATATTTAATAAGTGCAAACTTTCAGAAAAAAAGCCAAGTCTCCTGAAAAGATGTGAACAAAGAAACAGAGGGAAGATGCTCATTAGCTCTTTAAGTTTTGGTTACCATCTTGATAGTAATATGACCCTAATTTCTAATGATAAGAAAAATTCTATTAATTAGTACCAAGAGGCACAATCATAAAAATAAATCCAAATTTTAAAATATAGCGACTTTTCCTTTAGATTTTTTTACTGTATTTAAAACCAGTATTAGAAAACACTTGCCAGCTTCATTTAGTCTCTGACTGAGGCACACATATGTGATCTCCTAATTTACAGCTTGCACGTACAGATGTTCACACTTAGTAAAAGGGCTTCTTAATAGCTTTTTTTAATTAAAAGTGTGTTGATAATAGGTGTTTTAAACATATCCAAACAACACAGCTGAACTGACAAATGCCTGTCTTCATGCCTCACCATGCCTCACATTGTGGCAAGATTTTATAAGAGAGAAAAGATTATGATTCAGTCACATGTATATAGGATAAATGTTACCCCAAAAACCTCCAAATGAAATCTTTCATTAATTTTTCTCTCTATGATCTGTTTCCAAGTAGAAAATGTTAGATTGCTACTAGGTTTATGTAGCCGAAAGCAGAACCACACAGCCGTTGCTTGCTGCCTGCAGTTTTTTTCCTTTGCAAAACTTTGAACCCCATCCAGCTTTGACACACTGCCTCTTCAGTTAATAACTATCAAGTTTCCCCTTGTCTCCTGTCTACTTTTCTTTGAGGCAATTGCGCACTCAGCACCCCGAGATAATAACACACATCTATAAGATAAAAGCAATGGCATTAATGTAATTGTCTGCCTCTCTCTCTTTAGCCTAATCTTTTTTTTCCTTCAGTTTTGACTGCCTGTGTGACACCTGTTTTTGTCTCCTCTGATCCTACGACAGGTTTTCCGCTGACAAGGTTTTTGCCTGACAGAGATTCTGCAGACAAGAACATAATAAAATATGAAGAACTGCTTGTCAGAGTTTCTGCCAATGCTCACATGAAATAAAGAAAAAAATGACTTTTTAAATTTTTTTTTTTTTTTTTTTTTTTTAAATAAGGGGCCCTGTGATGGTCGCTTCTGGCCTGTCAGAGAAAAGACCTCCCTGGCCAATTTCTCCAAGCCAAACAGGTGTTTTCTTTTATGTTAGAAGTTGATCTGTTTTTTTAATTTTTCCTGATAGTGGAAAACATGAACAGCCCAAGACGGAAGGGAGAATTTCTATCCATCAGATTTTTGCATGCAAAGGAATACTGAAAAAGTACTAAATAAAAGTGGAAGATATTTCACTCAAAACTATACCTTCTGAATAAGACTAAAATGTCAACATCTGTTAATGATCAAACAAATCGAACTTCCCTAAAATTTACTTCCTGGCTAGTCAGGCTGCTAAAACCTCCTACCTACCTTTCACTGGTTTTGTTGTCTGAAGACAGAAGAAAACAGCAAAGGCGAGAACAGAGAGGCTGGACAAGAGAAATGCAGAAGTGGGACTAAAGGCAAGCGTCTGCAGCTGTGCTTACCACTTAGCATGGAAGAGGCTGCTGGAAAAGAAATGGCAATTAGGAATCAGAGACTCTTAGATACACTCAGGATTTTCTACAAACCTTTGTCCCTGTGCTCCTGTGTAGGAGACGCTGCAGTGGGTATCAGCACGCAGAGATGAGGAGGTGGCCTGCCTGAGCTCCCGAGCTAGTGGAGGGATCAGTACGCCACAGAAACAACCCTTTGGTCTCAGTAAAGTGGGCTGAGCACATTCAGAAGGGAAGACTTAATTGCTCCTGGGGGCAGGGGGATCCCTCTTCCCTGAGGACAAGGGCAGAGGAAAGACTGGACATGATCAATAGTGAAGCAAGTACGAAAGCTCCAAGGACTGAGGAAGAGCTGACAGTGATGAGTGAAGGGAGGACAAGAGACAGGGTTTTGGTTTTTAGGATTCTCGCACCAGTTCTAACTACTCTACCTGAAAGCCACTATAACCTAAGCTTCAGTCCGCCAATAACTCTACCTCATACCAACGGCCTAGAACTGCTATGTCTAATAGAAATACAATTCAACTCACATACTTTAATTTTTGTTGTCTCTTTTAAAAGGTAAAAAATAAACAACGGAACTAATGTTTAAGAGCATGTTTTATATTTAAGTCAATATATCAAAAATATTACCAACATGCAGATAATGTATCAGTAATTCTTAATGTGATACTTAACTTTTTTTTAAGATTACATTTCCAAAATCCAGTGTATATATTTACAACAGATCTCAATTTGGACTAGCCACATTTCAAGTACTCAAATCTGTAAGTGTGGCTTCGTCATTGGACAGCCAGGTATAGAGCTGCCGTTGCATTCCTTGGCCAACTGAATTTAAGGCCCAATGACACTGTCCTTTCATTTTAATGGGTCTGGACTTGCATTTGTAGCATCACCTGCCTGACCATATGGAGCAGGCTGGGAGGCCTAAGAGGCCAAAATGGCAATTTCCCTGGTGCATCAAGGAACAGCTCCAGGGAGAGACTTTACTAGGGGGCCCCTTCTACTACTGCTTATGATTTTGCTCAGTTGTGGCAGTAACACCTTAAATAGTAACACCTTAAAAATACTATCTATACAGCACTTTGGCTCTATGCTCACTAACTATTAACAGATGAATTCAAGAAGCTTTTGAAAAATTACAAACACCTACCCTCCCAGAAGGCAAAACCTGGTAAGGAATGGGATGCATAAACAACATTTTATGCCTCCCAGAATATGAGTCAGAATTTCTCTGAATTACCATAGTTACCTCCTTTCATGTTTTCACTCTTTAACAAAGGTTAGGGGAGGGCCCCTGTTTGGAAGAAGTCACCACTACAACACAACGGGAAAAGGAAGAATGGTTGAGAGCATCAACCTGAAATTGCTGTGACATACTGGGGTCCTTATGACCCAGCAGAACCTCCTAGTCTATCTCAGTAGTGCATCCTGAGTAAAATGAGAGGAGCTGAGTGTTTCATTTATAACTCCTTCAATTTGTGTTCTGCTTAACCTGGTGAACTCCAGTTAATTAAGATGTTTCTATAAACAATTAAGCTTCCTGTAGGATCGTTAGCAAGATATAAAAATTTATGATGTAATAAAGTACAATAAAATGATAAAGTGGTTAGCCCATCAAAGCACTTTACATGCAAGAATATAGGTGTGAAAGTGGTAAAAAGTAGTCGAAATCTGACTGAAATTCATCTACCTCTGGTTTTTGGACTTACAACAGATAAATATTCCTACAATTCATTTTAACTGGTCTACACTTCTCAAAATGTGACTTCTGGGAAAAAAGTGCTTCTGACTTCTGTTCAAATAAGGGCTCAAATGACACTTTAGGGGAAATGGAAGGTATGGAACAAGACTAGATTTAATGGGGAAAGAACTGATAACCTAAACTCTGCCACTGGGCCCTGAAGAAAACCCTTCCTGGAAGGGGAAAGAAGCTTGTACCCCCTGTACCTTAAATGAGGCTCTGTATATTATCATCAGTATTAAGTCCACTTTTCTCTTTAATCTTCCTCAAAACCTTGCTGTGATATTTAGGTATATTCCTGTTATTATTTGCATTTACAGATAAAAGAACTGAGGCTTATTAACTAGGGATCGAGATGGGATTTGACCACTGCCTGGTAAATCCAACTTTTAACCACGAAACTCTGCTAAAACATGCCTGTCACGCCCTGAAGGGTGAAGTTTTACTTTGGTAACAGTTTAGAGATAACAACAACTAACACTATTAAGTAGATTATCTTATTTAATCCTAGGAAGAACCCTACAAACTAGGTGCTATTATTATCCACATTTCATAGACGAGAAAACAGAGATTACATGAACTTGGCCAAAGTTCTACTGATGGCAGGTGGTAGAGCCTAGAGCCTAGAGCAGTCTTACCCACTTTTCTGTCGTGCCTCCCATTTGTGTATCTGAAGCTTCCTCATACCCTGGGGCTCCAGCTCCGTATGCTTCAATCTCAAGATCCTGCCTAGAAACTCCTTAGCAGCAGACTGGCACTGTACACTTTTGAGGCCAGAATTTACCAGACTCCTCTTATGTTCCATCTGAGTAAGAAGAAGCTAGGGAAAAAATGTGGGGAGCTAATAGGCAGAGAGCCCAGGGCTTTGAAGGGGAGGGAGGCACTCTTTGTGCTGTGATTAAAAAAGAAAAATTTTAGGGAGTTCAAAGCACCATCCCAAAAGGTGGGCAGGCTAAGAAACAAATCAAAATAAGCAGTTCAGGGACACTATAAGAATATAGCTAATGCCATTAATCAGGCACCGAACCTTTGCATTTGTGAGGATGTCCTCCCTTTAAAGCTTATCAGCTGTGATCAGGGAGTAAAGGAAAAGAAGAGGGCATGGTGCCCTCAGGTCGAGCAAAGAACGCTCCCATGCCAGGCAGGAAAATGGCCTTGTTTTTGCTCTTTAAGATAAAAATAACTGGAGAGATGTTCAAGGACGTTGTCTGTGGAAAGAACAGGACCCAGCTGCCTCATCAGAGCTAAGGGGACACCTATAAAAGTGGTTTCCCTAACTAAAAATGAGTTTTGTGGCTAGGCAAGCCAGGTTTCAGCATCAGAGTCTGGAAGAACTAAGTCTACTTCTGGACAGATTCTTTTAAGCAGATACTACATTAGTTCCTACCTTTTCCAAACCAGTGTGCCAGGGGAAGAGGACTATGGTGTTCCTACCCACATGCAAAGCCCTGGCACCATGACCACTTACCTCTTCCCAAAGGATCAAGTTCTCGCTTGCAAAGCTGGTATTTACTTCCCTGTGCTAAGGAATCAAGCTAGTACATTTAACACTTCTCACCAAATCCTAAATACCTTCCTGCAACAAGTCTCTCCCAAAGCGAAATCCACTCTTACTGGGACAATCTCCAGGTCAGTAAAAAAAAGAGATCAGAGCTTTCTTGTAGCTTAATATTTGGGAGGATTACCTTTCCTTTTAACCACCCTCTTCTCTTACTTTTGAAAAATTTACAAATCATCATACACAAACCATTGCTGAGTTACTCTGAATTAGCATGATATCACAGAAATGTCACACCTTATTTATGATAAAAGACTTCTATTTGGGGTGCGAAGGGTGGAAACTAGGGAAGAAAGGAGGAAAGAGAAGGAGAGGTTACTACTACATTAGTTATACTGGCTTTTGGACTTAAGTCAGGGAGAATATTACAGAGTTACCAGTTAGGAATAAACTACTTTCACAGATGTTTAGACAAATCATAAGAAGAGCACAGACTGGGACAAATAATAAAGACATGTGACTTTTCATGGGATGAAATGAAAAATTACTGCTTTTGATCCACTCTGTTTAAATCCTTATAAAGTACACCATGCCGCCAACAAAACTGAGGAATTTCTAAACAGAATGCGGAGATCTCGTGAGCTCTGATATATTCAGAAAGTTTTTGATTATAGAATTTTTTTTTGATTATAGAATTTTCAGAACCAATGGCCCTGATTTAAGAACTTAATTATGTAGATTAAGTCTCACTATAATTTTCTTCTAGGTACATGCTTGCCAGTGTTAGCAAATAAAAATACGGGTTCGCATGGCTGAATCTACAGATACACGGCCATCCTAAAAATATTATTCACTGTTTACCTGAAATTCAAATTTAAGGGGATGTCTTATTTTTCTATTTGGGTGAGGGTCTCTATAAATATCCCTGTTCTGATAAGATGTATTGAGTAAAAAAGCTGAGAAGTCATATTCAATGATGCTGAGGAAAAAAAAAAAAAGAAAAATTACTTCCAGTGAATTACAAAAAAGAAAGGTTTGAAATTAATGGATTATATGAATATTAAGTCTTACAGTACATTAAACCGTAAAACTGGTTGGTATATGACACTAAATTAACTTTACACTGCTCACCATTTCCTGTGGCACAGAACTAAGGAACTGAAAGAAACCTGGCACAGTACTTTACATATGATGTATGTTTAATAAATATCTATTCACTGCTGATCCAGATGATGTAGGCCAAGCCTGCTCATTTTACGTTAAAAAAAATCGGAAGAGTTTGGATTCGGGCAGGAAGGCAGCTGGCTTGATGACCAAATAATTAAAGCAATAATGCAGGACCGTCTTCTTGAATGCACAGCGGTAGTAAAGAGAAATCACATTTATAGAACATAATAAAGGAAAGGTCTTGAGAATTCTGGTGCAACAAGCATTCTCACAGGCAGACCTGAGCCAAAGGAAGTACCACTAGTGTTACTTCAGATTGTGTGGAAGTAAATGAAAATGCTAGCTTTCATGCAGCTTATTGGAATGGTGCATCCTTTTGGTTTAAATCAAAGTATTCTATGAAGAAAATAATTTGTACTGAGAAATCTGCTGTGGGGTTCATGAAGCTATGTAATATATTCTTTATTCATTAAGCCTCATCTCCTTGCCAAATGCTTGCCAGACATACTAAGAAACAGGAGATTTTTTTTTCTTAGAGGTAGTTTTAACAAACAGGCTTTGTTGGAGGTAAAAATCACTGACGTAGTAAAGAAAAAAATTCTATATATATCACCTTTCTAAAGTCTGCCCACCTCTGTTCTCAAATACACAAATCAAATATTCCCCATCCTGAAAGAAAAAATTTCCAGTTGTCTTGGATTATCACTAAATATTTCCTAAAATCATTTAGAATATAGTTTACTTTTTAAAAATCTTTGCTACTTTATTTATCTTAATGGTTTAGAAATAAAGTCTTCATCTAGACTAAGGTCATTACAACCAATTTGCACATAATAGAGAACAAAAATGACTTAGTACCATAGTTCCCAACCTTTGCACCATGATCCAGTATTTCACAAAGGCACTTCTCATTAAAAGCAAGCACGCCCCCCTCCCCCCCTCCCATCTCCCAACACACCACTACTGGGTATTCACTGGTTACATGCTATTTTCTTCTCTCTCTCTCTCTCTCTCTTTTTTAAGATTTTATTTCTTTATTTGAGAAACAGCAGGGAGAGAGAGAGAGAGAAAGCACATGAGCAGTGGGGATGGGCAGAGGGAGAAAGAGAAGCAGACTTCCTGCTGAGCCCGGAGCCCCATGAGGGACTCGATCCCAAGACCCTGAGATCATGACCTGAGCTAAAGGCAGATGCTTAACTGAATAAGCCACCCAGGTGCCCCCTTGCTATTTTCTAAGACTATGTAAAATCTTTGGCTGAAGCTTTAATTCCACGAATGGCTGAATTACTACTCTAGTATGGTGGGAAAGGGTCAAGATACAATAGACTAAATTTCTATGAACATAAACATTATGTCACCAGGAAAGAAGTCCACTGCTGCTTTTATCCTGGTATCTTATTTTGGCACTTTTAAACCAAGAAAAATTAAAACTTGTAGGAATTTTAATTTTTTTCAAGACATACTCTATATTTTAGGTGATGAAGGAAAAACACAGAAAAGATCATGCAAACAGAGGAGAAAAAGAAATATAGTTGTTAAATGAATTAGCTGGCAGGATGCTAGAGTCCTTTATCCAAGAACTCTGAACAGAAATTTATAAAATTAGAAAGTCTGGCTTATTACATACTGTAGGTATGGAAATCCTATACCAAAAAAAGCTTATTTTTAAATAAATTCAATAAAGCCCTGCTTTCTATTAATCAAAGTGAAAGAGCTAAAATTCATTCATGGGAGAAAGAACAGGAAATCCTTTATTAATTCAGTGGGAAATACCTATTGGTAGTAGAAGCTGTTTTGGGTTTTCTCCCCCTCTAGACTCAATGGTGCTAAAGATTTCAAGGAAGCAATTTGTGAAAAGCAGATGGCCCAGTGCATAATTTCAAAATCCAAGTGTTACAGTATGATGAATTAATCACTCACTCTCTTTAATTTTTTAAAACATCTTTCTCAAGATTGTTGTAAAGTAGCTAATGTCAACAATTCAAGCAGGTTGGAGAAGCAATCTGTAAGGCTATGGAATTGCGTGTGTGTGTGTGTGTGTGTGTGCGCGCACATGTGTGTGTGTGTGTGTGTGATATAATGACCCATAAAATTCAACATCTTACAAAGAAACTGAAGATGCTGCTATCAAAAAGAGATATAGGAACATATTCATTCAAAAGAAGCCACGAAATTTCTAAACATTTTTCTTTTTATAAAGAACATGTTATTCTGACATTTGGTTATTTTTTTGGCAGCAACTTTTATTATTATTATTATTATTATTTGAGATAGAGTGAGAGAGTTTGTGCCTGTGCACAGGAGTGGGAGAGGAACAAAGAGAGGAAGAGAGAGAATCCTAAGCAGGCTCCTCACCCAGAGCAGAGCCCCAGGCAGGACTCGGTCTCATGACCTGAGCCAAAATCAAGAGCTGGACGCTGAGCCACCCATGTGTCTCACAACAACAACATATATATATATATATATATATATATATATATATATATATTACAATATAATAACACGTGGAATATGTTTAGTGATACGATGAAACAATTCTATGAGATGTATTCTCAGTAGTCTTACTGCTGTTTCATCTACATTAAGAGACACACTAAAAAAAACAAGTCATTTCCTCCTTGCCTCACACACAGGATACCATAATGTGTAAGGCAGCCAGGAAGACTGCTGTACTTCACCTCTGAGTAGAAATAACTAGAGATATGATTTCAGGGTTTTCTGAGCAGGAGGAGAGAATGAAGCAACTAGTTGAAATGCCAAGGGCAAAAAGAGTTGCTGCTCTCAGCCCACTGCCAACTCAAAAGCTGGAAACAAATCCCTGTCATATTTGTCCTAATGCATGGGGGAAGAGTGGGGTTTGTACATCTGTGTGTACATACTTGGAGTTGTTGACCAATATACATGAGGGGGAGAAGAGAGGTCAAGGTAATAACAGCGGTGAAAAAAGTTAGATTTGTGAAACCCTACAATTAATATCCCAGAGACACGGGACTTCTAATGACATGGTAGGAAAAGCACAGGCTGATGTAAAAGAAATGCCTTATTCAAGTTTGGTGAAAAATCACATCCCTCAGAAAGTCTTAGAAACAACCATTGGCTAGGAATAATTTATTTTGTTCGAGAAAGAAGAAATATTTTTCTCCCCCCACCCCCTGCCACCAATGACAATGCTAATGTAATATGCACATGGAAGTTGGACATGTAATACAAACTGGTGACACAGTCAACTTTCATACTCACAAGGCTACCACAGTACACAGATGACAATAACACAGATGGCTTTGGAAAAACATGAGTGAATGAATGAAAAGTCCTTTGTTTAACTGACTGACCCACTTTTATTGCTTATCCATTGTTCAGTTGCTTACTTTTAACATACAATTATTTATTTGAAAGGTTTCATACACTTTATCTTTAATTCTCACAATAATCCTATATTACAGATAAGAAACCTAGGCTGCAGAGATGCTGAACTCTGGGCCATTGAGGTTGCAGAGCCAGGATGTGAACCATCACTGCCTCTGTGATTCCTAGTGGGCTTGGCACATAAGCTCTGGTACATATCACCTAGTAAAGCCAACACTTATTCAGGTAAACAAGGATATCTGGAGGTGTTACGGGCTGGATTATGCCCCCGACCCAATGTATACCTTGAAGCCTTAACCCCTGGTACTTTAAAAGGTGACTATATTTGAAGATGGAGACTTTAAAGAGGCTGGTTAAGTTAAAATGAGACCACTAGAGTGGGCCTTAATCCAGTTTGATTAGTGTCCTTAGAATAAGAAGAAATCTGAAAGCACAGAGATGCCAGGGGTGCATGCCCACAGAGGAAAGACCGTTTGAGGACGTAACAAGAGGGCAGCCATCAGCAAGCCAGGAAATCAGAATGAAACCACCCTGATTGTGGACTTCCAGCCTCTGGAGCTGTGGGAAAATAAATTTCTGATTAAAGCCACCCACTCGTGGTATTCTGTTATGGCAGTCCTAGGAAATGAGTATAAGAAGAGAAAATAAATCGCGGTAACACACACAGACTGCAAAAGGAACAACAGCTCATCTGCTGTTTAAAATCAGACTGAGCTGCAGATTTCACCCTTGTTAATGAAACAGGAAAGAGCTCCACCCCTGGAGGCACCGAAGAACTGTGGCCCTGCCTGCCAGACACACCCCTTCCAGAGTCTTCCCCTCCTACCACACTCTCCACCTCTTCTCTCCTGCACACAGAAACATGGCTGAAATGTCCCCACAACGCCAACACACACACCCGAACAAGCAAGGTACATGATAAATTAAAAGCATTTCAAGGCACGGCCCAGCGTTGTACCTCAGATCTTGCTAGAATAACATGAGATTTATAAAAATACAACCCACTGGATATTTGGCACATCTTGGGAATGAAGAATATGTCCACTGAAGAGCCAATACCCCAGGCTGTCAAAAAAAATCTCAAGCCAAAATTTCTTTCATAAACATTACCTATCTTTTAAAATTCTACATTCTAGGAAGTAAAGAAAACGTCTGCTTATTTTCTAAGTCTCTTTTTGCCTAACGTAAGAAACATAAGCTACACAGAAGAAGATATCAACTGCTCAGTCAAGGCACACTGACGGGACAGCTCTGTTCATCTTGCAAAAAGCCGCCAACACTTCCAGCCATGGCCCTGGGTCACCCTCGCCCCCAACACACAACTACGCAGAACTCCCACTCCAACACCAGCCACCTCCAATCCTGATGCACACTGAAAGGGGGGTATTTACAGATTATTTTCTCAGATACCAGCCAAATAATGTTCCCGTTCACTCTCTCACCCACCTTGGACCATACAAAATTTAACATCTGGGAGAATAAACGCAGCCTCAAATGCATATGACAAGGGTGAGCAGTCATCGACGAATTCTCCTCAAGCAAAGAGGGTTTGCCAGCTTCCCTCTGAGGTCCGGGCCCTGAAAGGCCAACTGTGGTATGTTTGAGTTTCCATCAGGCCTGGTACTTGCTGGCTGCTGCTGTGTTCAGTCAGAACCCCACGGCCCAACTGTCCTATAAACATCGCACCCTTCTGCTAAGAGCTGCTCTGCTCGCCTAGCCTTGCTCCTTGGAGCCGAGAATATGCTGTTGGAGAGCTGCAGCCTGAATGTTAACGAACACTCGGAGCACAGCTGACCCCTCTCTCCTCCCAGGCAGAGACTGCTCAGAAAAAATACGCACATTCACATGAACCTAACAAGAACAGGAAGAAAAGTCCAGATTTTCCTCACCATGTGCCACCCAGCCATGTTTACACTGATCGCAAGTCCTCAGGTTAATCTTCCCCGGCTGAAAACATTCACACGTGCAGTTTACCAGTGTGCAACGGATGGCCTGGGAAAGAAAGGAGGAGAAAAAAGGATCAGCATCAGTTCAAAGGTACCGAGTTTCTTCAACATTTTAATAAATAACATCCACTTCTATTTTTAAAGGCTTTATGTTGGTAGCAGCTTGGAGAGTTTTAAAAATAAATTCGGATACCATCAAAACCTCTTACCAAAAAATGTGAAAAAACAAAGTTCATTCACTAACCGAATGTTTTGTGTCATTCATATTTAACCTTTATATTAGAAACGTAGACCAAACAGAGTAAGAATTAAAAAATCACATATTCTACAAGATGCTTGATTTGTAAAGCTAGGGATCCCAAACAGAAAAAAATAATGCTGCTACTATATATTCCCATTTAAGTCTATCCACTAAGCAATAACGCAGAAAAATACATTCTAATAAAATAATGCTCGGGTGAAATGTTGGTGAACGTAAAACATGACATACAAATACTATTATTAGAAGATTACTCTTCTGCTGAGTTTCACTTAAATGCTTTCTTAATCTATCAGATACACTTTGAAAGACACTCTTGTCAGCCCAATAAAATCTAGCATAGTTCTGGTATTATTTATCTACTCCCCAATTCCTTGTTTTTTCTCCTTTTTGATTTATTAATTTCATTTTCATTCTCATTTTTAAAAAATACAAAACAACCTTCCTTTTAGTTTATTTATTTTTTTTTAAAGTGGGCTCCATGCCCAGCATGGACCCCAAAGTGGGGCTTGAACTCACAACCCTGAGATCAAGATCTGAATTGAAATCAAGAGTCGGAGGCTTAACCAACTGAGCCAGCCAGGTGCCCCCTTTTCTTTTACCTTAACGGCAATGTAAAAAAACAAGTTTAGAATAGGAAATGCCATTTATGTAAACATCTTATATCTGTAACAATCCAACTCTCTCTTAGAAAAATGGAAAACACACTCAAAAATCTTTCATTTCTTTACAGGTACTTTAAAAAATCATCTCACCAGTTTACCTTATAAAGTGAACCCATAGAAAATTAGCATAAATGAAGTGTAACTTTTTATGGAGAAAAACCTATGCTTAAAACTTGCTAAAGCTGACCTATGCTCCTAGACTACAGTTAATAAATTTATCTCATACATTTAGTTCTAATTTGCATGGAAATTCTGAAGACAGAAGGAATTTATTCTGATCATTCACAGATTAACAATCTACTGTAACTACCAGAACTGCCAGGAAAAGATCTCTCTACAGCTTTAGATGCAATCAATGCTTACTGATTTGGGGTGGTGGGGGCCAGGGGTGGTTGTTGGAGGATAGGCATGGAACTACCTGAAATTGCAGTTCTGTAACTGAAAGCTATGCTCACTTACACAGCTTCCAGATGCTCCTATTCCTGGAACCATTTGGATTTTTATATAAACTGTCTCACTTGTAACAGACAGTATTTTAGATATTGTTAACACAGTTGGGCCAAATTTCATTTACACAGAATTAAGACTGGACGGGGTTTTACTGTTCCCTATGCTTTGCATCAGGCAAGTCTGAAGTATTTCTCTTTTCACTAATGAACATTAAATCTCTAGGTCCCAGTGCGGTTTGCAATGAGTCCTCACTATAGACTCCTTTCTTGGTTCACCTCTACCTCTCATTTGCTGCTCCATTACCACTAGGGAAACATGCAACTGTATAATGTGCCTGACATTTCAGGGTCTGTCTTCCAGTGTCAACAGTCCAATTACATATTAGCTAGATTGTAAAACTTTCTGCTGTATCCATTGGTGATTGGAAGAATTAGTAATAAGAATAGGGATACCAAAGGAAATAAATGCTGACTAAGCAAGAATAACGTATGCATTTGTAGGTTGTAGGGAGTAAATATTTCTCCAGAAATTTCTTATTTCCACTTCAACAGTTTACGAACTGAGCAATATATCAGAACATAACACCTTAGAAAGAGCTTATTTAAATATCACATTCATTAGTTAATGAACTCACTTGATTATAATATGGTCCAAAAATCCAAACCCAAACAAAACAGTTTAGAAAGCAGTGTTTCCACTAAAAACAAGGTACTTTACAAACTATCTAATTATAAATTCAGATACGGCAACCACATCAACATTAAAATATTCATGTAATCTGAACTGCAATAATACAGGCTTTCATAACTCCAAAAAAAAAAAAATCACCTCCGCTTTACCAAAATTTTAAAAATTCCCGATAAAAAGAGATGATTTCTCAAGGACTATGCGTCAACTCCAGCACAAAAGACATATATACTTTCAGTTATTATTTTGATAACATTTAATTATTTTACAAAAATAGGCTAATTTTACATTGTGTTTAAAGCATACTTTTCTCAATTTTAATTATACCTATATTTACAACAGAACAGATTAAGAGACCGTAGATTTACTTTATTTTTTTATGTATAATTATTTATTCACTGGTTGACTCACATTCATGCATTTACTCTGAACTACACTATGTTTTAAATACTTTCTCTACTTAAATAACTTTATACTTCTGGCACATTTGGGAATTAAACTTTTCAGATCATCATCTTTTTTTATGAATTCTACTCTTCTTGTACCTAAACACACAAACATTGGAACACCTCAACTCCTTTTGTATATAAACACTTAAACACTGGAATATCCATTTTGTATTTCCATGAATTCCAGAAGGTCTGTTTGTTTTAAATTCAGATTTTTATAGACTACAATTGTTCCTTAAGGGAATTATATATATTTAAACAATATGGTCTAAATAAATATTTTGAGTAAGAGACCATTGTGGCTTCAAAGGAAGTTTTATTCTAAATAACATTTTTGAAACAGCATAAAACTCTGACATACTATTTATTCACAACAAAACAGAACCAATGTGATCACTTGCCAACTCACCCACACTTAAAGAAAATAAATTATCATCACATTATCAAAGGCAGTTAAGCCTCAAAAGTGTACATGCTTTATAAGGAGACAGCTGGGAAAAGTAGAAATGGATAAGCTCTCATTTTTTGTAAGCACATTCACTTCTTCCTTCATTCAGCCAACATAGAAGTTCCTCCCACTCACTGTTGGGAACTCTCAACTATAGGAAACCCAGAGATGAAGAGGAAGTGGCATAAAGGGGATACCAGGAAAAGAGCAGACAGTTTAGTCAGACTGCCCCCCCCCCTTATTTGCAGGGATTCTCATGCAGGTCTAGCTGTCTGGCATTATCAGCCCCTCCGTGCCTCGTCAAGAGTGCTCGGTAATTCTTTGCTCAATTCTGACCTGATGAGCATTGCCAAATCCCCCAGAACAGTAACGGTAATGAATTTTTTAAAATCTGCAACTTATTAAAAGTAATTATTCCTTCTGCTTACCTTTACCATGGATTTCTTGAAAGAAAAATCCATGCACTCAACACCCACTGCTTTTACTTCTGCACCACCACCTACATTTTAATTTTGCAATCTGGATTCTGCCCGACACGTTTCTGAAACTTTCTCCAAAAGGAATGTTCTCATTAATTTTGGTCCCTTTTTCTAGTCTCCTGGTCTTCCCAGCCCTCGATGCAGATTAAGGTACGCTCTCCTTCATTCCTGGGCTGTAGAGACCAACTATCCTCGTTTTTCTGGCAACAGCGTCTCACTCTCTTTCCACTGTAAATAAATACAGGTGTTTCCCACGCCAGGCTCTCATTTTTTAATTTGGCAATTTTATCCCCTCCTACAGCTTCAAATATTATCACTATGCAAAAACCCTCATTTTGGAGCCAAGTACTGTGGTAAGTGGCAGGAAACGGATGGCAGAGTCCCTGAGCTTAGGGACCTGACAGAGTTTGTGGGCAGTGGGTGTAGAGAAATGACCCTAAAAGAACAGAAGGAAGCCCTCAAATGGGCTGGAGAAGCACCATCTCTCTCTTTTTATTCCTCTGTCTTTTCTTCTTCCAAAGGCAGGATTTTAAAATTTATAACAGTAACCTATTACCCATTATCATTAATAATAGCTAGATTTACTGGATATTTGCCATTTTCCACTCACTATGTTAAATATTTTATAAACATTAGCTCTCTTAATCGTCAGAAAATACCATGAGGTTAGTACTATTATTACCTTTATATCACAAATGAGGAAAATGAGGTGGAGATAATTCAGTACCCTGCCTAAAGACATTGAAGTAATAAAGTTACAGGAATCGAACACAAACTCTCCATCGGACTGAGAATTTGAACTGTAATCCCATTTACAGTCAGACAATCACAGGGCAGAGCCCCTCAACCTGCCCACCATTCAACCCCTGCTGTACATGGTTAACGCATGCTCATCTTCCAGATTTCAACTCCAATATTTATTGCCATGCCCCAGGGTAACTGCCTTCATTTCCTGGTCAAGCTCCCCATTAGTTTCCTGTTTCACAAGGGGTCTTTCCGTCATAGCACAAACCATACCTGTGAGCATTTATCTGTAACTTATCTTTATCTATTATCTATTATATATATACATGTATTAATACATCTGTATGATTATTTGATTAATGTCTGTCTTCCCCTCTAGAATTTAAGCTCCATGAAGGCAGGACAACACATTTGTTCAGCTTACAATATATACTGGCAAATAACAGGTACTCAAAAGGCACTTGAAGAAGTACATGATCCTCTGAGCCTCCTTCCTCATCTCTCACAGTAGCAATAATACCACACGAGAGTCAAAAGACTTAAAATAATGACTATAAAGCACATAGCACTGTGCCTAGTAATGGGAAAAGCTCAATAAATGGAAACCATTTATGACCCAAGAAACTTTCCACATATTATATTTAAATTTCCCCCCTTATGATTCTTCCCAATGTACTATTTTCCTAACACTTTATAAAATGTCTAATACATATGTAGTCTTAATGAATAAATGACACTTTGAGTAAATGACACTTTGACACACATGTTATATTATTCATACTACAATCCTCTAAGATAGGTATGACAGGGATTAGTATTTGTTTTTAATATTAAGGTTTGGAAATGTTTATATGGATATTACACGGCTCTGAAATGCTAGAGTGGATTTTCCCAATTATTAACCACTTTATTTCCATTCTCTATAGAGAAAGGAAGAAAACATAAAATTAAACCAGTGAATTATAAATATGGATATCTGAAAGTATATCTAAAATACAGTAAGTCAATTAAGAATAAAAATATTTAATCAAGGTTCAGTCAGTAATACTTTTATATTTCAATATTAAATAAGAGTGCATTTGAAAGTATTCTGGATGAGTTCCAAAGCCCTATTCAAATAAGATTCTGTTATCACTAAAACTGAAGTCTCTTTAGCTTTATTACAGTCATACTTGGCTTGAACTCTGCAAGTATATGTGAACTGCACATCAATCTTCTCACTAAATGACATTTCCCAGGAAAACACAATTGTGGCTTCAGCTAATATTTAGTGCACCTCACAAAAGAACTATAAAGAAGTCTCATTAATAAATCTATTAGCTGTTTCTTGTCTGGGAACACTTAATACAAGTTACATATTAATACAAAATAACAAAAGCCAAAATAAGGCCACAGGGTAATTAGAAACATAAAACACACATTCTGAAGGAGTAATCATAGAAAGGAAACAAAAAATGAAAAATTTAAATTCTAGGTTTGCCTTTCCCTAAGAAAAGCTATTTGCCAGGAGCTCACTTTAAGTGTTGATTAACCCTGGCTGAATCTCCCATATATAATTAAAAATGTTTATGAAATTGCTTTCCCCTTGTTCATTTTTGGGAAGGATACCAAGACTTATAACTTAGATTACGAAATTGTACTTGAATCATTTTTATAGGTTTAATAGATGAGTACCCGATCTACATGAAAACTGAATTAGAGCATCCATTCTGTCTCACCAGTTTTTTCTATAAACTTAGGTGGTAGATTCTAGGTGTGTATACTAACTGTGATGGTTCTAAGTGACAAAGCTCAGCTTTTTTATTTTTAGCAAGAACAAGTTTCTTAATAAATTGAATTTTCTGCTTTGGAAGTCACATGAAGATACCGTAAATATGTAAAATTAGCCAACCTTCCACAAGGGTACAAAATAGTCTATGTTATAATGAATTCTTATTAAGTCATCACTACATACGTTATTCATCTCCAAACACAGACATAAGTCCTAAAGGGAATGATATACATGGTGTCAGAGATCAAATGAACCATTTTATTGGGTAGAAAAATTGTCCTTGAAATACTTTGGTCCAAAAAAAATAAATAAATAAAAATCTGGAAAAGAAAATCATCTGTTAATGAATCTGGAAGCTAATTATTCCAGTACTGTCACAGATTACACTGTAGTAATTACAAAGTAACAGTTACCAAGCATTATGGATAAAGAGAATGGCCAAAGAGGCGCACAGAGATTAATGGGACTTCCACACATTTTTACATCTTGTATATAAAAACCTAAGACAGTACTTCAAAAACACTGTCATGAAGATTCTAAAGAATTCAAATTACAGTAGTGATTAAGTCAGGAAATAACTTCCTGTTTAAATTTCAGGTCAGTTTTTTCCTTCCCATTTTCACAGGGCTGATAAATAAAGCTAATGGAAAAGAAACAACTTCCAAAAGAAGTACTTTGAGAGTTAATTAAGACTTGGAAAATCTCTATGACATTGCCTTTGTAGAACTCCTCATTATCCTAAATTTGGTCAACACACAAAGCAGACTGAGCAAACAAAACTCAAATTTTTTGAATGGCGGGCAGCTTCTGAGTCAACATGAACTAGAGATGATTAAAGCAAAAGCATGTTCCCCTGTCGTGCTACAGGGTTTTGCAATCGGGTATTGAAGTAAGACAAGAAGGTGTGAGTTGGACAGACACAGAACATTGACCAAAAGATCCAGGGTTTTAAATACTCTACAAAGAAGTTTTATAACAACCTAAAAGTCCTATCTAACTCTAACTATGGGACTATTTTTTAAAAGATTTTATTTATTTGAGAGAGAGAGAACACAAGAGAGAGAACAGAGGGAGAGGGACTCAATCCCAGGACCCTGGGACCATGATCTGAGCTAAAGGCAGACGCTTAACCAAACTGAGCCACCCAGGCACCCCAACTATGAAACTATTAGTATAAATCCATAGTTGTAATAAGGTGGGTATTTTTTCAGTACTTATACAAAAAATAAAAAATTGAGTTTCAATGGGTAATGTTCAGAGTTCACAAAAAGTAATTATCAGTGATTATAAAGTATACTATAAAAGTTAAAGGTCCACAGAGCATTAAACTATATGTAAATGTCACTATTCATAACAGGAATAACAATAAATGAGAAGCAATGAAGTTATTCTGCCTGCTCAACAAAATCCACTCAAAATTTCACAATGTGAAATTATAGTGAAAATATGTATCTTATTTGGTGGTAAGACAAATTTGAGATTAAAAAATTATTCAACCCTCCAGTAACAGGTTCCATCAATTTTGTCTAAATGTTTTTAATGTCATATGAAGAAATAGCAACTTGATGAAAATGATTTTGTTGGACCTAGCTGCTCTGAAATTTGTTGGTGTCTTCAACAGTTAGATTTTGTGGCGGAATCAGAGGATTTGAAGACACATGATAAGGCCATACTCACGGCAAGGGCCAGATGGCTGCTGATATAAACATGGTCAAGATGAAAAGCTGGACAATTCAAAGATGTTCAAATGTCAACAAATGACCATGAAAATAAAATTATTGATCAAGGAAATATATCATCTTCACTTCCAACATAAGTGAAAGATGCCCAGGGGAAAAGTCACCCTTCAAAACCATCTACTGTTAAAATCCAGATTTTAAATTTTGAGTTTCTCTTAAAAGCTATGATCTCTCCATCAACTGGTACATGGATTAAAAAAAAATTAAAAAGATATGATGGAATATTATTTGGCCATAAAAAGGAATGAACTACTGATATAAAGTACAACATGGGTGAACCTTGAAAACATCATGTGAAATGTAAAAAACAAAACAACACTAGTCACAAAAGACCATATATATAGGATTCTATTCATAGGAAATGAACATAAAAATCCACAAAGACAGAAAGTAGTTAGTGGTTACTTAGGGCTTTCAGGAGTGGCTAAAGGATTTCTTTTGGGTATGATGAAAATGTTCTAAAAGTGACTATGATGATGGTTGTACACAACTGTGAATATACAAAAGTCTACTGCATTGTACACTGTAAATGATAGGATACATGGTGTATGAACTCTATCTCAACAAAGCTGTTTAAAAGGGGCGAGGGACAAAATTCACTGTATCACCTGGTTTACCCTGGTAGAGTTAAATTACTTAACTCATAAGATAGTATTCCCCCGGGATATATAATATAGCATAATATCCTTCTTTAACCTAGTAGGTCTTCAATATGCAGCTGCTAAATAAATGAATAAATGGAAGGCAAATTAAAAAAATTTCCCTGTTACCTAAATTTGAAAATCCCTTCTACTTTGAAAATATTAAAGCCTAATCTCTCCATCTAAAAATTGGCAATTATTTTCTAAGTCATTGCCATTTTTCCTTCAGGAACATCTAGGAGATTCTTCAATTAATTGGTAGGGAGGGCGGCTTTCAGTTATGCTTAGCATACTAATTTCAAGATGGTAAAACAACTAAGAGAATTTATTAAAAATAGACAGTGATGGGGGTGCCTGGTGGCTCAGTCACTTAAATGTCTGACTTCGGCTGAGGTCGTGATTTCAGGGTCCTGGATCAAGCCCCATGTAAGGCTCCACCCTCAGTGGGGAGTCTGCTTGTCCCTCTGTCCCTTTTCCTGCTCATGCTCCTTTGCTCTCTGTCTCTCAAATAAAATCTTTAAAAAAATTGACAATGATGAATTCTATCATGTATACTAGCAAAAACATTCCTCAGTTTACTGAGATGAAAAAGTTACTTCTACAAAAGTCAGGTTTTTGGTTTAGGGGGAGGGAGTAAAGAAGGAAAACCATAAGCTTCTGAGTAAATGTTTATACATGAGTGTGAATGTTTCTATGACTATGTGTGAATACATAAACACAAACAGGGAGAAAGAGACATATACACAGGCACATAAATTTTCACAGACATGGGTGCAATGAGCATCTGTAGTCATTACCTTACGATCACAACCTACTATCAATCGACGTGAGGAAGACCCCATTTAAATAATTTAGGAGTTCAGAGCAAAAATCAACAGCGGGATATAGCCAATTATATAAGGAAAATACCCATGCTTCTATGGTATCAAAGCACATGCAGGCTTTGGAGTGCATGTGTTATGTTTTTTTTCCCCCCAATTAAATTAGGCCTATGGTAATACAAGCTATTTTGTTAGGCAATTAGTAATATTAGAGAAACAGGAAATGAAAAGGCATTTCCATTTGGGCAGAAATACTTTATTTTCTTACCTAACAGTTAACAATTAAGATATTTCATTTATTGCCTATATGCTTACAAATTTTACAGACTACTCACACAGGCAGCTGCAATAATTAGGAAGGAAATACTCTTTCAGTGAACATACCTATCGTCTAATTGAAAATAAGGGGTTAGCTCATCATACAAAATAACCCATTTTAACTAAACTCAGTCTACATTTACCAAAATATATAACTTTATATAAGGAGCCAAAGCACCTCTGATAGCATATGAATGCTAAGTAATACGCATCTCATCTCACCTTAATGTTGAATCAGCAATTTTGTATTCCATTGATAGACATTTTATTCATTTCCACTAATGCAATTTGAAAGGTGGTAATGTGATTACATTTCTCTGTGGCATTCATGAAAACAATTACTAATATAATGTGATAGGGAAGACATTAATAAGGAAGGGATTTATAATGAGATGCAAGAAGATTTATAAACCTTTAAGCACTTTACAAAGAAATATTCCTCATTAGGCAAGAAGCAAGACAAGACAAAGCCTTAAGTTCCAGTATTTCAGGAGCAGCCACAATCCTGGGAGGAATGATTTGCATGATGAGCTCATATTTTGGTGACCAAGCAGAGAGGTGCAGGAATAACCCAAGACTTGTCCCAAGTTGGCTCAAATGTAAGACATTATCCTAAATTGATAATGCCTCTCCTTCTCAGACAGCATAGAAGGACTCCTTAAAGGAAGGAGTACCTCTAAACCTTAGTCCTCTACAAAGGGAGCAAGCCACATTATTTCAAATGCCAGAGCCCAGCAATCAATCCATTTACCAAGCAAGAGTGTAAGGTGGATGACCTTTTAACTAAATTTACTCCTCTAGGCTTGTGAAAAGAATTTATCCCAGTGAAGCAACAAAGGAGACAAGTTGTTGCATTTTAGAGTGTATCGTTTCAGATGACAACTCCGATTACCCAGACCAATTGAGGCAGCCTTTGTGAGACTAATAATATCCACGTTTGTTCAGTGCTATGAAGCTTGCAAAATACTTCAAATACATTCTTGTATTTAATCATCAAAATCCCCCAAATTAGAGATTTTTCAAACAGCAGAAAATGAGACTCTGAGATGTCCTTAAATGGCCACAGCTAGTAATCCTGGGCTCCTTCCACTCTGCCTGTGTATGAAAAGCGAGAAGCCAAATAATCCTTCTTGCTACCCTCCCTCCACAGTGAGATTTCCTCAGATATATATATATGTATATATGTATATATATATATATATACATATATACATATATATATATATTATATATATATATTATATATATATATATATATTAGTTCCAACAGGAGTTTAAAACTGAATAAGAGATGTGGACAAAACTACACTCAAAGGGAGAGGTGTGGGTAAAGGTTTAAGCAACTTGAAAAGGTGGGACAAACTGCAAAGTAAGCACTTAATTTATATTAGGATTTTCCATCAAGTGGTACATTTTAGACAGAGAAAGCAACTCTGAACAGCTTTCTATGGAGTCTTTAAATGGCTATGTTAAGAAAGGCCAAAATCTGAAAAAAGTGACACAAGGTATCCCTAAGAACATTTGGTTCATTTTATATTGCCTTATTTCTACCAGTTTTGGGATTGCCCATTAGTAAGTAGCATATCTCAACAAACATTTTAATACCTTCCATTGTGCATATATAACTATCATAATTATGTCTGATTATGAAAGACTAGGTTTCTTTGCCCAAGAGCAGATATCACCTCAGGAATCATACCTATTACAAATAATAATAATGATATGATGAACAGTCTACATGCCCTCTTATACGTTATTTATGTTAGGTCACAGATTCCCCAGGGGTCTGTGCCGAGACCCTGACTGGCTTCATTAGAGCCTCATATAAATCACTAAAGGCACATCTTGATTTTACCTCTGGCTAGAGTCGCCAGAATTTTTTAAGTGAAACCTCTCAGGTAATACATTTTTTAAAAACACAAATACAAATGTTATCACTTCTTCTAAAAGGTGGTTTTCTCAAATTTAAAATGCTATATTCAGATGCTCAGAGAAATCTCACAAATTTCTATGGAATCTATAAGTATCTGAGGGTAAAATGTGCCCTAGAGTATTGAAAAAACATTATTCTCTTTTTTCTTGTAAGCATTAGTTGGCTAAAAGACAAAGAGAGACATACACTTATAGAGAAAGATGGCAAAAAACAGACCATCTAGCTGCTAACAATGCTTCGACTTCACTGAGCAAACAGAGAAACCTAAGCTATGGTTGTCAGGAACTCTGAGCTAACTCTTGAAAATTAAGAAATAAATAGAAAGCCTTGTGGGAGGGGGAAAAAAAAAAAAAAAGGAGTCTTCCAGAACAATGTTAATGTCATCTTGGGCATGTGGACTGGGTTCACATGTGTGTCAGCTGAATCAACATAATGGCCTATAACAGCTTCGAAGCAGCTAATATGGTCCATTGGGTCAATAATCCGTGAACTAAGAAGGATTTACTTGATAGACTATAAATGGTTCATAAGAACTCAAAAATCACTCCATCAGATCAAAAATCCAATTTTCATATGGTGCCTTTCTACGAATTAGCCAAAAGAAAGTAATAGCTCTAAAGGACTTCAAGGTCTATCAGTTAAAAATTTACTTTTTAAAGAACAATGAAGAAGAGGAAGAATTAAATGCATCTCTCTCTCTCTCTCTCTCTCTCTCTGGTGATCCAACTTGTTTTAAGGGGAGAAATACATTTTCTGAAGGAAGGCTAATATACAACAGGAAATATTCATGGGCTTTTCACATTTTCCTACAGGTACCTGAATGTATGGATCCAAACAAATGAAAGCATAAACATAAGCATGTATCCTCCACCCCTCCACCCCCACCCTGATATATCTCCACTTACCTGCATATATTATTACTAATTACAAAGCACTGTTTCTAGGACAGCAACATTTAAAGATGAAGATTTATATTTTATTTTTGCTTCTCTGCACAGTTTGTGAGAGCCTGTAGTGTGAGGTACATGAAGACATTTGAGATGGCATATGGATACTAGCAAATTCTTTCATCTACCTGTATGGAAAAGTATGCAAACCAAAAACTAGAGAAGGAAAACAGTAAGAACTACAATGCGTTTTCTACATTTAAGAGAGACAGGACGGGGCTGGCTAAAGCCATATAGGTGGTGTTTACAGATGACTTTAACTTCTGCCCACTCTAGACTACAGAGAAATACTAGCCTTATCCTGTATTTGTGAATTTCATTATGTATTCACACTAGGTGATAGTGGTTGCAGATTATTTTTTTTAAATGTAAGCCTATCTATATGAATAAATGTATTTACTAAGTTCGTGGCAAGGAAGAAAAGCAGAGAAAAATCCTCCAAAAATGTAACAGGATGTAATTAGAGTCCTTAACAAGAAAGAATTCCTTTCCTAGGGAATAAAATGTGATCTATCACTTCTCTCTCAAAATGCTATTAGCCTCTCTTCATCACAAGAACAACAAGAAGGAATCTGTTCTCTTTTCTTTTTACAGGAATAACACTGAATAAAATAATAAATGTTTTTACATCAAAGTGTATTAGCTATTGACATAAACTCAGTCCTCTTAACTTTTACACAAGAGAAAGAAAAATTCCAATGATTCTGAAATAGACAGATAAAACTTTTCTCCATGGCTGCGGCCATGTACTATTATATGTAACTGCTTATTTTTAAAAAGAGCCTTATTGGTGCTCTCAGAAGGATTTTCTTTTATACATAGCTTTATCCTATAATTTTGTCCCTGTTGGGCACGCTGCCTAAATTTAAACACAAACAGTCAAGCAATGAAGAAACATTAACACATTTACTGTGAACAAAAACTCCCAGTTGTACAGTGAAATTTTAATACATTTCAACTTATCTCTTTTACTAATGGGGAGAGTACAAACCCTGCAGGAATTCGCTCTGCAAACTGGTAATTACAGTAGACTCACTTTTTTATAATGCATATGTATAGTCAGACACAAAAACCCTGGCTGCCCTTTTGATGTAGGTTACAATAGGAATGTTTTAAAAATTATGAAAATCTACAGCAATTCTAAAGGAATGCATTATTTCATGGAAAACTGTCCTTTACTCTGTATATGGACACAAATAGACATATATTTAGATATCTGCTTTATACACCAGAAGGCACAAGCTTTATCAGCAGGTGCTTTCATGTCATTTTCCCCATAATCATAGTGTATAGAATAAATCCACTCTTTTTTTTTTTTATGAAGCTGGATGTGATTTTGAGTATCATAATTTAT
The DNA here is from genome assembly GCF_010015895.1 of Lontra canadensis. Taxonomy (NCBI): domain Eukaryota; kingdom Metazoa; phylum Chordata; class Mammalia; order Carnivora; family Mustelidae; genus Lontra; species Lontra canadensis. Next base: position 4,014,322 of record NW_022631064.1, on the reverse strand, counting down.
CTCTCACATAAAGATGATATTCTTTCATCTTCTGGTTTTCCTAGTTTGTCCCCTCTAGTTTCAGGGATTTAAATCTATATTTTGAGTTCTCATAGAATCTCTTTATTAAATAATTAATGATTCCAAACCAATAATTTGTCTCTCAGTATAGGGAGACATAACCCCTTGACAAAAAAGACCCTTGTACATACCTGCACAGAACAAGAACCATACACTCTAATATTGATATAAGTAGCACAGAAAACTGACAGAAATGAAGTAAAATCTGTTATTATTCACATCACTTGCTAGACACTTTACATTTGTGAAATTTTTGGTTGCATAATAACTTTCTTAAAGAAATTGAAATCTGAGAGAATGTTAAGAGGCTATCAATATATAATTTACATTACAGTCATGTTTATTAAATATTGGCATACTGGGTAAAGACAAAAACAGAAAAAGCTTTCAAGCAGACATAACGCGTAATATTTTGTAAAAGTCTAAATAAATACATAAATACATAAATACATAAAGTTGCTATAATGTCTGTGGCTGACTAACATTTACAAATTCCAGGGATATTTATCTGAAAATAGACACTACCAAAAAAAAAATAGACATGAGGGTGCCTGGGTGGCTCAGTGGGTTAAAGCCACTGCCTTCAGCTCAGGTCATGATCTCAGGGTCCTGGGATAGAGTCCGGCATCAGGGCTTTCTACTCAGCAGGGAGCCTGCTTCCCCGCCCCCCCTCTGCCTCTCTGCCTACTCGTGGTCTCTCTCTGTTAAATAAGTAAATAAAAACTTAAAAAAAAAATAGACATGATAAAATTCACATAATGCATAAAACACATAGAATGCACTACCAAAATATGCACGTTGCTGTACAGAAATCATTTCCCAGTGATCCAAATTCAGAAGAGTGAGGGAAATTTTCTCAGTCAGGCTGGCTGTGGTAGACTCTAGTAACTTTTGTAAGAAACATTTTAAACATTCTAGAAAAAAGTATCTTATTTTGGAGCTGCATAGCCAGCTCATCCTCTAGGCAGTATTAGTAACACTCTAACTTTAGGTCACTCTATCATTATAGAAAAGAATATTTTCTCTACCATTACCATGTTTCTGCTCCCAAAGTCAACTTACACACACACACACACACACACACACACACACACAGTGTACCTGAAACCAAAAAAAGGAAAACCAGACTCATCACAGTTCATGAGCCAGGTACTAGGCCCTGTCACAGTCAATGTATAATATCCTTGGCCAAAACTTCTTGCTTTTCTCTAGCAATGAAATGCCACACTCCCCATTCCTTAAAAGCCCAAGCACCAAAATATATTTTCTTCAATATTCTTTCCTTAAAGTCAGTTTTCTGCAGCTGCCCCTGTTCTTCTTGGACCCAAGAGTTACTAAAAATATCGAGTTGTGTTTTTAATGTGAAGACATGAAAAGGAGCATCCCTCAAGGACGGCTCCACGTAAAACCGCGGTCTCTGAAGAATCCATTCACACTGTACAAACACAACTGAACATTAAAGAGTAACTCTTTTAAAATGTATGTGGTCTGTCATATACAAAGCACTTGTGCTTTCATTTGCTAAATCTATTACTCCAAAGACAAGGCTAGAACTTGTATAACACACATATGCCATCTGCTCCCTCCTACCTAAATTTTGAATGCAAAGCAATCAGGGATAGGAATGTAACACCAACCATATTCAAATGATTTGAAAGGTTAATTCCTAACTTGTGCTACAGTCATTTACAACTTTCTTAGGGTCAAAAAGTAAGTGGTACAAATTCAAAATTCTGATTCCATTGCTGCAAGACACCCAGATAAGTATGAACCAAAGCCTATCATAAAACAGCCTTCAGTGCCAAACACGCACACCCTTCTAACATCTCCATATGAATAGCTCCCTTAGTTTGTCTTTCAGTAAAGGTAAAAGGTTGGGTGAGGGAGTCAATTTGAATTCCCTGTACTGACTGATGAAATTCTGCTCCATCTGCTTTCTTGCTCTGGAAAGGAATGAAGTGGTCAGACTATTATAGAATCCTGCTTAGTAGGTAAGTAATAGATGAAAAAGAGGTAGTAAATTAAGATGTTTAACACTTTCACACATTTCAACTTTTCTTTAATGATTCAGAAGGCACTGCTATATGTTGTGGTCCTCACCTCTTCAGTACAATTACTATCAGACAAGTCAATACATTATTGGATGGTTGGATGATCAAATACACATGAACTAGCTATGGTGGTCTACAAAGAATGATAAAGGAAGACAACAGCAAGCAATAAAGTTTTATTGCATTTATCACTCACCCACATTCAGAACCCTGATATATCAGAAACCTATCCCAAGTCCACATTATGTATTTTGAATAATTCCAGAGGGACCCTAAGTAACCACAGACCACAGGCACTGCTCTTCATGAAACTGGACATCAGTGGCAAGCAAAAACAAACAAAAACCCCAAGAAAACAGAGTACAAACTATATTTCTGCAAAGTACCTCAAAGTATTATAAGATAACTATTTCCTGCACTATCTGGACAATTAGTATGTTCCACTTGGGTGAACCATAAATAGATCAGGAAAGCACAATTCAATATGATTTAACTGAAGCATTATCTGAATATCTATAGAGCTGGCAGTGAACATGTTTTAATATTTTATGTTTGATCATCTCCAGTAAATGTGAGCTATTATTTTAATTGTAAAATATATTATCTGTGTTCAAGTTAACACCAAAGCAGAGATGCCAGATGGTATGCCCTGGATATAAGTGGGACTGACAGAATTTTAAGTGGTTCTATACTTGTACAGTCTTAATTTGCCTTTAGACTACTGGTCTATAGATATATTCAGCTTTATACCTCTTCATCAGTTATTAACAAATTTTAGAGTTAGGCTATATAATGCTTATCTAGCCATATTCTAAATACCAAAACATCATTTTAAATTTTTACTTCCATATAAAATATTTTTGATCCCATATGTCAGTTTATTGAAATAGAGATTTCTTCCCCCTAATTAATCTGCTTAATTTTAAGAAATTAATGATGAGGGGGGGGAATATTATGGTGCCAAAGGTAGTATAAAGCAGTAGTGTTATATCAGCTACTGAAGCTTGTTTGTGTATGAGGCTGTTCTGTTACATCAGAGTTAATAACTTAAGATGTTGCACACAGGTGTCCGGTATGTTACCTTTATGTCTGAGAACACAAAACATACAAAGAGGACAGGGTGAGAAAGGTAAAACGTGTGCAAATAGTGCTTCCAATAAGAAACTACTTCTTGCTTTCATTTGGAATCACAGAAAAGAGTGTTGGTGCATCTTTTATTATTTCAACACTGTAGATAAAGCAAGGGGAGTCTACAGTGAAGATGGGATTTATCAATGTGCTGTTTTTCAGCACTATCTCATCCTCTTTTGCTACTGGCAAAATGCTTCCACTTCTTTAAAAAAAAAAAAAAACACAAGGCTCTTATCTATTAAATATAAAAGAGAACAGGTATATGTAAGAATCATCCAAGGCACCCTGCAGAAGTACCGGTTCCCAGGACCACACTTCAGAATTAATGAATTCGCATCTCAAGTGCCAGGAACCATCCCCCAAGGGAGCACTTGCTAGAATTTTGCACCCTGTGCACCTCAGCAGCCTCACCCTAGTCTCAGCCCTCTAATAGTTTATATTAGTGTGGTGCTCCAAAAAGGGATGCAACGATGTTGAGTAGTAGATAAAAGACATAAATGCAAGAAGATGCTCCACTTGAAGGACTTCAGGGGTGAAGGGAAATCCCAAATCTGTTTCACATCCCTCTGGATACTGTGAAGGAAGGAAGGCCTCAGGAGCTTTTCCAGTGCTAGAAAGCAGAGCCTCTCACAGGGAGCTGTGGTCCAAGCCAACTGTTGAAGCAAGATCCCACTACACACCCCTGAGCCTGAAACTGATGGGGTGGGGGGGAGGAAGCTAGAAAGGGCCAGGGTCTGGGTGCCTAAATGGCTGTCCGTTTGCATTTTAAATGGATGCAGGGAAGAGACATGAATGATTCATATGACTAATCAATTCCCTTAGTAATTCCCTTCCTCCCTTCTGCCACCACTCACCAATTTTTCAATATGCATTTAAGAAAGTAGAGAGTTTGCCTACAACTGGCAATGCCTGCAGTTCACTTCACTATAAATGGAAATCAGGTAATATCTACACATTTTGAAAGTAACGTATAGGAAAGTGCCCGTCCGACAAAGCTGCATGGTAATGCTTCTCTTCTCTTCCCAGTCCCCATCCTTGTACATAATCATCAAAGTCTGAAGCCATATACAGCATTCAAGTTTTGACATACTTAAAAATTTTTAAGGACAGGGTGCTAATGTGCTTTCATATTTTTTTGTTATTCCAAACCCCTTGCAGCAACTAAATCCTTTGCTCCAGACCCTTATGAATACAAAGCAGGTTCATCTCCTAATTTACAGTAATTGTAAATGAATTGGGCCAAATGGCTCCCATACTGATTTTTGAAAGACTGATATGCCCTCTTCTGGCTTCTTATTTCAGAAAAAAAGAAAACAAAAATGTTAGTTTATTAGATGCATAAAAAACGTGAGATAAAAGGTTGTCTGTTTATTTACTATATTTACTACTGACCATTTTAATTACTTAGAGATTTTTGCAGGTACGCAACAAGATTTGGAAGCCCCAACGTTATATTAAGGTGAGGCTACCTCCCAATGACACAGTGCTCAGCAAAAGGGCTTTCAGTGAATTTTTCCCCAAGTCAAATAACAATGCTGAAGAGGATCTAAACTGCAGGAACAGGGGTCAGAAAAGTAAAAGCAAAACATACGTACCCACTAGCAAAATATGAGAAAAAGTCCTTCCCTTGGTGCCACGCACACCATCAGCGGGCCCCACTGTATGCCCACGCAGGCCTGCTTTCACAGCTCGGGGCCGACAGCAATGCCAATTAGTGTCAGTTGTGATGGTGTTTTAGAGACACAGCCCTTTGTCTTAGAGGAAGTGGGCTGCAACCACCAACTTACTGTAGAGAGGCAACCTAACAACCCATTAGGTGGAAATGACTTTTCAGCCACTTCCTCCAGAGACTACATCAGAAAATGACGGCTTAGACCGATGGGAACATTTTTACATTTCTGTATTAACTGCGTCCAGGAAGGTGGATTTTTATCATTTAATGCCTCCCAATCCGCATGTCATCCCCTTCTTTCGTCCATGTTATTCCTTCATTCCCTATAACATCATGATATACAGTATTACCTAATAAAATGATGAACTTTAGAAATAGAGGGAGCTGTCTCTCTGCATGTATTAAGAGCATCCTACGGGTCATCCACTACAACTTTTGGGAAGCACTAATAACAAGAAATTCATTACAAACATATTGTTCTGGAATAGCATTCTATGTTTTGAAAAGCTGTTGATGGTTAACCTTTGTACCTCCAGTTGTCAACCAAGTATTAGATTTGATTAGCTCTATCAAGATGCAAAAGCAATCCTACTCTTTGTCCAGGAAAGGATGAAGTTTCAGGTACTGACAACAGGAATGTTCACACTTCTGTTTCAAAGTCAAGGCTGGGGCTCTAACCGGCATTATATCCAGGTGCATGGGTCGTGACAGGGTTAAAAGTAACATTTACTTTAGCATCAGATAGGATACTAACATCATACAGGAAAACTTACAATCTGTTAAAATTTTTAATTTCATGTTCTTTAAAATGTGAATTTTTTTTTTAAGATTTTATTTTATTTTATTTGACAGAGAGAGAGATCACAAGTAGGCAGAGAGGCAGGCAGAGAGAGAGGGGGAAGCAGGCTTCCCGCTGAGCAGAGAGCGTGATGAGGGGCTGGATCCCAGGACCCTGAGATCATGACCTGAGCCGAAGGCAGAGGCTTAACACACTGAGCCACCCAGGTGCCCCTAAAATGTGAATTTAAAAACAAACATAGATTTATGAAATACTACTCATGTGAACAAACACTTCTTAAACATTTAATAATCAGGTCTGTCCTAACTAATCCACCATAAAAATCATACTCTCCTGTCCATGTGCAAAATTACTTGGTTGAAGAATATCACTTTGCAACATTAAATATCCATAGCATACATGAACATTACCAGCAATAAGCAGATCTCAAACATTTTTATATTAGAGATATCCAATAATCAGAACGCCTTTTTTTGTTCAAGATACTTCAGTGTGGACAGAACAAAGAGGATGGAAGTACATTTGGCAATAACATGAGGTTTTTCAGTAATGTTTTATTTTAAGTGGCCTTCATAGCCACTACCTCAAATATCCCGTGAGTGTTCCTGCTCATGATATAAAGCATGAGACGTGTAAATTTTTTCTTTAAACTTCTTCTGTTTAGGTCTTCTTAAAAACCTTTCTCTCAAGCTCCAACAAATTAGATGTCCAATAATACATCTAATATGGAATTTTCTGTCATAGTCTTGATTATAACATGTTTAAAATTTTCACATAAATTGTTCATTTTTTCTTACTCAAATCAAATATACAAAAGATACAAAGGTACATAAATTCTAGTAAATAAAATTTTGGTTTGTATACTAAACAAAATCTTATGTAAGTAATGATAAAGGTCTCAAGTTTTATTTGATTTGGATGCTGACAAATAGTTTTTTTTTTTTTATCTTGTTCAAATTAGTTCATGAGAGCATTAATAATTTTCTGGCTTATTCAACAGAAATATAACATTAAAAGCATGTATCTAAGCTCTACCTTAAAACACCTCTCTCAGTCTTTCTTTCTCTCCTGGAACTGGTGTGTACACAGAGTTTTTAAGAATATTTTTTAAAAACCATAAGTGACTCTTAATCTCACAGGAGGGGTGGGAGGGGGGAGTGGGGTTATGGACATTGGGGAGGGTATGTGCTATGGTGAGTGCTGTGAAGTGTGTAAACCTGGCGATTCACAGACCTGTACCCCTGGGGATAAAAATATATTATATGTTTATAAAAAATTTTTTAAAAATGCAAAAAAAAAGAACATTTTGTAAAAAAGAAGTAATACTGTTAATTTTCATTATATCCCAACACTTTAATTTTATGAAACACTGAACTATATTTTTAAAAAGCTGCATGACATCATTTGATTTCAAAGCAAAATTCATAAAACTTTCTTAAAATATAATAAATCCTTATCAGTAAAAAGGATTTTAAAAGATAGTGGTAAAAGCTTCACAATGTTGTAATTTTACCAAATGTCACTGAATTGTACATAAGTGGTGATTTTTACATTATACGGATTTTACCTTAATAAACAGACTTTATGAAGCAAAAGACAAAAATATTTCTGGGTGTCAGTCTGTTTTTATGTGTCTTAGTTAAATGAATAAGGACCATACCAAACAAATTCTCCCATTCTTGGGAATTATAAAAATAAACTATAAATAAATATATAAAATAACTTACAGAATAAATTTTCTTAATGGACACATCTCCTTCAATATAGACTTCATAAGATATCCTCTCACACATGTCAAAAAACAAATCATTATTTTAAAAACAGCACACTTAAGATTTCGATTGCTTTCTTTAAAATAAGCTGAACAGGCTCTGTCGATACAAGAAGTACCAATTCACTAGCAATAAATGAGTAAGAAGAACGAAGAGAGGAAATATCCTACTTCAAGATCGTGTTTTTAAGAATATATCATAGTCTTTGCATATTTCATATCCTGTCTGGAGAGCTGGGTAGCAATATTGGCCCACACTTTTCCTTTCACACACTTAAAGCACTGCTCTACACGCTCCACACAGAAAAACTCATTTAACCCTGTAAGTTACCCAGTTAGAAGGGTATCACACTATTGCTGTCTCTATCTTATTGGTAAGAAAACCAAAGCACAGAGACAAAAACTAACCTTCCCAGGATTTTAATTCCTGTCAAATCTAGTCTACTATACCTGGCTCTAAACCATTAAGCTTTACTGCCTCAAAGTTATGAAATCTTCATTTATGTCCCATGACTACCTTGAAATAACAAGTGCCACCCAGGGTGGCTGGGTGGCTCAGTCGTTAAGCATCTGCCTTCAGCTCAGGTCATAATCTTGGGGTCCTGGGATTGAGCCCCACATTGGGCTCCCTACTCAGCTGGGAAGTCCCTGCTCTCTCTCACTCTCTTCCTCTCTCTCAATTAAATAAAATCCTTTAAAACAAACAGGTGTTATGTAATTTTTCCCCCTTATTTAACATGTAGATGGACTGAATTAAAGTTTTTCTTACTGTCAGAGAAGAACCCAAAGTGAGAATTCCAAAAAATGAAATAGGAGGGCACCTGGGTGGCTCAGTAGGTTAAGGCTCTGCCTTTGGCTCAGGTCATGATCTCAGGGTCCTAGGATCGAGCCCCACATCAGCCTCTCTGCTCGCCGGGGAGCCTGCTTCCTCCTCTCTCTCTCTGCCTCCCTCTCTGCCTACTTGTGATCTCTCTCTGTCAAATAAAGAAATAAATTCCTTAAAAAAAAAAAAGGCAGAAAAAAATATGAAATAGGAGTATATTACAGTGCCAAAGCAAACTGAAGCCATGAAAATTAGTATTTTTACAATTCAGAGTCACACTGATATACTTAGGTAAAATTTAATAAGGAGTTAGTTCAACCTTCAAGAACAACCCTTTTTTATACCAAACATTTAGATCCATTCACAGAATGGAAGAAAGGGCTTCCAACTTTAATGATAAGCAAGTTTGGGGTCCTCCATAAGAGAACTGATTATTTATAAACTAATTTGCATGTGTTTTTAGAACAGTGAATGAAGAAATGTGCAGAGGACAAAAGCTTGAGAGAATGGAAAAAATATTTTTTAAATAAAGGGCTTTTCTTTGAAGGGTAGTAACAATTTGAAAAAGAAAAAAAAACCCACATAACCGACTATAAAGAATGAATTAGAGGTGGAAATAAATAGGTATTCAATTTTTAAAAAGGGATTCACTTTGATAAAAGTAAAACAAAATCTCAGAGGAAAAAAACTTCAGAAAACAAGGATGGATGGAGGCAAACATAAGAGAGTACAGAGAAAACAGGGTGCTGTTCCTATGAGGTACATTTAAAAACAACACAGGACCTACTCCACAATTATAAACCTGGTCATAATCATTTTAACTTTTATTTGTTTTTTCTGTTTCAACCTTGACAGGTCACTCAGAACTAAACATAGAGAGCTGGGAAAAAGGTTACACTTAGAGGTGAATAAACAATTTTATTATATTCTTATGGCATACAGGTTCAAGGCAAAAAATAATGAGACAGTGCTTTTGGTTATCCTACCTTACTAATCTTGTTAAAAATTATATACAGAGAAGCTAACAACTCTCCTGGAACACAGCACAGTACATATACTTATGTTATATAGATGCTTTCATTTTCAGAGGACGTTCTTTTTAAGCCTCCTTAATAGCAAATACAATGCTTTCCTACCCTTTTGAGGCAGCTGCCTTCCCTATGGAAAGGCCCATAATAGTCTAGTGATCTAACTTATAAACTAACAAAAATTGACACTTTCAAATAAAGTCACAAAACAAGGAAATGACATCTGGCTCCCACGAACGTCAGTATGTAAGCAGTTTTTAAATAAGGAGACAGGGTTCCTGGCATCCCCAACTTATTCTTACTACCATTATCTACTCCCTGGTTTCCAAAAGCCCCATGATGGGATTGGCAGCCACACTGCCCACAGTGTCCACCATGTGCTGTGTGAACAAAACTTTAAGAAAGTTCAGGCAGGGGTGCCTGGGTGGCTCAGTGGGTTAAGCCTTCGGCTCCGGTCATGATCCCGGTGTCCTGGGATCGAGCCCCGCATTGGGCTCTCTGCTCAGCAGGGAGCCTGCTTCCCTTCCTCTCTCTCTGCCTGCCTCTCTGCCTACTTGTGATTTCTCTCTGTCAAATAAATAAATAAAAATCTTAAAAAAAAAAAAAGAAAGAAAGGAAAGAAAAAAGAAAGTTCAGGCAACTGATTCATACCAGGGGAAGGCAGGCAAGAGAAGAGTGGAAAGCTGTGATTAACTCAATCTACCCTTATCCTCCATTTTCCTAATGGCACGCCTCAACTTACCGTGTGACCGTGTGCAAGGTGTGGATCTTCCCTGAGCCTCCAATTCTTCACTTGCCAACAACAGAATGATAACTACTTTCTACCTGGGGATTTTATATACGGTATAGACCATTTGTCTAGAGCCTCAAACAGAGCCAAACCCAAGGTAAACGGTAAATGAAAACACTTATGTTGACTAATCCTTATCTTAGACAAAATAAGCACTGAAAGGAAATGTTTCCGATCTAAACAATATGCAGCTTTCAGACGTGGGATTTATATGTGTCAATATGCCCTCCCTACTTCATCTGGAAGCTGATGTGATAGGGGGAAGGAGTCAGGGAGACCTAAAACACTGAGTCATCACTTACAAATCTGTTGTTTGCTAGCATGTGAAACTTGAAAGAGGCAAAAGCCAAATCTCCTTCCACTTCTTCTATGACAATGAGTGAGTTGGAATACGCTCCAGATTTCCTCAAAGCTCTAGGTTTATTTAACAATGTACTAGCTTTTATCATGTCCTTATGCTTCGTAAATATCACACACCTTCAACCGAAATGTAGTCTACACGGTCAAGGACGGGGATTTCTATTTGTGTCCCTGGTGCCTAGAACACTGTCCTGTGAAATGACGATGCTCAGTGTGGGCTATAGACTGAGAGGCTATCTGATGTACAGGCTGGGCTGAGTCTACTCACTGATTGGCTGGAAAAAACGGCACCCCAGGGGGCCTTTCAGAGCCACTATTCATGGGGTCAAAGAGCTTTTATAGTAAAAGTTTCAGAAATGAAGTCATTAGTTAAACAAATATTTTCTGAGTGCCCACTCTGTGCCAGGAACTGCAAATGAAGATACTGTAAGACAGACAGTACCCTCAAGAAATTCAGCCTGCAAGGTAAGTAAATGAGTTATTTAAAGCACAGTGGGATAAACACAGGGTGCTATATGCACAGAGAATGTGTCCCAAAACCCAGTCTTCTGGAGAAAGAGACAGCTTCACTGAGGAGAAATGAAGTAGGAGCCTAAAGGTCTAAAGGTGAAAAGTAAGCTTGAGTTACTCCAAGGCAAAATATTTGGAACTCAACTGGAAGACAAGCTGAACAGGAGGATACAGAATCAGGGCACAAAACAGGCACAGCCTGCCAAGAATAAGACGGAGCTTTAATCTTATGTCATTAGAGAAATGGGGCAAAGTCTCCTGTTTCTTCCCTTGTGTTACAGGTAATAAACGTATATATAATATATACATGGCTACAAAGTCTGGGTACCTGGACTGCAAAGCCGCAGCCAGAGAATGCAACTTACAGAATTCATGCCGTTGGGCACTTTCTGTTCTGGTTCTTAATTCAGCCTAATGTAGAAAAAGGTCTTTTCTGCAGGACTCCCAGGAAGATCAGCATCCCCCCACTACCACCCCATCTGGTTCCTCAGTCTTGACTGAATGGAGAGGGATAAAAAAATAGATTTGGCTTTGTTTTATTTTTATTGTTCCCTGCTTTCCATTCAGTTGCTTAAGCTGTATTTATTTGAGGATGACAGGCTCCTAAGAAGATGAGTCAACCTCTATTTTATCCCTTAATACCAAATCATTTCTACTTCATACATATTCTAGGTAAACATAATAAATATGCCGCTCAATTCCATAGGAAACGCCCAGCAACACGATATAGACATCACAGCATAATGGTGAGGGAGGAGGAAAGAGTGGCAAGGATTCAACACACCATGTAACCGCAACCAGAAGGGTTACAGTACAAGAGGATGTCCCTAATAATGCAACTGAACAAGGATATGCTGCATCTGAAGCATTTTAAATTACACTCATGGAGTGGCATTTGGGAGCCCTCTTTGCTCATCTAATGGTTTTCATGCCTGCCAGATGCACGACTATAATTAGATTCACTAAAACTTGAAAAGAATGGCCAATGAGTAACATTTTTCCTAAATATCCCCAGAAGGAATCTGAAGTTCCCAACAATTTAGGTATGGGAAGAAAAAGTAGACTACAGATATGGGATTGAAGGGGTAAGAGTCTCATGAGAAACTGACAAAACACTTAAATGACAATAATTTATCAGGGTTATATGAATCTGTGAACTGAAACAGAAAGAGGGATCTTTGAGCAGTTTCTTCAACAGAATTTAAATGGAATTAATGAAGATGATAGGACATCCACTTGAAAAAAGTTTCATCGGCCCTCAACAGTCATACTCTGTGGCCAACTTATCTTACATTCCAATCCAAAGTATTTCACCTTTCATTGCCTCAGAGTTCAAGAATGCCAACATTCAGGAGACCACACGTGCATGGCGTCTTTCCCAGGGCACCCTGGCACGCACACACTTAAAATAATTAGTTGTAAGTGCATACCCATTTTCAAGATGATGTATGTATAGCTGACTCTGTTGCTTACTGACACTTAAAAGAGCTATTTAATTTGTTGTGATAAAGCAAGGAGAAAGTAGCTGTCAGTTAGGCTGCCATTTCTGTCATAGTTTTTAATAATACAGCTCCTGTAATTACACTGTGGTTCCTTATATTAACTCAGTGAAAGCTTGCTTGGTTTTAGCCTGAAAACAATTTATGAAATTATAGAAACAGAATGAACATAGCAGTTCATTTGTTGAAGCAATTATCCAGATCCTTGTCAAAAAAAAAAAAAAAGTACAAGTGAGAGAAGACTGTGATGTGCAAAAAATGGTTCTAATTCTATGCTCTAATATGTACAATATGTCTGTGGTTGCGCTGAATTATGTTAATAAACTGCAGCCGAAATATATTTGTCACAATAGAAAGAAAAGGCGCTATCAATCGTCCTGCCAGATACTTTAAATTAGTCACCAAAGGGTCCAGCCAGAGATTCCTCTACGACCTGCAGATGAAGAGAAAGGCTCACTGTACAGTCTTCTGGAACTAGAAGGATTTTTCTAGTATTTTTGAATTATCTGGAAAATAACTGTAAAGTGAACTATGGCACAAATGTCATTTTTAAGTGACATTTAAAAATCTAACCCTAGACACCAGTCCGATGTTATTTTTGAGTGGTTATCCATCAAAACCCAACTTCCCAAGCAGCTTCTAAGAAGGGGATTTAGGACACTTGTTGCACAGAGGGTAAGGAGTAAGACACTCAAGTGATGTCAGGGTTATTGTTTAAATAACTGCATAAAGACCAAAACACGTTTCAAGATGAATAAAGTCTCACTTCATACTCTATTAAGGCAAGAAGTCTACTGTTTGTTTGCATTTAGTCAATATAGAATAACTTATAAGAGCAGCATTGTGAAGCTATGTCACCCAAGTTTTACTAAGCATGTTTCAAATCTCTGAAATAACAATTAAGTCAATTTTAAATATTCTACCTGCAGAAAAAAGGAACAATTGTTGACTTAATTAAAAGTTTTCAAAATTCTTACACATTTATCACATAAATATCTCCCAAAGAAATAACAGCTCAAGGAAAAACATTATTTCTCCATACCAAAAATAATCTAGCCTCTTTCTTCTAACTAGACCACAGAACTTTAATAAACACACATTACCAAATGTTTCCTTTTAATTATTTTAATAGTTAATTTGCAGGAGATGAAAAAGAGAACAGGGATCTAACACTAAAATAAAATGAAGTGCTAGAAACAGAAGCAAAAAAAAAAAAAAAAAAGCCCAAGCTCAAATTGTGAATTGTGCAAAGTGTTATACGTAATAAAATGTGGATGTCTTTCTTACTCCCCACATCTGGAGATAGTTTAGTATACCGATTTCCAGAAACCAAGCAATTGTCCAGGCTGACTAGCCCCTTTCATTCACAAATAAACAATTAATGAAATGGACAACTAATTTTCCAAGTGTTCATATTCATTAGGCTGTTTCCTGAAATTAAGTATCTGCCTCATGATATAATACTGTACACATTAAACAGTCTCCTACCACCCCCTTGCCCAGCCACATTTCTCCTATCAAATGTAGAGAACTAGGCATTTGTATTTCTCTTAACCTTCCTTGTAATACACAAGGATTAGAAAATTAGATTCCCTCAACCGTGCTGAGTAAGTACAAAATACTAAAATACGACGCGATCCCCTCACCAATCCTATTCTCTAGAGAATTTCTATTCTCAGGGCTCCGCTGACTCACTAAATATTTATCAAACACCTACTATGCGGAAAGCAGAATTCTAAACCCTGACCTGTAAACATAAATAGGTCCTCAAGGAATTTACAACTGAGTAGGGAGATAAGCCTGGCCACAAATAACTATACTATAAAGTAGAATGTGATCAATGTGACAAGAGAGGCATAAACAAAATGCTTTAGGGTTCAGGGGAGAGAAACTACCTCTTCTGAGGTAATGAGAAAAGGCTTAGTGAAGGAGGTGGTTTGGAAGATGGATAGGCTTTCAAGAGGCACTGGACTCGAAGGTCCTTGAGGTCAGAGACCATGTCTTGTTTGACTTGGCATTACCCCCCACACGTAGCACAGTGCTGGGCCATCAGCACCATGAAAAAGCTATTTAACTGAATTCAGCAAGCCAAGATGGAGAAAGAAGATCACCCAAGAAAATGGACGAGTTCTCCTAATGTCTGTAGGACAGCATGAGCTCGCTCAAAGACCATGTGAGTTTTAGAAAAGAGGATACCTACGGATGTAAAGTTAGACAGGCAGTCTGAAAAACAAATTTAAACCAAAATAAAAGATAGCCAGCAAAATTTATTTTAAATTTTGAACCACAGGGAACATTGACAATTTCCCTGCATAGGAATAATTAGCAGAACTATACATCTATTGTGCCAGAATATATTAAGACTATATTAAGAATATAACCCATGTAGTTTTCAACTTTAAAATGCAGAGCACAGAGTAAAGAAAAATATACTACATTGAAGAAATAATTAGGAACCCACAAACTTACTGACCATTACGCTGACAGTGTGCCTTGAAGGCCAAGAGAAGCTTCCATTATTATGTGTGCAATCCAAGAAAATGTTCCCTTAGCAAACATGAAGTTTAAAAGAAAAATGAAATCAAAGAGAAAGGCAGCTCCAATTGCCATGTGTTGTTCAAAATCGGTGGTGGCAATAGGGTGTGGAGCATTCCACTACCACTACTCAGACTCCTCAGAACAGGTATTTAATGCAAAAACAACACACAGCTCTTCTGGAAAAGGAGATGAGCTTTGACCTTCTGTTTCTTTAATTCCCTGTGTTCTGTTCAAGGGGTCCGGCTTGCTACCTTTTATTTAAGTGACAACAGGCAAACGCAAGGGGAGGCTCCCAGGCTTCCCAAGGTTGTTTAGGATCTCCTGCATCCCTGAATGTCCCTCCATCTATGTGAGGAATTCTTGGCAACTAGGACAGCAGACTATGACAACTCCCCGGGATTTCCAAGAAGGAAAGGTGACAAGTATGCTTGTCATTTGGATGTGTCATACAGGATTGCAAAATTGTCTGAGATGTCTGTTTCCAGATAAACTGTGTATTTCAAATGGTCTAGATGACATCATGTGACATGTGGCTTAACAACAACAGAGAAGTAACAGCCACACAAGGAACAGTACTTTATGGAAAACTGCCCCCAAAGAAACAAAGACTAATGAAAACAAATCCCGATTCCTGGTTCATTTGCTTCCAGAGCCAAACCTAATGAAATAAGGCTCAAAACCAAATTACAGTGGTCCCATTAAAAATAATAATATAAAATTATATATATAATTTGTCTATATAATGTTTAGAACTGAAACCCAAACATGTTGAATTTAACTGTCAACTGTCACAAACTTCAAAAAAAAAAAATACTGGGGGTGGGTGGGGGCGGGAACACACCCTGGGATTTCAATGAATGAATGAAATCCTAAGAGAAATAGTTGGCCATTGATCAAAACTTGGAAACCCTTCCAAAATATAAATGTGTGAACTTTTTATTAGTCTTACTCATTTCAGCTTCCCAAACCACAGCACAAATCAATGTATCTCTGCTTCAGGACCAAATTCAGCTCACTGTGATGACCTTAATTTTAAAAAGCTAACAAAACCACTTGGAAAACTTTATTTTTTCCTAAAGGAAAATCCAAAGAATTCAACCTAATCAATGTAAATGGCTTTACTATCCTAATTTATGGAGTATAAAAAGTACTTTTTACTTTTATCCCTACCCTCAAAAGAAGCTCTGTTGACACATTATGGTGCCCCAACCCAGGCACTATTTGCTTCTGAACACAGGAATGATGTTTGAAAGAGTGAGGATACACAGCTCATCTTCAAAACAGGAAGTTAGGTTAACTGTCTCGATATTCCTAAAGCAAGCAATCTTAGAGATACTTCTCAAGCTCTGGCTATGTGTCAAGTACTAGGCTAAATATTTTACATTCATGTAAATACTTTAACATACATGAATTTAATTTTCATCATTACTGAGCTGGATGGGCTCTATTATCATCTCCATTTTACAGATAAGGAACTCAAAGGTCAAAGAGATTCAGGGACTCAGCCAAGGCCTCACAGCTGGTCAATAAAAAAGTAGGATGTAAAACCAAGCCTGATGAGCTCAACAGTCACATTTGTCCCAACTGTATTATACCAAGAAAACTCCAATTAAGTTGGCAAATCTGGCAACCACGGCCAGTTAATGTTCTCATAACTATATCAAAGAGATCCTCCTTGGGCACATGTGAAAATTTTAAGTGGTTCTCCCTAGCATTTCATAGCATGCTTTCTTCCTGATTTGAATCATTCTGTCCCCATGGTGATTTGTGCAAGTATTACTATATCTTTGAGTAACCATATAATAAACAGTTGCCACAAATATAAAACTCCGTTAGTGCATGAGAGCAGGTAACTGTGAAAGGCTTAAGTCAGTGTTGGCAAATCTGTAGTAACTATTCAGACAACCATATAGCAAATTTGAGAATATGAAAATTAATATAGGATCATGATGATCATTGATAAATGTAAATTTCATGGTCTATCTTCAAGTTCATTTTAACCTTGGCACTGCACTACAAGTGAGATTACTTATTCTGTAACCAAAAAGGAAAGAAGATACAACACATCTGAATGTTTTGAGGATTAACAAAGAAAACCTTCCAAAAATGCTTAAAGAATAAAAAACAAAGACTTGCTTGCTTTTGGCCCAAAATTGATGGTTAGATATAGCTTCTTGGCAAGATGTAAATTGAAAGTTAATCATTTTGGTTTTTAAAAAATCCAACTAAAAAACATCCTTCTATGACAAATTAAATTATGTTTCAATCAAAAAAAAAGCAAAGCAGGGGCACCTGGGTGGCTCAGTCAGTTAAGTGTCCAACTCTTTATAGCAGCTCGGGTCATGAGCCCAGAGTCGTGAGATCAAACCCGTTGTCTGGCTCTGTACTGGGGGCACAACCTGCTTAACATTTTCGTCCTCCTTCTCCCTCTGCCCCCTTCTCTCATCCCATCTTCTCTCGTTCAAGGAAGGGAAGGGAAGGGAAGGGAAGAAGGAAAGAGGGTGGCTCAGTAAGTTAAGCATCTGCCTTCAGTTCAGGTCACAATCTCAGAGTCCTGGGATCCAGCCCCATGTCAGGCTCCCTGCTAAGCAGGGAGTCTGCTTTTCCCTCTCCTTCTGCCTCCCCCGACCCACCCCTGGGCCAGCTTGTGCTTTCTCTATCCCTCTCTCTCACAATCTTATTTAAAAAAATAAATAAATAAATAAAAAAGCAAGGCATAACAATATAAAAAGAGTTATGAAAACAGCTCTCTTTCTCAATCAACATGGAGTTCACTCAGCCCACGTTCACCCAAGAGAATCTCACAACATGCTTTAGAACCAACCCCTCCAAGTTTCACCTATGGATGAAGGAAAAAAAGTGAAGTCATCTCTAGGAGCTTCGGAGTACAGAGCACATACGTATGGTCTTTGCGGCAGGCACAAAGATGACTAAAACCTTTTAGTTAATGAAGGGTCAGGTTCCAGGGATTCACTAGCAGTTCTCTAAAGCACTAACAGTTCTCAGCACCCAGTTTTATCTCATGACTTAAACACATACATAGTACTTGTTATATTGTAGGCACTGTTTTAGGCATTATAAATTCATTCAATCCTCACTATTTAAACTATGTAGGATATAGGTAGTATTATATCCGTTTCACAGATAAGAACTTGGGGGACAGAGACTTCAGTTAACCGTTGAATGCCTCACAGCTTGTGCAAATGGTAGATATAGAATTCAAACCTGGCTCTGGGGTCCATGCTTTTTGTCACTGGGCCATGCTACCTTTGTCCAGTAGTGCCAGTCAAACCATTCCTGAACTAATCTCTAAAGTGAAGTGTCAGTAACCAAAGGCAATTTCCAAGGCTACCAACTTTAAAGACATGCAGCCCTCTAGCCAGATTTGCTTGTGGGAATCCTATCAGTTATCCCCAGTCCCATATTAGTTTATCACTACACTATCAGTGAGGCCAATCAATGCCCTGGGGACTGTCATGACCAATCCTTCCCTGCCATGTGACCTCTAAGATGACTGGGGTCTTCTGGTTAGCCACACTATCTCTGTGATTTAAACCAGACCATCTGGCCTTGTTCTCTGAGGTGGGGCATGTCTAAAATGCTCGGATTGCATTTAACAACTTCTTTCTCTGGCCAAATTTAAGCACTAGAGCTATTCTAGGTAGATTTTGGTTCATGCTATAATTACACAGAGAAAGCTTTCTTTGAGATAAACTTTCATTATCAAAGTCGGCTCACGGGATGGCCCAACAGGAGGAAAGCCACCAGGAACATGGCAGTGGACTTGAGACATGGCATCCAATATGATGTTCAGGGGGTTCTCCTTATTTACAGAATGCAATCAGTAGGAAAGATCTATAAATTTCAGTATCAAAAAAGAGGTGAATTTCTATTAAAATACTTAATAAACTCTACAAATTCTTCCAAAACTATAAATCAAAGGTCAGGCTGAAGCAAAGAATAAGAACATGAGGTAGAGAAAAGGGTGGATATTAATTACTCCCTTCTGCATGAACCTTGACTGTTCAACTACTTAAGTTATGCATTCTTAAAAAACCAATAAAGTCAGCTGGTACTTTGTGAAGCTCCAATACGATGCCTTCTATAGTCAATAGTTGACTGATCTCATAAAGTCAGAGAATAGTTGCAGGCTCATTTAGTCTTAAAGCTCTGGAGAAAGAGGCACTCTCTCAAAACTCAACTGATTTTCAGGAAAGAAGAAAGAATAGTTTATCATCAAAAATATTTAACTACTGGGGCACCTGGGTGGCTCAGTGGGCTATAGCCTCTGCCTTCAGCTCTGGTCATGATCCCAGGGTCCTGGGACTGAGCCCCGCATCAGGCCCTCTGCTCAGCAGGGAGCCTACTTCCCCCTCTCTCTCTGTCTCTCTGCCTACTTGTGATCTCTGTCAAATAAATAAATAATCTTTAAAAAAAATATTTTACTACTAACATGGCAACAAATTTAATTGAGTCACCAAAATTCTCAACTTTGTAAAAGTGAAGCAATTCAAAAAATGCTACCTTAAAAAAAAAGGTAGATCAACTGCGGCCGCAGCAAGAGGGAAAGAGAATAATTACAAAATTTGAAAGGGAGGGGTGGCTTTCATGGGGGGACAAAAGAAGAATCAGGAAACCAAATGTCCCAGTTAAAATATTCACAGGAAAATTACTATTACACCATCAGTGCTCCTTCCAAGAATCTGAGAAGAGAAGAGAGGGGCAGGAGAATATTCAACCCCAACACAATACTTTAGGAAAACAGGAATAGTTTTCTTAAAAAGAAATAAAAAGGGTCTCCTGGAACACCAACCTCCCTGTGATTGCAGGGTGAAAACTGTAACATAAAAACCCAGTCCCTAAGTGCCAGAGGAAAAGAAACTTTCCCCAAATAAGAAAATAAAAATAAACCTTCAGTTAAAATAATATATTACACACTGACGTAAACTGAAATGCTCTTGTCCATGGGTTGAGCTTATGAAACCCTTAAACATGAGCATGTAACACTAACAAACTATTTGACATTATTATTTGGGTTCAAAGACTCCCTTTCTCTAAATGTTTATAGCACCATACCAGTTATTTCAACGGAGTTGACACAATGAATTTCAAATGATCTAATACTTTTGACTTACCAGCGGATTAGCACATGATTACTCTGAGTAAAAGGATTATTATTATTGCTGCTCTAAGATATTAACACTTTCTGTAACATGCTCTAAGGACGACGCTGTATAGATCACCAAAAAATGTGACAAAATACATGGGTGAGAGGGGATTTTTAAAAAGGAAGGTGATAAGTGTTCTCTTTTAGGTTTTCTTGCTTAAAATAAGGTGGGCCTCCCAATGGTAGAAGCAGCATTTTTGCATGACGTTTTCAGTGGTATACAAGTTCCAAATAAGTAAGTCCAGTACTCAGTGCACTTCAGAAATTAAACCACGTGTGGCCTTCTTGCCATGAAGATCAGGCTCCAAACAAAACCCCCACTTTGTAATAGACAACTAATTCTCCTGTAATGAATGACAGAACACAGCATTAATATACTTAACAAGACAGAGCTAAATTCAGTGAAGCTTGACGCCATTTATATGAAAAAGGGTTACATTTGTAGACAGAGCCAAAGGGAGAGAGGATAATTCTGAATTAAACAGCACAGCTTCTGCCCTGGAAATAAAGATCACAGCTAAAAGAGGACCCCGAAAACTGGCAGCAGCAAACAAAGCCAAATACCACCATATTAAATCCTAACTCTCCCTGATGAAAAGGTAACAGCTAAAGGACTTTGCTTAGACCCTCTATTGGCAAAAGTGCCATTTCTTTATAGCCTAATTCCTGGCCCATTAGAAACCTGTCCCTTCTCTACCAAACTCCATGATATTGCAATGCAGCTGACCCGTAACACTGTCACAGAAAAAATCAGGTAACCCAAATGATGTCTTACTATCTACTGAATCCTGTGGGTATGTCAAACCAAAAGATGGGAAAGTAAGGCAGGTGACGAAAAGTGAGTATGCTGAACAGATAAGTTTAGGTGGCTTTTTGAGGGTTTTAGTGTTACAGTCACCCTTGTTCTAACAAAAACGTTCAGAGAAGTCCTACAGACACACGTTATTGTGGAAGTTGTATATGTGTATGGATATGTGCGGCCCATCACAACAAAAGATTTTTTTTTAAAAGCCTACCAATGATATCACGCCAACTCTCTTGTTTTCAGTGTAAGTTCAGAAAACGGATTTTAAAGCAGAAAATGGATTAAAAACATAGGATATGAATGATGCCAATCAAGCCCTTACATTCTGAAAATACTTTGTCAATTACTGTAAGTAGACCAGAGGGTATTTTAACTCCTCTAGCAGGTTTACAGTAAGAACACTGACCTAAACAGCACACTCTGTGCATCTGGTCATGGGACTGATTCTGGACAATGTTCATACACACATCGAGGTAACACCATTGGAACTGCTATACCTTGAGGCAGGGAAGCCTCCGCCTTCCTCTTCTCTCCCCCATCCACAGTGTTATCTGGTTCTGCTGTTGTCACAGAGCCAGGGAATGAAGCTCTTCCAGAAAACTTACCCAAGATCAAACTGTGCCTGGTGACAGCAGTGTCCAGGCCATAAGTAATGTTCAAAGGATTCAACAACGCCTGTGACTGATCATTCTCTTTCCCTTGCCATCACCTGCTGATTTTGTCCAGGTGTTTTATGGCTATCTTGAGGATCTGGAGAACAGACAGAGGGAAGACTTTGCCAATTTCTTTTGTCTGGGATTGTGAATTCCTTACACAGATGGCGGACAGCCTCAGCTCGGGGCAGCGCCAGGCTACGCTGCCTTCAACCTCCAAAGGGAGAAACAGAGGGAGACATTATCTTCTCCCACAACACTGCCTGTAACATGTCTGTGGTTAGCAAACTGAGACAGCATGGCTTCACAGGGGGTAAAGTGAAGAAGTAAGAAAGTCAACAAATAACTTGACAATATTTACCTGTTTGGCATATCACTAAGCATTTATTTACCAAGGAATCAAAACCGCTGATGAGAAAGAGGATTCCTGAACAAATGTGCTTCTATCAAAGACGTCTTACCCCAAGTTTCAGTTACTTTTTCAATTGTATGTCAAAGACACCAGCTCTCCTAAATTAACGAAAATAGTGACTAAAAATCCAAGTCAGTCCTTTTGAGCTATTATACTGCTGTGCTGGAAATAAAATTGGACTGGGTTTATCTACACCTATGATCTCTAATATGGTAACCACCAGCCATATGTGGACACTAAGCACATGACATGTGGCTAGTCCAAACTGAGATGTGCTCTAAATGTAAAACAGACACTGGACTTTGAACAATATGAAAAGATGAATGTAAAATGTCGATAAATATTCATAATAATTATATATTTTTATATGTACTACACATGGACATGATAATTTTTGATACACTGGGTTAAATAATATATACTATTAAAATCAAGCTCACCTGTTTCTTTTTACTTTTGTAATGTGGCTACTAGAATATTTAAAATTGTATGTAAAGTATTGGGTGGTGCTCGTCTAGACCCCAGGACTCTTGTCCTTTCAGTCTATTATTGGTTATTTGACCATAGTCTTCTTTCTTAGCCTTCTGAGCCTCCACATTTTCAGATGAGAGGGAAGGAAATAAAGGTTACAGATTCAAAATTTTAAAGCTCCAAAATTTATAAAATTTTATTTACTTATTTTTCAGACTTCCATTCCTAAAGCCCAGGTCCATTTTCATTTGGGCCTGCTCTAAAGAAGCAATGAAGAACATGTAATAGGAAAAAGGTTTTATCCATTATTTAATTAATTTAAGAACCTACAGCTCATTCTGGTGATTTTTTTTTAAAGATTTCTTTATAGGGTGCCTACGTGGCTCAGTTGGTTAAGTGTCCAACTCTTGATGTTACCTCAGGTAACGATCTCAGGGTCCTGGGATCAAGCCCCACGCTGAGTCTGAGCTCAGCACAGAGTCTGTTTATCCATCTCCCTCTGCCCCCTCCCCAGCTCTCTCTCTCAAATAAATAAATCTTTGTTTTAGAAATAAAATAAATAAATCTAATCTTATTTGAGAGAGAGGGAGAGAGAACCAGGTAAAGGGCAGAGGGAGAAAGAAACTTATGAGAGGCTCAATCTCACAATCCTGAGATCAAGACTGAGCCAAAAGCAAGATTTGGATGCCCAAGCGACAGCAGCACCTAGGTGCCCGCCCCTCTGGTCATTTTTTTTAACTAAAGTTTTTTAGAATGATTTGCATAATATTTTTAATGTCTTCACACTTATCAATAATGAGTCCCATAGTGACTATTAACTCAGATGATATATAAAATAAAAAATATCTATGTCCTGGATAGATATGGATTTATAAAGCAATGAACTGAGCTACTTGTTTTGTGAGTTCAGATTCATCTGGTAAGAGGGCTACCAAAGCAGATATCCCCTACAAAAAACTCAGAAAAGCTGCAGTAGTTTCTCTAACTAAATCCTAGGAGGTATACCTTAAATTACAAGGTATGGCTGATCCCTCTTGGAGGTACAATTTTTGAAGCAATAGCTGCACTGATCTCATCAGTTATTATTAACTTTGTGATAATTCATGAAACACCTCCTCACACAGTTCTTGGGTGGCCAGGCTCCGAGGAAGGATATATTTAGGAGCCTGTTGCTTCCACGACTTGTATTAAGTGTTGGTGTTATGTGACTGAAACAGGGCTGAAACACAACAATTTCAGGCAACAATTTAAATCCTTAATTACACACTATTATTTCTCTGTTATTAAGACATGATGAACAACTTCATTCTCTAAGTTCCTTGATGGGAATAAACATTTTATTTTACAGGTTATGTTGAGAATCTGAATCAGTGCACTGCCTGAATCAGAGAAAGGAAATGGAAAACAGGAGGAGGAGATTAAATGTAGGACAGAAATTCAGTATCTGTTTAATACATGCATTTTTACCAAAATGATGGTGAAACTAAACCCCACATCCTGGCTCACTGAGAGCCTTGTTGGAGTATGTTATTGTGTATTTAACACACACACACTCACACACACACACCCCTCACTTATCCATATATTCCAGTAAACGCAACAGGAGTAGTCAAGTCTGCCATAAGAAACTGAAAGTGTAGCATACAGGAGTCATGAGTTACAACTAGAGAGAGACAGAGAGAAAGAGAGAGAGAGAATACTGTACCAGACTGAGTTATTTTCTGGCATGATGAGTTTAAAATCTAACACATAGTTAGCAAAAAACAGCTATCAGTGAATTCTGTTATATTCTTATGTATCTGATAGGAGGAAAGCACAAAATGTGGAAATTTTTGCCAGGAATGAAAGATCAAAGTAAACAGCTCGGGCAGATAGGTGCAAATGAAAAGTTAGTATGGTGTGGCCAAAGCTTAGGAGTCTGCAGAGAAAACGGTCTGAATGGTTTAGGCAACCACACTCTGTAAAGCATTTCAGCGGACCATTTTTAAATTTTCAACATTATAAGCTAACTGTATAGCTGATTTCAAGGATATATAAATAAAACTTTGATTGCAAATAAACTTGTATGTAAATAAAACATTAAATTACTTGCTTTTAAATTGTTCCTAATGCTTAACAGATAAATACTAAAGTGAGGGTGAATTAATTCATAGCTGCTCTTTTCTTGGCCAATACCAGCTGTATGTGGGCCATAATGCGAATGGCTCTTACCAAAAGCCTTTAAGAAAATCAAAGTAAAGCCCATTTTGAGCTCTATCACTAGTATGCAAGATGAAAAGCATTTGGTGAAAAGCAAAGCAAGAAACAGGGAGGGACATCATCTTAGAAAATGATTTACAGGGTCTTTTTGTACCTTTGTTTAATGTTTCTTAAAACAAATAACAGGACTTGCTTAAATGTTAAACTTGGAAACCATAGGATTTCTTTTTTTGTTTGTTTGTTTTTAAAGATTATTTATTTGTCAGAGAGAGAGTGAGTGAGCACAATGAGGGGGAGCAGCAGGTAGAGGGAGAAGCAGGGTCCCTGCTGTGAAAGGAGTCCCTGCGGGGCATCAATCCCAGGACCCTGGGATTAAGACTTGAGCTGAAGGCAGACACTTAACTGACTGAGCCACTGAGGTGTCCCAACTAAATGATTTCAAAAGATCATTTCATTCAGTATTACATTTTATTTGCCTAGCTGACACCTTCTTGATAAACCAAATGTCTTTTTAAAATATTTTAAAATACTAATTAAAACTCTTTACTATCATGTTAAAAAAAATCTTACTTCTTCGCAGCCAAGAAGCTTCCAGAAACCACTAAAACATTCTTGCCCTTGAAATGTCTGAGAATGGTCTCTTCACATTATTATAAATCCAGACAAAGAACTCATATTAATGGGCATACAGTGAATGTTCAGTAGCATGTGGGCTCATACAACAGGGATAAGAAAACCAAAACCCACCTTTACTTGTACTTGTCTGACATAGACCCGCAAGACTACTTGACCATACCAAACCTTCTGTGGCTTATACAGAGTTATATAAATGCTCGCTATGATGAGATATACCTGTAATTTTAAAGGGGCGTCAAGAAAAAGTGCTCACGCAACATAAAAGTTAATTTTACATTAGTATCATTAATATTATACTCACAGTGTAACAGCCAAATAAACCTTGTGCTTTAAAAACAAATCAGGTCACTCGAGCTGCCTGCTGCATTCTGCTAAGAAAGCAAAACCCACCATGCATGCATGGCTAGTGTTGACACTCGTTCTCAATGACTTTTATTGTCTCTGGTCAGCTTTTAAATCTTCTTTTTCCATATCTTCAATCAGAATCCCTGCCTTGTACAAAGCTACATTCGTGGCATTAAACACCCATAAAGACTTTAAGAAATGATACCAAATAGAAGTTACGCTTTTTTAAAGTCAGGGTTATTTCCCTAGTTCATTCGGGTAGTTTAAGTTTTTTCTTTAAATCCAAAAAATATTTCTTTAAAGAATGGTCTTTGTGTGGCTGAAATTAGAATGCACACAAGATAGTTTTTCAAGGCCGGCAAGCACTTCCTAACCAAATCCCCCACTTCCTTTGCTAGCTAAACATAACTGCTTTAAATGTGTACATCCTTTAAAAAGTTAGAAGGGAGCACCTCTCCTGTAATAGCAGACAGCTGGGAAGCCAATTGGTACAGTCCGCGTGCACATTTTAGAAAGCAGCTCTTTAGCATTCAATAACTAAGTGGTAATTGGGCACAGAAACATAAACTGTCAAACTGAATCAAAACCTCTTTGCTTTTCAGAGTATTATTTGTAAGATTATACTAGAATTAAATTTGAACATGCATCCACCCTATGCATTCAGTCAAATTATAAAACAGGAAAAAAATTGCTGTGCTTTCTTTGGATAAAATTAATGTCAGCTTTGTGTCCTTAAACCAGACCCGATCGGGAAATGAAATATGTTTAGTCCTGAAATAGTTGTGGTAATTCAATCCCTGCACTCTCCTTATTTTCTTGATGACAAAGAAAAACTCCCAACTGGCAGGGCCACCTGCACTGATTACTCCTCCATCCACACCCACAGAATATGAAAATGAGCCAATGATCATTAACCTTAATTTCTTCTAACATAAACCTCGGCTCTTTTTCAGTTTTGCTACTCAGGGAACTCCCCTGAGATAGAGAAAAGGGGCTGGGGGGGAGGGGTCGAAATAAGGAAATAGGGAGTGAAAGCTCAGAGCAAAGGAGGTGGAAAGCAAATGAAAAATGGAATCTACCGGCTTTTAAAAAACTGCACAGCTGGCTTATTAAACTTCATACAGCAAAGATGTTACAAAGATAAAGAGATTCTGAGGTATCACCACTCTCCGGATAGTGGAATACACTCCTGTCCAACCCTCTCCTTCTGAGCAAACAATGAGAAAGGATGCTTCCTCTCCGCCCCCTCACTCCTCCACCCAGACAAGACTATAGAAAGAGAACAAGCAATAAAAGATAGGTCTGGACAGCAGGAATGCAGGTGTGGCTGTGAGATCTCCAGGATGAGGACCAAAAGGCCTCAACAGCCAGGGGAGAGATTTCCAAGGTGAGCACTTCAAATACAGTGTTGAATGCATCACACCTTCTGGTCATTCACATTCGAGTATCACCAACTGGAATCATTTTAATTCAAGCTGCGTGGGGCTAGATCCCACTGGCATTACATCATCTTCTAATGGATGAGGAGCTAGTTGGGGCCCTAAAAAGAAACACAACCAGGAGGGGAACAGGAAAATTTCAGAAATAACAGTCTCTTTTGTACAGATGTGTATACTGAAAATTATCTTGTTATGTTTGCCTACAGACCTAAGCAGATTGCCCAAGATTGTAAGACCATGAAAATGAAGAACATATCAACATACCAATGTACGCAACTACACATAACCCTCAGTGAAGCATTCAGGAAGCTGGAAGCAAAACAAACTTTAGAAATCATTACATTGCTAAGTGAAAGCAAAGTCTTAAAAACGTGCTTTTTTTCCATTAGAAATATTGAAGGCAAAGGCAAGTAAATGCTTAGAGAACATAACAAAAGGGAACTGTATTACCTGGAAGTGTATGACAAGATGTTTGCTGTCTACCCAACACAGCGAGACAGAGAACAACTGTGATCACACACTTATCTCCTCATTACTTCAGATTCAAATCAAGTAGCAGCCATGAGGAGGGGGAGAGGCACAGTCAGGAAAAACAAACAAAAACAAAAACCTGGCCATAGTCTGGTTCTGGATTCCACCACACAATTTAAGCGAAAACCTGGCTCTAGGTTGGCCAGGGTTCACAGTCCCCTTGCTTCTCCTCCCACCGCAAGAGGCAAGCGCCCATACACACCCTTCCTTCTGTTTTTCTCTCTCCTTCATCCTCCCACCCGCCCTCAGGCTGTCAAAGGTCAATGGTCCTCTCTGGAAGAGGGGACAGAGTATGGAAGTATTTGGTGCCATGAGTCATCTTAATAAATACTCTAGCGACTGTGACCCAGCAGTGAGCCGGGATGGCAGAGCTTTTAATAAAGCAGCACTTTTGCACACTCACAGCCTGGTTAATTTAATACCTGCCGCTTGTTTACCAAACAGCGTGGGCATGTCTCCGTGTCGATAACTTCCCAGTGACAGTGAGGCGACTGAATCTGGGCACAGAACAGATGCACCTTTTTACGCTCTGTTAAACCGTGTCACAGACTACAGCCCCTGAGTGCATTCCTTTATTTATGCTGCAGCCAGTTGAGCTAATTGTCAGAGACAGACCTGGTTCTAATTCTGCAGAGTCCAGCAACTGCAGAAGTCTATGTGCTGAGGAATGAATGGTGCAGAACTCTTTTCAAAGAGCTGAAAAACAAAGTCAGAGGGTAGAGGCATACTCTGACAATATTTTACCTAGAGAGACTTTCCAAAATGTCACAGATCAGAATAATGGGTTTCTAAGGGTGGGGACAAAGAAAAAGCGTCACTGGCTTTTAAATGAAGTAGAGGAAAGCATATGTTAAGAAAACACCTATGCAAAGAGAACACAACAGAGCAAAGATGCAATCATTTTTCTGATGCTGGCTTAGGACTGTGCAGTTGTAATATATTCACAAGCTTAAAAACTACCTGATCACAGGCCAACACTCAACGCAGCTCACACCAAAAGCCATGCATGATACCAGGACTGACCATCTCAGATACCATGATGCAAGCCTATTAATGACACCAACATTACGAGAAAGACGAGTCCTCATTCATCCAGCCATACAACTTCAGTCTGTTTGGTCGTGTGTAGACAAAGGAACTCCCATTTATTGTTCTCCTCACACCCTGTAGTATTAGAAATGTTTCCTATTAGCTGTAATACCATACTCATATTTTATCAGTAGCAAGAGTTCACTCCAGTTAAAGTTCTTCACCCGTCATGGGCATTTTTCAGCAAATTAATGTCTTTTACTTGCATGACTTCTCTTCATATTATAATTTGGGGTTTAAACAGATCATAATACTTCACAGAAAAGAAAAAGAGAAAAAGAGTTCAGTGTTGATAATTTTTACTACTTATGACTAAATGATCTCAACTGAGGGATAAAAAATTAAGTCATTTGTCTTATGAGGTACAGAGGACATTTTATGGCGTACAATTTAGCTAATAATGGGTTGGGGCCAATCCTTAACAAGTCACATGTTTCCATTGTCCCTTCACCCCCTGCTTATGTTTTTACCACATCCTAACAAAAACATGACCAGAACTGGTGAAAAACATACGGTTCCAACTAATGAATCACATACTTTCCCGCAAGTACAGTAAGTACTACCAGCTGTGTGACAGTCTTGCTCTGGCAGTGGGACCAGCGTAGAACAAGCCGGCCCGTCGGAAAGCAGCTGTATTGAAAAACCACAAGCAATAGAAGTGTGTCTGCCTTCTCAGAGCGGCTTTGTGTCTGTTCTGTGTCTCTGCTCTGTCCCCATAACGTTGCCAGCCATCTTGTGTGGAGAAAGTTTCAAAAATTTTAGAGGTAGAGACAAAATCCACAAATCCAAAAAAACTTAAAGTTTTTAGGAAGTACTGTCACTGTGTCATGTGGAGTGCCATGAGAAATTTAAAAAAATACACTTCTCTCCCACATCCATCCTCCACTGCGACTCGCCTGGAAACTAAAGAGCGTGCATCTCTGTGTATCTAAAGAAGGGAGACGGGAGGCAGGAAGAGGAACAGCAAGAGATCCAGCTACTTACAGACAGGCTGACAAATGCACATGAACACACACACACACACACACACACACACACACGCACACTCAGAACAATTCGCAGATTATCAACTTATGCCACAAGCTACTACAAAAATTCAAACCTGCCATTTCTACAACAATAAGCTTCATTTGCAACCACAGAGCATTCTGAAAAAATTCCCTGGCAAGCCCCAGATATTTTTACACAAATGAACTTTTCCTTTCTGTGAAACAACATTCAAATGGATAAACATTACTGTGAAAGGGAAAGAAAGTCCAGCAGCATTCATTTAGAAATGTAAGTGGAAGTGGTAGGATTTTTTAACCTTTATAGTGTGTGAAGGCAATAGCTAATAAACTTTTACCAACATTATCAAGTGATCAGTAGCTTTTATGTAGCGCACAAGGACCATTTCAGGCTTGCTCTGAGAAAAAGAAATACCTAGAGTTGTCATTCTTGGCTTTTCCAAAGATTCAGTCAGGAAAAAAAGTGGTGATTTTTTTTTTTTTTTTTTTTGGCAAGTGTTTTAAATGCGGGGAAATCACACATAAGGACTAAAAGGATGGTATGCTTTTAATGTTTGCCTTTTATCAATTAATTTAGCCAAACAAATTATTCTAAGCTTATATTATAAAGATGCTTCATCCAGTAAAAACCTAATATGAAAGTCATATTAAAACATCTTTTCTTTCTGTTTATAATTCAGTTCTATGAATAACTTTTGTTTTTAGTGAAGCTATCATCAATGAAATACTTAAATCATGATCAGAAGATTCACTGCATTAATAGTGAAAACCTGGGCCCTTAAAAGGGTTTAAATACCTTCTGAGTGAATTTTCCTGTGCCTGTGTTTAGGGGACTTCAGGGATGGGCTGGTCAAAGGTAAGTGCTCAGGTTGAGTCTAGAAATCACACGGATTCATATGGTTGGATCAAGCCAGACACAACGCAGAGTACTAACCACTATACAATCACGGCGAGCTACCGGGACGCCACAAGCCAGACAAAAGTATTGAAAGCACCACGTAATATTGGGGAAAGAGCAAACATGGACATATACTAAAGCATGAAGAACAAGACTTTTCAGATGTTCACTAAAATGCGAATTTGAAAAACAGTACACTGATAAAGAAATAGGACATACGTTTTTTTTAAAATGACTAGTTTGTAGCACTCTTACTTCATATTAAATCTAATGAAGAATGCTAGTCTAAGAAGGAAACAATCCAAAACTGATTATAAAATTACATAATGAAATCTATCAAGAAAGAACTAATATAGTTAAGCCAAACATGATAAAATTACTATGAAACCATTAAAACTCATAGTAATTAATTTCATGATACAGAAAGATAATTATAATATATTGATAATCAAAAAGCAGCTTATTAAACAGTTACATTTTAAAATGAATGCAAATTAATTACCCTGAAATGATTAACACCTATGTGGACAGAACTACTGGCAATGGTTTCATTGTTGTTAAACTCCATTTTCTAAATTTCATTTATTTAGCATATATAAATTACATGTAAAAATAATACGTTTAGAGGCTTTATTTCTAGTGTGATAAATCTGATGATTAAGAAATCTAATAACTAGACTTCTGGTCTTCATTAGTAGTTATACTTCAAAACTATGTACTAAAAAATGTATGAAGTTTTTCTTTAAAAATTGGGTTTCTTAGGGTGCCTGGGTGGCTTATTCAGTTAAAGGTCTGCTTTTGGCTCAGGTCATGATCCCAGGGTCCTATGATTGAGCCCCACGTCAAGCTCCCTGGTTAGCGGGGAGCCTGTTCCTCCCTCTTCTCACTCATGCTCAGCTGCTCTCTCTCTCAAATAAATAAAATCTTTTTTAAAATTGTATTTCTTTGAATAATTATTTAAAACCTACATTTATCATATGTATGTATGTATATTCTTTGTTAAATCTAAAGACAGGTAGTGGGGACACCTGGGTGGCTTAGCTGATTAGGCGTCTGGCTCTTGATTTCGGCTCAGGTCATGATCTCCAGGTCATGGTATCAAGCCCCATGTCTGGCTCCCCATTCAGCAGGGAGTTGGCTTCTCTCCCTTTCTCTCTGCCCCTCCTCCCACACCCACTTGTGCATGCTCTCTCTCTCTCTAAAATAAACCTTAAAAAAAAATAAAGACAAATACTATATTTACTATGTCCCCCAGCCCCAATTTCCCAAAAGTACATTTTCATAATTTGAGCTACACACTAGCCTTTGTTAATTCAAACTTCAAAAATTAACAAACCAGAGATCTTAATCTTTACCTTTCTAATAAAAATAATACCTTTAAATAGCACTTCTAATTACCAGAGCACTCCC
The DNA here is from genome assembly GCF_010015895.1 of Lontra canadensis. NCBI lineage: Eukaryota > Metazoa > Chordata > Mammalia > Carnivora > Mustelidae > Lontra > Lontra canadensis. The sequence continues at coordinate 3,982,228 of NW_022631064.1, read as the reverse complement.
ATAAAATGAAAGCCCATGTCCACCACTGAAACACCATTCCTTCAACCGCAAACATAGCAAGCTGCCTTGCAGAACCCAATCCAGGGTCCTTGGTAGTACGATACTATAATAGGGTCAATGCAACAGAGCAATTCTGTAAAATATGCTATTCCAGGTTGCAATATGGCAGAAATAACTAGATTAACAACCATACTCTTATAATACAGAACTTAGTATCACACCCAGGAATCGGGAGGATTTATTGTTAAGGAAATATTCAAACTTTTTCATTCTATGATTTCTGAGAGTGCTGGTATGGACTCCATTGGCAAATATTTATTGACCGATTACCATGGCCTAGCACTGTGTCTGTGTTCAGGTTTGAACAAATATAAAGAGAAGCAATTACGAGCTTTTGATATTAATGATTTTGACATGCTGTCTAGGTGTTTAGAAATCCACAGAGAACGTTCCAGAGAAACAGAGGAAAGGCACTAGCTCATCTGAAGCTTTGAAAAACTTCAAGCGGGGCACCTGTGTGGCTCAGTGGGTTAAAGCCTTTGTCTTCAGCTCAGGACATGATCCCAGGGTCCTGGGATCAAGCCCCACACTGGGCTCTCTGATCAGTGGGGAGCCTGCTTCCCCCTCTCTCTCTCTCTGCCTGCCTCTCTGCCTACTTGTGATCTCTGTCTCTCAAATAAATAAAATCTTTTTAAAAAATTAAAATTAATTTTTTTTTTTTTTTAAAAAGAGAAGAAAAACTTCAGGAAAAAAGGACAACTTTTTGGTAGGATGAGGCATAGGGAAGAAGGTGGTCAACATGGGAGAATGCTCAATGACGGGAAACACCACCAAAGCAGCAGACAACTACAAGCTGGTCTGTGCTGCTAGGGCATGAAGAGACAAGAGCAAAGCTGGAGAAGGAGGAGACAGGGTCTACTCACAGAGTATCCGAACTGTCCTTTTAAAGACCTTCTCCCATGAGAACTGTTCAAGATCCACAGCTCCATTATCCACAAGAGTGGGAACTATCCATGTCATCAGGGTGGTGGGAGGTGGGTGGGGACAAGGGAACTATAACCAACCAACTAATTTCTCCTTTCTTTTAACTTCCATTTTATTTCAAAAAAGCACTCACTGGGGACACATGGGAGGCTCAGTTGGTTAAGTGACTGCCTTCGGCTCAGGTCATGATCCTGAAGTCCTGGGATTGAGTCCCACGTCGGGCTCCCTGATCAGTGGGGAGTCTGCTTCTCCCGCTGACCCTCTTGCATGCTCTCTCTCTCAAATAAATAAATAAAATCTTAAAAAAAAAAAAAAACACTCATTGAACACCTACATGCCAGGTACTGTTTCAGGCACTGAGAACTCAGAATAACTTAGTCCTCCTCCTTGATACTCAAGGAGCTCAATTCTGTGGATCTCTCATTAGCTAATAATTTCTTTAAAAGCCTATACAAAAAATCTGGCATGGCCCTCTATGTCTTTTGAAACATGAAAGCAAAGAAAGACTAAGATAAAAAGAATCTGCATAGGTAAAAGCACAATGGTCCCAAATCATTTTAAGGGTCACATTCTGCCAGAATGATGAAATCATAATTAAAGAGAACAATTAGTCAAGATATTGCTAATTGCAAATATTAGCATATCGGACAATCAAACCTTAGGAAAATTATTCTCTTCATAGGGTAACAGGTACGACCAATTCATATAAGCCACATCACAGACAGTATACACTCAGGTCTAGACTAAACCTTGTTAACCCATTAAATTGGGGATGGGTTGCCGTATCTTTGGCTGACACGATCCCAAGGCCCACTTTCATGGGTTTAATTCATAAGATAACAGAAAAAGAAAAACATTGTGATGCAAATTCTGACACCAGTCAAATTTTAGCACCAACATTTATGCACATGTCTATACCCTATAAAAGCCACTTTCTCAATAATTCCTAATGCAATACCCTTGGGGAAAACAATATAATCGAGTTTTATAGGAGGGCAGATTTCTTAATACCAGCTGGTAATATTTGGGCCCTGAAGCATGCGAACTGATCATATTAAAATCCAGATACTAGCTATTATATCTAAAATTGTTGCTTCATTCATATTTAGCATGAAGAGGAGTCTATCTAAAGCAGGCTCTATTTAATACAATGTGGTTTTAATTGGAGTCTGTTTTAGATGAGCCACCTGTATTTCATCTTTTTAAAATTATCCATAATTTTCTGCACAATTTGCCTCTGCAACATAACGAATAGCAGTTAGTTATAAATTATTGCCATTGTTTAGATGTCTAAGAAGAGAAGGCAAAACTCTGTATTTACTGAAACACAACGGCCCCACACCAAAGAACAAAAGTAGGAAACTAGTGCTCTGCCCTGTTCTAGCACAGGGATGAACAAAGGTATGCATATAGAATTATTCTTGAGCCTTAACTAGAAAGATACCAAATAAAAGCCCTATTATTCTTGCTTCATTATGGTTACTCTGAAGCCTAGTGCTACAGCAACTAAAATCTCACTTTCTTTTCTATTCAAGAAGAGCCTCCATCTCTTTTCAAGCACTTTTAACTCTGGACAGTCCACTGCCATCAACCACCTCAAATAACTTTTTTTAGTGCTATAGTTCTACTTTGAAATTATTCTTACTTAAGTATATTCATGGTTTGTTCCCAACTAAAACCATTCAAAAGCTTTATATCATGTCACTATTTTCTAGTTTTTATCTGCCTCATAATTATTCAAATTTTCTGAAATATGGAGTATCACAGCATCATCATTGTAATGATTCCAATACAGATCCAAATAAATAGCGTTTGCAGACTAAAGGGTATTTGTGTGATGCCTGTAACAAGAACCACATAACAAAGAAGACACCTAAAATACACCTTTCAGAGAAGATTCTTTATTTAATCTGTAAAATAAAAACACACCCCAAAGTCAATAGCCAAAGTCAGAATTTCAGTGGGTATCAAACACATTAAAACTGCTTTTCAGGGGCACCTGAGTGGCTCAGTAGGTTGAGCATCTACCTTTGGCTCAGGTCATGATCTCAGGGTCCTGGGACTAAGTCAGGCATCAGATTCCCTATTCAGTGGGGAGCCTACGCCTCCCTCCCCCTCTGCCTACTGCTTCCCCTGCTTGTGTCTTGTGTCAGCTCTCTCTGCCAAGTAAGTACAATTTTTAAAAAAGAAAAAAAAACAAAAACAAAAAAAACCCTGCTTTCCATCACATGCTAACCTTGGGCCTGCTATGGGCTATTCAGCAGGAATAAAGTGTCACCATCCACTTAAATGTGCTACCAGAGTTTTTTCTCTCTTTGCTTACCAGATAACAGAGATGATTCCTAATTAGATTTCTCTCCCCTAAACAGTTTGTTTCACAACAGGACTCTACTCACCTTGTCTTTTGACAGAACTATTTAAATAAATTATATCTTCCAATTCCAATTTATCTACTGTGCTCACTCAATGGGCTTAAGTGCACTACAGAATGGCACCTTTCTCTTTTGCAAATGTCAATGTGGTGTTTTCTCCAATATATCCATTTCTTTACTATTAAGTTCTGGCCTTGCTTTGCCTTCTCACCTGCTTAAAACATTTTTAGGGGTACCACTAACTGCTATTATTTTTCCCAATTTCTCCAAATACAATGTTATAATTAGTCACAAGAAATCTAACTATCTGCCTAGTGATAAACTAAATATAATTGTTATGTTAAGTATAGTATATTTAAAAATCTAATCTCAGAATTATTGTCACTCAATTACCAAAATTATCTTATAAATAGACCTTCAAATATGTCATTCTTAAACATCAAAGTCAGAGCCCAGAAATCTGCCTCCAGGAGTGGTATGCACTATAGTAGAAGAAAAAAACCCACCAAACTAAAAAAGGTCTTTTCCTTTCAATCCAACCCAGTAACACCAGCAATTTCCTTCCATATTCCATTACGGGAGTTGGAATTCAATGACACTTGATAGAATCTATTATTAACGTGGTTGGTATAAATTACATATAGCATACCCTCTGTTTTGTATAAATTATATAGAATATCCCATATAGAAACCATATTTTGATATTAATCAATGTTAATAACAAACCCTATATCTGAAGTTATTTGTAGCAGTTTTTTCTGCTCTCATATTTTGTTGCACTACTTCCACAATTTGTCTATGAAACCAAGGCTCTTAAATTTTCTCACTATGGTTAAAAAGGGATTAATTTTATCCCATGTTGTATTAGTTACAAGATAACTGAGCTCCTTGAAAGACAATATCATAAATTATCTTGATCCAGAAATTATTTTGAACATTGGTAGGTAACAACACTCTTGCATAAACATCCTTATTTGTGGACATTACTAATTAATTTTTATTTACTTTACAATCTTATGTCTTTTTTTGCCCTTTGGTCTCTGTCATGTAAAATTTGTTAGCCAATGTGCCACAAGCTATAACTAGTTGTATTTAATATTTTATAATACCTTTGAGTACTTTGATAAAAGCAAGAATTTTTCTGTTTTTATAAGTGCAGTCTTTATGTTACAATGTTATGAGAATTTAGCGAGAAGTCAAAAAAATTAGTAATTAGGTCAGTCTGAATACTGCAGATTTTTGTGTGTACGTGCAAGATATAATTTGAAGTTACATATATCAAAATGGAAGGATAATTCTATTGCATGGATTTTTTAGACAACTCTTATTAGAGACTCCAACAAGCTAAATGTATTTTTGGACAAAATCTTCTAATAAACTCAATAGATAAGTCATAGAATCTTTTTAGATATGGTGCCTTCGTGTCATTATCTAGTTTTGTTTTGTTTTTTTTTAAGATTTTACTGATTTGTTTGAGAACGAGAGAGCACAAGCAGGATGTGGGGAGTGGGGTGCAGAGGGAGAAGGAGCAGACTCCCAGCTGAGCAGGGACCAGGACCCTGGCTGGGATCATGACCTGAGCCAAAGGCAGGAATTAACCAACTGAGCCACCCAGATGACCCCATCATCTAGTTTGTATGTATGTATGTATGTATGTATGTATTTAAAGATTTTATTTATTTGACAGAGAGACACAGCAAGAGAGGGAACACAAGCAGGAGGAGTGGGAGAGGAAGAAGCAGGCTTCCAGCTGATCAGGGAGCTCGATGTGGGGCTGGATCCCAGGGCCCTGGGCTCTTGACCGGAGTCAAACACAGACGCTTAATGACTAAGCCACCCAGGTGCCCTCCCCACCATTATCTAGTTTTTAAAATGGGTTTTGTCAATACAGAGGAGAAAGAAAAGTTGCCTATTTGAAAGATCACTAAGAAAACTTCATACACTCCACATGAAAAGGGTAAGGGGTCCAAGTGGAAGGCAAGAAAAAGAATAAAAGGACTCCCAGCAAGTAAGAACAGGAATACGTTATGAAGGGCTTTTGTTTGTTTGTTTTCTAATGTTGAGAGACTGGGAGTAATTTAAACTTAAGATAAAAGGATACTCAAATTTTGTACAAAGGAAATGGCAAAAATAATCTTAGGAATGTTCTTTGGACTATTCTAGAATATTAGAACATGGAGACTGTTAGGAAAAGTGAGCCAACACACCCAAACACTAAATTAAAGTTTGAAATCATATTGGCATATTGTTCATACAAATCATAATGCTACAGGGAAAAAAATCTAATACCAAAAAAAAAAAAAATCTGACTAGCTGTGGTTTATTGTGCAGGAAGGTGCATGTTTTTTGGTTTTTTTTTTTTTTAAGATTTTATTTATTTATTTGACAGACAGAGATCACAAGTAGGCAGAGAGGCAGGAAGAGAGAGTGGGGAAGCAGGCTCCCCGCCGAGCAGTGAGCCCGATGCGGGGCTCGATCCCAGGACCCTGAGATCATGACCTGAGCTGAAGGCAGAGGCTTAACCCACTGAGCCACCCAGGTGCCCCGGAAGGTGCATGTTTTTAAGGAAAGCCTTCTTTTGTCTCGTGTCTAACATATACATCTATACACCATGAAGCAGAGCTAAAAGAGGAATGCAGAATACAGCAACAGATTCCAAATCCAAAGAACACCCCGAAAATATCTGAGGTGCAGTGATAAATTTCGGGGTTACTCTTGCCTTTTTTTTCTTTCTTTCTAAATTCTTTAGCCCAGCTACTGGAATCCTGTATCTCACTTAGCAGATCCTCACAACAAGCCAACAGGTGGGATGTTATTTAAAGCCACGTCTCTTCTTTAATTAGTAAATGAGAGAGTGTTGATGAAAAATCTGGATACAATTTTAAATCATTTGTTCTATAATTATTCTATGATTTAAAAAAAAAAAGCTCAAGTACTCTTTCCTAGCTAATGGGAAAAACAGGTTAAGAAACCTTAGGAATAAATCCTGCTGTGGTATAAGACAACTGAGATTTTTTTTTTCTTTTTGCTCTCTGTGTAGGGGCAAATTTTTTCTCCATTTTTTAAATCATATCTTTATGGTTTTCATTAGGCACATGAAGGCTACAGAATTAATTTTGTGTTCAGAATTACCCAATACAAAGCCCTATATAGGAACTTACGGAAAATGATGCAAAGGAATGGGCTTCTTAAGGTGCCTAATGGACAAGCAAACTTTAAAGGGGAAATGCTCCTTAGTGTTCATGGGATTCAGACCTGAAGTACTAAGATGAAGTTATATAAGATACTGTGAGAGATTCAAGCAAGCTCTCCTAGAGTGTAAACATTGCAGTTCAAGCTGTGATGTTCACCTGACATCAAAGCCATCTATCCAGAACATGCTGGGACAAGCCTCCACCAGGGAAGACCTGCCTGCGTCAAAAGGATGGCTCTAGCCCCCCAAAATAACCAAAGTGTGATTTACCTTACAACAGTACATAATAAATGTGGGCTTTATCACCCTAATTCCAACTGTTCAAAGTCATAACTAAATTTCTATGGCTGTCCCAAATGTGTGTGTGTGTGTGTGTGTGTGTGTAGTAGCTAATATAAATAATACCTTTAAAAATGCAGCAGCCCCATGTGTTTCAAAGACATGTAAACACAACTAAGTGTTTAAGACACCCACAGAGTGGAACAGGCCTCACCTATGTGAGGAGAACTTACCAGCTACTAGAAATTTTAAATATACCAATGGAACAAAATTAAAAGAAGAAAGGAAACAGCCATCTGTTTTATAAAAGGTGAACAACATATATCAGGCAAGGTAAAAAAAAAAAAATACACCAATTCAAAATGTTAAGAATTCTGTGGTATAATTTACATACAGTCAAATACGTAAATCTTAAGTGTCTGGCAAGAATATACTTTGGAGGAAACACACAAAAATCAGAGACAATTTTTTCCTCACTTTGATTTTTATACTGAGGTGTGGCTGATAACAAAACCACTGGGACATTAAAGCACTATAATTAGCAGTGGTGACTCCAAGCAGGATTGGATCCACCTCCCAAATTTTAAATGATTGCTTCAAGCTAAATTTCTGGGAATTTCTTTGGTCTGGTAATCAGTCTGGGAGTCTTGTAGGAACAAGCTTTCTCGTGATATTTCCACTGCCTCGTGGTTTCTGGCAAGGTTGAGCCGTCTACAGAAACAAGATTTTCTAAGAGTGTCTTGTTATTTCCATTTCCTATCTCAAAAGAAACCAAGTGTGTGTGGACCAAAATGTTAAAAATACACACATATGCAAACTTTTTGTCCTCAAGGTTGTTTCTAAATCTAGTCAAATGAAATTCATCAACAGTGCTTCTAAAGATTCAAGGCAGAGCTAGCTGTACTGGTTATTGGATAAAACAGAAAACTTCTAAGAAGTGAACTGAATAACTTTCTATTTTTAAAAAAGTAAGCTATTCTCATAACCATGCCAGCATTAAGAATGTTTAAGACATAAGACATAGTAATATACCAAGCACCCCAAAGTCTTAAGACTACACGGACCCTTCCAAAACATGATTCTTCAGATTCAGATTTTTATCTGCGCTCCTTCAGTGACCTATGTTTCTAATTACATTTAAACTTTTATAATATAGCATGCACTGTTAAGCAATGTGTCATATTCCACTCATAAAAGTGTATTCCCAGAAAAAGATGCCCTTAAAAAAATAGAATTCACTTTCTCATTGATTAAAATACACCAAACAGATAATAATAAACTCTGAAGGGAATGGCGAGTATAATTTTTTAATATTTCCTTTTCCATTTATTTTAAATAAATACAACTCAGTCTTTTTCTAAATGCCCACAAAAATTGCCTCAACTAAGGCCACTGGGTAGGATTTATGATTCTTGACCAGAAATTTGGTATCTAAACACAATGATAATATAAATTTCAAAAAGTTAAATATAATAATTAGACATTAATCATGGCTATGATAGCAATGTAACTTCAGGTAATGACTCTGTTATAATTATTGATCTGACTATATAAAATATTTAGAAAATGTGAGGTTTAAGGAACTCTCATAAAGAGGAAAAAGTATAAAGGGATGTCATGTCATGTGGTTATTTTCCCTGAAAGAAATTCTTCCTCATTGCTGACTTAAAAACGTTTTAGGTATGAAAAGAAAAAAAAACCTATTTTTATAAAAACAGAAGTTAAATAAAGTATTCTGGAATAACACTTCAGAAGACATTTTATCAAAAAAATTTAGTTCAAATAACAGAAATGAGAATTCAGATTCATGGAAATGCTATCATTGGCCTCTATTAAGTATGTGAGCAGGGGCGCCTGGGTGGCTCAGTGGGTTAAAGCCTCTGCCTTCGGCTCAGGTCATGATCCCGGTGTCGTGGGATCGAGCCCCGCATCGAGCCCCGCATCGGGCTCTCTGCTCCGCGGGAAGCCTGCTTCCTCCTCTCTCTCTCTGCCTGCCTCTCTCTGCCTACTTGTGATCTCTGTCTGTCAAATGAATAAATAAAATCTTTAAAAAAAAAAAAAAGTATGTGAGCAAATCATGGCCATTTTATTCTAATATTAAATTTTGGTATTAGCTTACTAATTACTAACATCTAGAAAAGAAAAAAGGCTCACTGTTTAACCTATTTAACTTTTGTAGGCATAGGTCTAACATACATTTCAGTAATGATTTCAAGTTGTAACTTCAAAATAATTACAACCTCAATGCACCACTGTTGAATGCTATCACCATATTTATTCTCTTTTTATTATCTTTATCCGTTGGTGTGGTGTTCCTTATTTAACGCTGTAACAAAACTTTTTATTTTCTTATGACAACAATAACAACAAAAACAAACCTTACAACATCACAGTTAAAGGCAGCGGTGGTGGGAGGAGGGGGGACCTCCAAAGTAGATTACATTTTGCCCCTGTTAGTGACAGTTTGAGGAGTTTTGTTTTGCTTTTAAAGACCAACTTTTATTTTTATAGATATATGAACTCATTTCCACTATGCTGCTTTTAATGGCTGTAAATTAAAAGCAGCAATATAAAGATCTTCATAAAAACTAGAGATCAGTGAAGTATTTGATACACTTCTGTCCTTAATCTTGCCAAACTACATTACTGGTTAAGAAAATTAACCAAAAGAAGAATGCTAAGTCAACAGACTCAGACTACAAAATCCAAGAGGAAGGGCTGCATGTTAAGGAAGTGCAGTGGTGAGATTAGATTAAATCGGGAAACCAAATATTCAAAGATAGATGAATCTTCTTTTCCTTCTCTCTCCACAACTCCTCCCCACAGTAACACCCAAGCTATAGCTATCAGTCCCAACACATTTTCTAATCAGACTATCTAAACACATTGTATTACACACAGATACATGAGAGTTCATTTAATTTTGAGACCTTTACATGTTTAACAAAACGCAAAGGGACAGAACCCTTTCATGTTAGAAAACGGCAATTATTAACTACTAATTTCCAACTAAATTTTCATTTACAGGTTAATCGTTTCCTCAGAAAGCTGAGAATCCCTTGTTCTTATTATGTGCTTAACATTTCAAATTATACTACCCCATTAAGAGGTCATTCTATCAGGCTAGCCAACTTGTGGGAAACACCAAGTTTACGCAAGAAACGGTGAGGACTGACTTGCTGTGAATCATGTACCTGATGAGTGTGTTCTGAAAGATTTTAACAACTCTGTAGCCGTTCCAGAAGATCCCAACAGAAGGCATCAAATATGTGAACTTTAGCTTATAGTATAATAATCCTCTAGCTGATGAAAAGTCCAAACCAGACATCAGAACGCCTAGAATCAAGACCTGGATATGTCCCTTAACTATGAATTTTAGGAGCTTTGTTCTTACAATGAAACTAGCACTATCATCCTGTTTCTTAGAAAGGTGTTATGAGGACTCAAGGAGCAGTAAGTTCCGGGCTCTAGAGAAAGCTAAGGTATTATGAGTGTGAGCATTTACAGATGTACCAGGATGTGAGTACAGGAAGTTAGAAGCTCAGAGGAAGAACTAGAAATGCTCATGGAGAAACACAAGAACTGCTGGATAAAGTAAATACTGGAAAAGTACAAAGAATGAATGCTATGGTCTATACTGTAGAAGTCAATTTACCATAAATATTAATTCCCTAACAAATTCACTGTTTAATTTTTAAGCTTTGCTATTTAATACAAATAACATACACAATCATACTACATATAGTATGAGTATTTTTTCAAAATACTTCAGATTGCAAATCATTCAAAAAATCAGTGAGATGATTAAAATAAAACCTGCAAGGAGATCTTAAATTATGGAAGAAAGGTACTGGTCACATGGGTGAGAAATCTCTTCTTCCTTCTAGAAATGCTCCCTTCCCCACAACTGGCAAACTTAAAAGTCCACACTAAATAAATTTGCTAAGGCACTGTCCCAGATAATCTAAAGTAAATCATCTTTACTATTATGAAACTGTTTAACTGTCCCAATTTGTTGCCTTTATTTAATTTCCAGGTTTTTTAGTCTAACTACTAAAAAGTTTATCATCACTAAAACTTTCTATATTAAGAAAGTATTGGGACTCCTGGGTGGCTCAATTTTTAAGTGTCTGCTTTCGGCCCAGGTCATGATCCCAGGGTCCTGGGATCAAGCCCCACATCAGGCTCCCTGCTCAGCAGGAAGTCTGCTTCTCCCTCTCCCACTCCCCCTGCTTGTGTTCCCTCTCTCGCTGTGTCTCTGTCAAATAAATAAATACTTTTTTTTTTAAGTATTAAGATACAAGTTAAATAATTTATTGGACTAAAGATGCCTATTATCATGTAAGTGCCTAAAATCAACGAGTCTCTAGCTGATATTTCTAAAACTTCTATTATACAGTAACTGTAGTCCAAATAAATGCTACACTTCAATGGAGGTATAAAGATTAAATGAAGTAATGCATTTATAAACATATAACCATCTTAAGTCCTTCTCTGGAGCAAGCCAAGAAATAGTAAGAATACTACTTAAGGCGGTGTTATTTAATGGAAGGGCCATTTTCCTATTCGCTGTTAAAATTTAAAAGTCACCAACTAATGTCTACCAACTTAATGGTTAAAAATTTGTTCTCCACAATAAGTAAACACCCAATGCAGCAAGTTACTAAGCAACATTTATCATCTGATTTCTACCTCCTCATTACAGTTAAGACTTACTGTCATGTTCATAAGCCAAAATAAACAGTGACACTGCTTCTAAAACACTCATCTTACATGTTACTAAAATATTACCTCGCCAACATGCTCTTTGCACTTCCCTATCCTCAACTTGAAATTATATCTAATACAAGTTTTAGTTTTTTACTTCAAAACTTTAAAATGAGAGCATAAGGAATTTTTTTTAAATGAACAGAAGAAAGAACAGAATACCTATAACATTCAACAAGTCTGAACAGCGTGCTGCTTTAGAAGTGCTGTTTCAGGCAATGCCCTAATGGCTTCTGATTCTAACCTAAGAAACATCTGAGGTTCTTTCATGTGACACTATTAAGTATCGCCACCCACACCTGAACTCTTCTTTGGAAGGTAGAGTGCATATTTTAACATATTCCTCTTTACCATATAGCTTTCCCTTATTTTTCCCTCAGTGATAATACAATACAAACCATTCTATAAGACCAATGACCAAACCACTCCTCCCACAGCAACCACCCATTTTATTTTTTTTTTTTCTTTTACTTCAGTAGACACAAAAATCTTTGAGGCAAATATACAGCCAGTTGCCAGGTGTCTTGTTTGGCAACAGAGAGACTGTCATCACTAATATCCCGTGCTCTCCTGGGATTCAAGAAACAGGGAGGGAAAATAATGAGTGACTAGGGCCATTTTTTTTGTTTGTTTTCTTAAATCTGGCTTTCAAAATGTGGTTTAGAGTTCCCATGGCTTAAACTGTCTACACAAAACTCTTGCTTTGGGATGAAAAGTAATATAAAATATTACTTTTATAAATAAAACCCTTCTAGGGAGAAGTACAGCTAATAGTTCAGGAACCATGAATCTGGGAATCAAACTGCTAGGCTCCAATCCCAGTGCTCCCACTTCCCAGTGCTCCGACTCCCAGGGGTCGACTGTACCACCCAGTTTTGTTTTGTTTTTGTTTTTTTTTTGACATTTTTATAATAGGATTTTACTCTGTAGTAAGTGCATAATAAAGAAAAAAAAAGTTGATGTTGAGGAATACCCCTTTGGGATTTTTCCCAGTTACCCTGGCATGAAAGTACATCCTCTGAATAACCAATACAAAGGAGGTGGCACAACAGAGACTTCATGTTTGCTTTCTAGAAATTCCATTGCCTCTTGACATAATGGCCTAGCTTTGGGGTAACGAAGGTTGCCAAACTTCAAAGCAAAATGAAAGACATTTTCGAACAGGGCAAATGTTCAGTTCTGAACTTCCTGATCTGGTTAGCATTCCAAGCGAACTCAACAGGAAGAGGTAAAATCTTCTTTACTCCATCACCCTGAGCACAGCTGTGGTCCACCTCTTCATCTCCTCTTCTCAAGGCAGAGGAAAGGTTTCCACTCTGTCAAGGCAGAGTTAACCAGTGTGTAGCGCGGAGTGCCCCTTTACTTGAGGGCTTCCAGACTATAGCTCAGCCGCCTTGCTCTGTGGGTCACATGTAGTCCTGAAGCAGGTACTATTTAGTGTAAGTGTACCATGCACTTACTCTTGCTCTGAAAGTGTAGGCAAGTTACTTAATCTCTCTGGCCAGTTTCATTATCTGTGAAATAAGAATGTTAATATTTCCCAATTAAGGAAGCAATCCCTATAAAACTCTTGGCACAGCACCTGAACTGCAGAAAGTGCTCACTAAATTGAGCCATTATTACCACAGTAGAAAAAGGACTACACAGATGAATAGGGATCACAGAACTATCTTTTCAAGACAGGGAGCTAGGATAAATATGAGATTAACACATATGGAGTGGTGAGAAAAATTTAGGTCTATCCAAACCTGGGACACCTGAATTCCAATACCAGGTCTCAAATAATTAGTTACTTAATCTCATAGAATAATTTTACCTTCAATGACCTCATATGCAAATAAGAAAAGTTGGTCGAGAATCTACATTAGTGGTTTCCAACCCCGCCTACATATTTTTATCATCTCCAGAAACTCAAAGAAATAGCCATATATATCTGTCTCCACCAAAGATCCAACTCTAGTTAGACTAAATATAGTGTTTGATAGCATCATCTTAAATCCCTCCTATCTTTTAATTCTAGAATTCTTAGCTTTATCTTTTTGTGTATGAAACAATATAGAAATCTAATATTCTAAACATGTTAAGAGCAGCAATCACTACTTATGGGATTTATGGGGGTAGCAGGTATTCAGTCCCATTTTTGGCCTTTTCTGGGGTAAATGGGACAAGCACATGGCTCTTTTTCTGCCCCCAAATTCAACTTCCCCAGAATGGTTTAAGGTTAAATATCTTATGTCTAGGAAATCATCAGATTTCTTTAGCACATTTTCCTCCATAATAACAACAACAAGTAGCCAGTTTTTAAAAACTTGAGTTCTCTTGACACTATAAACTTCCAGAAATATCCATGGGTGGGGTACCCCTAAAGCCTGAGAAAAATGCTCCAAGAGAACCTTAGAAGAACTTTCTGATAACCTATAGAGGTGTCAAAGCAAAGACTCACAGTTAACAAATGGTAACCTATAACAAAAGTCTTTGAAATAACCTTTTATTTCTATTCTGCCGTTTCCACAATGACATCAAAGTTTCCTACACATATAAAATCAACAGATATTCCAGGGAGATATTTCATTCCCAAGTTACCAGTGGAGTCAGGGGCAGAAATGAGAAGAGAATCTAGACTTCTTAAATAAACTTAAGTGGCTCCTCAAGTCATCACAACATGAACAAAGAAATGAGGTGACTAAACTAAATTATTCAAGGTTAAGGTTCCATATGCCTTCAATATATTTTGTTTGTAAGATTATTTTTAACAAAGATTCTCTTTCTGACAGTATCAAGAACTGAATACAAACTTTCACAGGCAACAAAACTTAGAGCTGAAAGTTCCTTTCACTATGTAACCATTATAGCTATTAATAGAAAAAAAGGAATAGACTCCAAATGCAGTCTAGATATACTAAGTCATTTATAGTCACTGGGATTCTGAATAATCCCAAATTTTCTAAAGCATTCCTCTTTTTTTTAAGCCAGTGTCTTGTGTTTACAGAAATCACAAAATAGAAAAATCACAACTTATCCTTTAAACTAATAACAACAAACATGAAAGGAAATGTATAATTAGTGCATAAGACAGTTAACATCAAGTGTCAGGCTAAGAGTATTGAGGGAAATACAGAAAAAGAGACAGTAAATAAATGCTACATATCAAATATCATAGAGCAAAACCAGTGACTAGATGATTCCATCCTATCAAGGATGGAATAAAGTTCCCAAACAGAAGGTGACTGCCGCTTCTAGCAGGTTTTTTTCCTTTCCTATTTCCTTCTTTCTTTTCCTTTGGCTAGTGTTGATTTGGTAATTTGACCTTGCTTTCTCTCCTCCTCTTAAAAGTTTGAAGGAAAGTAGGACCTGTTCTAAAAACAGAATTTATAAACTAGCACCTAACTCCTCAACATTCTGTGCATTAAAAAAAAAAAAAAACCAACTTAAACTCTGCCAATCGAAGCCATAACAAGGATGCTGAATTCATCAATGTAAAAGAATTTGCTACTGACTGCTGTCAAAACATTCTCTTAGGTAAGCTCTTAAACAGATACAAAGATGTCTCTAGTCCCTGTTTATGAATCACATTTAAATTAAAAAGATAATAATTAAATCTTTAAATCTTGGTTCTTTAAATCTTGGTTTGGGTAAGAGAAAATATTATTTGAAAGAGTAGGGTAAGAGGCATGAGGGAACAGTACAGGTTTCTTCTGACACTGTACTGCTGTGGGAAACAGAAGGAATCCTGTCCCAAATCTTCATCTTAAAAATTTGTATGATAGTCCTTACTATTTCCACCATTCACAAAATGTTACTATTTTCTTATTTTTCACATGTTCTGAGGCCCTTAAATGAAAGGAATCCAATGTGATTAGAGGTTCTAGTTTGGCTCACATTTTTACACTTTCCATTATACTGAATAGTTTAACAATTATATTTAAAAATGTCCATTACTAAATACATTTATATTACCACATTACCTATTTAATACTTAGAGCAAAATGTCCAAAAAGGCTCTGGGAGACACTAGGGTAGAGTGTTGGAGAAACTGGACATCATATCTGGAATCAGATCCTTGTCCCATTCCCATTATTTATAAGCTGTGTAACCATAGGTAAGTTGTTCAAGGGTTAGTTTCTGCAGACATCAAGTAGGAATAATAGCAGTACTTACCTGAATAGGGTGTTAGAAAGACTATATCTGAGATAATGTACATAAAGTGTTAGCCCATCGCCTGTAATGATTAAGTAGCTTAATGAAGAGGAGCTACTATTAACTTAATCAACCAGCACTTTTTATCCTGAAAGTATTCAGGCCAGTGGGCCTACATGAATCTCTCAGATGGTAACTCAAGTCCAGAATGACTCTGGGGCTTCTCGGTCCCTCAAAACTTAAATAGGGAAAGTGAGGACAGGCAGCCAATCTAAAATATACCTTCAGAGCACAAAGCTCCCCTTTCAGGCCATTTCCAAGGGCTCTGAAACTGCTCTCAGAATATTTCAGAACTTCCACGTGTACAAAGAATACCTCTGCCTTCTAAGAGCATGAAGGTTTTTTTGTTTTGTTTTGTTTTGTTTTGTTTTTTTTTACAAGATAAGTGATGATGTCTAGAGTTTTAAGACACTGGAGAACAACAGAAGCACCCAAGTCCTCCCTCTGTTGTCTCTGATCCCCCTCAGTGCATGGAGGTTGCTATTCCTTCTGAAAAGCAGGGATGTGGACCAAGAATACCGAGAAGCCTGAGAGACTCTGAGATGAACAGTCAGCCCACTGCTGGGGAATTCAGCAGCCTTGGATGTACAGGTAACAGCAATGGAAAGTCCTTCCAATGATACCAGTCATATAATAACGGCAGACCATATGCCAGACTCAAGAGTAACTGTGATGCTAGTGCATGCCCGTTATATAGAAACAACTCATACAATATGTCCAAATATTCTTTGGTAATGGATGTTGTTACAACGGAATATTACTCAGTAATAAGAAATAAACTACTAATACACAGATTACTATAGATAAATTCTCAAAACCATACATTGAACAATAACAACAACAACAAAAAGCCAGATACAACATAATACCAACTGTATGAGCCAATGTATATGAAGTTCTGGAACAGGCAAAATTAATCTATTATGATGGAAATCAAAATAATGACTGACTCTAGGGGAAGGACTGCCTAGAAAGGAACACAAAGGAGCATCACGGGGTGAAGAAAATGATATGGATTTTGACTGGGATGACAGTTTAACATGGGTATACGTATATGTGTTACAATGCATTATACTACGCTTCATTTATTTTATGTAGGCTGTACCTAAATTTAAAAGTTAAGGGTTATGCAAAAGATAACTACAGTTCTAGAGTAGATAAAAAAAAATAGGGGTAGAGATCAACAAAAAGTAGGGGCCATTTTGCAACAAGTGGGAACAGATAGGAGGTCCATGGGATGTTACCATAGCAGAGTCCCAGGCATAAGCAACATAAGGACCTTCCGTGAAATCTCAGACAGTTCAGTTTCATTTGTCAGTTTTAACTGGCCATGCCCACCCATGAGCAGGCATGAGAGAGCAAGTTACAAGTATTACATGTGGGGAGGTGAAGGGGGGGATGAGCCGGAAGAAGAGGAGGAGAATGGTAGTTGATTTTATTTAAATGCAACCTGGTTGTAGATGACATTTCCCATGTATACATATATTCTCAAGCGGACACCTACATATGGTTGTATTTTCCTGATGTCTATCAGCCCTTTTTTGTTGCAGACTTGAGCACTGCACATGTTCCAATTAACTCCACTCTTTGTTACAACTTGCTGAGCCTTGTGTCCCTTGCCAAAAAGGGGTAGGTGGTAGGTTACATAATAAGGATTGGGGTGGAATCTGCTGCCAAGTCTACACAGAGAGTTAGCGGACTGTGTGTGGTATGGGTGGGGGCGGGTAGAGGTGGGAAGAAAAGGGAAGACCACAGGAAGAATAAAGTCCTTAGAGACAGACTTTGACAGATGCAGGCCTTATCTGCTGTGTTGCTAAGGGAAGGAAGGTCAAAGGAGAGCCAAAGTGAAGATGATGGGGAGTCAATGTATAGGATGTAGATTAGGTTGTTCTGTTACACAAGACTTTTTCCCTTGGGGTAAAGCTTCTGGGAACAATCTAAGATGACAATAACTTTAGGAAGAAGCCTGATCCAAGTGTAACCACGATGAAATTTTGGTAATGAGAGAGAGAAAGGGAAATCATAAGGTTAAAGGATAAAGAGGGCTTTAACAAAGTTGATTTTCAGTTAAAATAGGAGAGATTCAACAATATGTGAATTCCTACCATTTAATGAGTCAAGTACAGCTAATTAGGAAAGCAAACTTTAAATCTGATCTTCTTAGGCAGGCTTAAAGGTATCTTAGACATTTAGACCAATATTTTACTCTGATTTACTCGTGAGTTGCCTGGTTCTACTCCACAGCTTTGGATTATATTTCCTACCTATTCAACCATCTCCCAGTCTGTCAGAGTCTGTGTACTATTAGTGAATTCATTCCCACCAATGACAAAATTAAATGACAGAAATTAAATACTAAAAGGAAGTCACTATAAAGTGTCCTTGGGACTGGTCCCTTTGAAAGACAGGATTTTAGAAAGTCACCAATACACTCAAAAATGTTTTTTAAAGAAGACACAGTTTTTAAATGTCCCAGCAATTGCTAACAGACAATATGGGACAAAAGTTATTGAAGAGATATCTCTGAAGAGATAAACATTATGCTTCTAATGCAAAGACTTCCTAGATAGGGCAGATATGACAACAGTGCAAAATCAACTTGAACAAAGTTGATTTTTAGTTAAAATAGAAGATTATTTAAATATAAATATGAATATGAGTATAAATAATTTAATAACTTAGTAAGTACATAATAAATAAATATAACTAAATAGAAGCTTTAATTAAAATAGGAGAGATCCAACAATATGTGAATTCCTATCATTTTAGTGAGTCAAGGGAGTCAACAGTCCCTCCACAATTACAAAGACTGCCATGCACTTGGCTTTTTTTAGCTGAAAGTATGATTCAAAGATTTTTCTGGATTTTCTATTTAAGACATTAGTAGGGGGCACCTAGGTGGCTCAGCTGGTTAAGCCTCTGACTCTTGATTTTGGCTCAGGTCATGATCTCAGGATCATGACATCAAGCCCCACATCTGGCTCCACACTCAGCATGGAATCTGCTTAAGATTCTCTCTCACCCTTTGTCCCTGTCCCTGACCCCCACTATTCTCTCTCTCAAATTTAAAAAACAAAACAAAACATAGTAGTAGATGCCAGGACCTCAAAATGAAGAAGGAGATAAGAGAGACAACCAAAAGAGGGCTAAATAAGGACTGCACAGTGAAAGTTGCTACACATGATTAGCAGTGACGAGTACATATCCATCCAGGTTCGATTAGCCAGGACCAGATTAGATGTGTGTAATGCTGAAAAAACACATTAGAAACATGACTCTTTACATGGAACTTCTTTGGCTTCCTCGAAGACTGGATAAGTGTCACAAAACAAACAGTATTCCCCGGGGCTGAATGCGAAGTAATGAGAACAGAACCTATCACAGCGTGTTTAATAATGTAATTTTGCTAAGGCAAACTAAGGGGTAGTTAATGAGGTTCCATCAAATCAGTTATGTGAATTGTGTCATTTGCAAACCACAAAATATCACATTAGTTAAAGGAAACATTTGACAAGCAGATTCTAGTCTCTTAACCAATTCCACATTAGGCAATCTCACAAATGACATAATTAACACAACTTACTTAACTGATTTCCATTTGCAATTCATTAGGAATAGTATTCCAACAGAATTATGCCCTCTAAAGGTGACCAAGCACATAAGGGCAGTTAGTACCTATGAGGTACTCTATCTAGATTAAAACATAGTTTAAGTGGATCACTTTGGGTTAAAACCATTGACGTTTTTACACCAAAAATATATAGCTACTTAGTTCCCTTTCACTCTGTAACAAAAGATGAAAACACAGAGGGATACCTTTCATAAAAGCGCATGTATATAAATATAAATTCATCCCACGCTTTGCACACTCCTGGCGTGTTAAGTGATGAGCTCTACAAATAACAATCTGCTTGCACTTCCTTTGAAAGACAGAATGAGCCTACCAGAGAACTTCCAAAGGTGTTTCAGGACTGCCAGCCTCACAT
This sequence comes from Lontra canadensis, assembly GCF_010015895.1. Lineage (NCBI taxonomy): Eukaryota > Metazoa > Chordata > Mammalia > Carnivora > Mustelidae > Lontra > Lontra canadensis. The sequence continues at coordinate 3,962,450 of NW_022631064.1, read as the reverse complement.
AAGCTCACGGTCTTCTGCACACAGCCAAGTCTGAGAGCTGAAAAGCAGCCTGTGCTATGCCCCTGAACCAGCCAATGTTTTGAGAGGCTGGTGGTATGCAGCTGAGCAATTCTTGAGGAACCAGTAGTTTTGAACGAGACTTTTCCAGAGTCCCTGGGAAGAAGAGAAGACCTGGAAGAGCACTTTCTCAAACTCTCATCAATCAAATGAGAGAAGTGAGTCCATTGGTGACACGACCTTTTTTTTTTTTTTTTTGATAATGCTAATGATTTTTCTAGGAAGAGTATCACTGAATCAAGAGGAAGACTACAGCCCTAACACAAATTAGAGAAAGATGGACAGACAGAGAAAGGAAGGAACACATTCTGCCCACCCCTGGTTTTGTTTTGTTCTGTTTTTCCTTTTAGGGATTTTCAGTAAGAAATCAATAACTTCATGTTTGAAAAGCTAATTTCTTACCTTTCAGCTTAAAATCTATGATTTTATGTTCAGGTGGCAAAATCTGTAAGAGAAAAATATCGGATATATTTCCGATGTTTAAATGACAAATCAGCCAAAATTTTCCTTTCAGGTAAGGCACTGTCATAAACGTCATTTATTTGGGAGGCCAATGCTATTGAATCCTGAGTGATACGGCCATAAGCCTTGGTTTAGACTACCCTAAAATGCCAAGATCATTCACCCAGCTGTATACTTCTAGGATTCCCCAAAGAACAGAACTAAATGTCAATATTGACTTCCACGGCAACACAGAGACCTTATAAATTCATTCTGCAATATTCCTCCAAATACTCTCTTAAGGAACATTAAATTCTAGACCACAGTTTTAGAAATGGATAAACTGAGGACCACAGTAGTTCATTTAAATCTGATTAGTTTAGACCTGTAGTCCACACACAACCGCAGATGTGTAGGGGAGGAAGGTAAAGAGCAGAGGTGAAAGCAAAAATGGAGATGAATGCACAGCTGGTTTCAAAAGCACCTTGTGCTGAATCCAGAATATTAAATGCACATTGCCATTCACAAGACACAGGAACTCTTTAAAATTCAAAACAATATTGACTGTCCACAGATATACTTTAAAATGGAATTTTACTTGTCAACCATTTTTAATAAGGAACAGAGGGTATAAATGGGCCCATTCCATTTAAATTATTATTTTTTAAAATTGGAGATGCATGGTGTCTGAGTGTTGGTAGGATGGAGCCTGACGAGTTAGGCCATCGCTGATGTGTTTGTGTCTCAGTGGTGAAATATTCTGGTTTTGCCTATTCTGTAAAGACTAATTAAAGTCTTTTCAGTTCTTCATTCATCCCTTGTACACTCAAGATATTTTATATCTGCAGTATAAATAACAGAGTCTGCCAAACTGCCTAGCTGGTTTCATAGGGAAAATTATATTTGGAAAAAAATTTTTTTTAATTTTTACAATAGGCTAATTACTCACCTATTTATATTTGTGAGTAATGCCACTACAAGCCAAAGTCTGACTTCTGAAAATGTAAAATACAGTTTCAACTGGGTATTTGGTAAGGGAAGTATTATGTAGCATGATGTAATCAACTACATTCAGAAAAGAGAAATATCCTCTAGAACCTTCCAGTTCAAAATATATTGCAGCTCTAAGTAGAAAAAACCCATTCACAAAACTGTACCTTTAGCAGTACTGACTGTATTCTCTCTTCGAAGTGGTTATGAAATTTGAGGTTCACAAAGGGATATTTGTGTAAGTCCTCTAAATGATGACATCCATTGGCGTGCCTGGGTGGCTCAGTGGTTTAAAGCCTTTGCCTTGGCTCAGGTCATAATTCCAGGGTCCTGGGATCCAGCCCCACATAGGGCTCTCTGCTCAGCAAGGAGCACGCTTCCCTTCCTCTCTCTCTGCCTGCCTCTCTGCCTACTTGTGATCTCTGTCAAATAAATAATAAATAAAATCTTTAAAAATAAATAAATAAATGATGACATCAGTTATATCTAATAAACGGTAATCTTTACTTTTAATGATTCGTTTATTCTATTTTGTTCTTCTTTCTATTCAGATAGCTCTTTGAAAACAATCATCTCTATATGCCTTTGTTTCCTCACCAGAAAAAGGAAAGTAATTTTCACCCACTCATCCTACTCCACAGGTATCATAAGGGTTATTTAGATAGTAAAGGCAAAGTGTTGTAAGCTGTGCAAAAGACAAAGCTGGAACATAGGATCAATGATGTCTTGGGCTATACTTCCTATAGAGACCCTCAAGATGTTATAACCCCACATCTACCTGTTTCTCTCCCAAGTTGTCTGGTAGATACTAGATCAGGTATGTTTCAAAATGATAATTTGCTGATCCAATATGGCTTATGACTTCAATCAGTAAGAGAAGAAAAACAAGCAACCTAAAAAGCCAACTGCCTTACATTTCCAGTTACAAGCAAAATCAGACCCCTGTATATTTCACTTTATAACTCTTGCCAATTCTAAATGCCACTTGACTTTACTGTTGTTTCAAATGATTCACATAGCAAAGGTTTTCTCACTGAACTGAGGAAAACATTATAGGGTTTGGGTTTCTTACCCTCCACCAGTCACTTGTCCTAGAAGCTAAACAGAACTCCCAGCTCTCTGGCTGATCAGGGCTGGGAGCTCATTAGGCTGTTCCTCACGTTAAATTACTGAAAAGGGTGATGTATTTATAATACAGCTTGCGATGCTATAAAATGGCTCATCAATCTGTTTTATTCATGGAAAGTCCACATAAGGCCACTAGTCTGTTACTGGCAATAAACCTTGGGTGCGTCTTCAAAAGACCTGCATATTAGATAGTGATTTATGTCTCTGTCCAAGAAATCAAACATGATACTAACAAGGCAAGGGATAACTCAACTGACACTTTCAAAAGCAATATAATTTCAGTAGTAAATCAAGTGGGTATAACATACACGGGGAAAAGAGATGATTAGCATGTATATATTAAAAGTAGAACGTTAAAAAAATGAAGTATTTGGATCTTAAACGATTCTTCATCTGTTCTCTGCATTATTTTTCTTACATGGTGTTTCCTAGTAGCTTTGTCACTCCTCATCTCCCATTTTATAACTAGAATATTCTTTTGTCAAGACACTGATATATCCTAAGTAATTTATTGTTGTTTTTTCAATATCCCCAAAGCAGAGTAGCTCAGCTCTTCTTACCCTTAAAATGTAAGGTTGTTTGGGATGAAAAAGACACAATGAAAAGAATGAGAAATATTTAGAATCAACCTGAGAAACCAAAATAATCAGTTAGCTCTTACACTGTTTTCAGAGAATAGCACATTTGCTAGAAACTGTTTCCCTGTTATGAGTCTACAGATCCCAGTACCTCAAAAAAGAGTTCTCACTTTAAGATCAAGTAAGAAACTGGCCATAAAACAAATTATTTTTTTTAACCACTGAGTTTTCTTTTAGGATTGCCAAAAAGTCACTTAAACAAATAGTTATGAACGTGAAAGTATAGATGTAGAAAACAAAAGTGTTTCTCATACAAGTGAGTAATGAGTTTAAGATGCCTTTCATGTACTTGCTGTTTTTATCTTCAACAGTCCACTTTAAACAAATTCATTTTAATAAAAGATTAAGGTTAGCTATATAATTCCCTATCTTATCATATATACACTGAACCTGTTTGCATCACTCTATCTGGAAAAGAGAAACCTTATTTTTTTTAAAAAAGACGGTTTTTCTTTTTTCTTTTTTTTTTTTTTTAAAGATCCCTAAGTGCACATGACATCACCACTTTTCCATCAGTGTGTCTCATATTCTTGTTCAGGCAAAACTGGAAAGCTACTTGAATTTTCCTCACGGACTGCTCAATCTTACGGATAGGGATCGTGCATGTGACAACATTCCTAGAAGTGAAAGCCAGAAAGGCATCCTCCCTATTATTGTTAGTCAAAATAAAACTCTCAGCTTCATGAAGGAGTCACTGCAAACACCTTCCATGTCACTGGAGGCAAGCCTGCCTGGCCGCCTGGACTAGGTTCCCCAGCAGCCTGGCAGGGGATCAGCGGTGGCTGCTTAAAGTCCTCTGTGGTCCCTGCTTCTTAAGGGTTCCCAGGCTCCAGTTTTAAACTCTTTATTTCGAACGTTGATGACTCTATATTTGTGTTTATATTCAGCCCAAACAAATAAGAATTCTAAATTACAAACAAGTTTTTACAGCTAAAATTACTTGGTTTTCAAAATAAATCAAATGTTTTAAATGCTGCAAAGTGATCAAAAATTACTACAGGATTTAAGATGAGAAGGAGAATTGTGGGTTGGTGTTGTAATTTTATCTAGGCACTTTTTACTATTAAACAACTTTGAAAATCATCACGTGTGAATTAAGAGAGGAGATTTCTTTTCCCTATATCTTACCAGTGTCCAAAGCTTTTAGAACAGAGAAAGAGGAGGAAACTCACCCCTAACCCCCACAAAATCAGAATACATTTAAGTGTCCACACACAGAGATTTCTCTCTTGATATGTACAAACAGAAAATAAACTATTTCCTCTTGCGTCCTCAAAACACAAAATGCACACACAATCATACCACCAGACAGACATCCTCCAGGTTATCTCACAGTTAAACAAAATAAAATGGGGTTCTTTCTGTGCAATTTGACATAGGCACACATACACGTGCGCACACACACACTTTCCCACTCTAAGAACCCAGCCTCCAATGCTCTGTCACAAGGAGCACTCTGGGGGACCTAGGAGCACAGAGGGGAGAGCTGTTTGGGAAACAGAAGGAGCAGTTTCAGCAGGCATGGGTTTCTTTCTGTGCCTGTGAAGTGGACATTGGCATATCTTGCCTAGGCTTTTCCTGTGGGGTTCATCTGGTCGGCAGGGTGGGGAATAGTTGTCTGCGCCATACCAAGGTCAGCCGGCTAGGGCTGACAGTCTCTGTCTCTGTACAAAGAAAAGAATCAATACTTTTGGACTACGGCTGTGCCCTCAGTGTAAAACAACAAACATGCAGCGTCTGACATGTTTCTAGGTGATTTGTGGCAGAACCTCTTGTCTGATCTGTATCCAGGAGCTGCTGTGTTACTGCTCTTTGCTTTTCGCCTCCCCCACCCCGGGCCCCGGCCCCCTCCTGCCTGCCCCAGCTCTGTGATGTCTAGTACTTTAGTCAGGTACAGAGGCGGGTGTTCTACCCTACAGCTACTTGTCACTCAATAAATCACACCTACGAGCACAGTCTGCACAGAGTGATCTGGGCTTTAACAAAGGATCAGAGGGACAAAGTGCAGGCAAGATACTGTAATTATAACAAAACTAAAATATTCAGAGACAGGGACAAACGCATAGGCTCTAAGGCATGGATAAAATGTCACTAGAAGTGGCAGCTTTTGTCCTTTTTTGGTTTCACTCTTGTAAGGCATACCTCTCAACCTTCCTCTGCCACCCCTACCACCCCCTCACTTATTTTTGTGTTCCTGTCCTTCTTTGTTCTAATTAGAATTAAAGCCTTGGCGGGAGCACTATTAAAGCATTCATTAAAATAATGCACATCTTGAATTTTTAAATATATGTAAGGTGTACTATAGGCAAGAGAGGTGTCTTCAAGAAGTACAGTATCTTCAGTTTGTGTCCTTGTCTAACATATTTGCACACAGGGGCCCCAAATCCTCCTGAAACTGCCCAAAATGTAGAAACTTACCAAGAGACAACTATTAATTATGGCCTGAAGCTAATGATTTGAATAGCCATTAAACGATTTTATGTATACAAAAACCTGCTTGTTTTGTCTGACTGCACAGTTTGTGTAGAAATATCTCTTCAATAAAACATTAACATGTATTATATACGCTTCAGTTTGCTTAAGAACAATTTTATCCTAGATCTGATCTTTCTCATGCATCCCCCACCTCCCAAATTTATTTTCCAGAGTCTGAACCATTAGCCAAGTCAGATAAGAAGGTTTTGGACAGTTTCTTCTGTTCTAAGTATTTTAAATGCAGCAGTTTGAGTTATCCTGGCAATTTCAGTCACATCAGACACCTCTTAATGCAGGAAAAGTGATGTTCCATCATGGAGGTCTTGCACAAGTCTCTACTGTAACTGTTGCTGATGAAAATAAAAGTGAGTTAGAATAGCTCTACACTTCCTTCCTAGTCAATCAATGCCTGACAGCACCAGTTCCTTCAGCCATGTACTTCAGCGATGATGGATCAATAACTGTGGTTTAACAACAGGGAGCCACCAATCATTATACGAATGATTAAAAGGGGTCTCACTCACATACACCTCTGCAGACAGAGGAGGCCATGAGATCAGAATACTTGCCACATTATGCTTCATACTACAAAAATTCAGGTAAAGAAAGGGGAAATGGGGGAGGGAAAATCATTAGAACACAGCATAAAGGAAATATAAAATGCTTATCACTGAGCCAATAAGAGCCCAAAAGAGAGAGAGAGAGAGAGGAACGATTGCTTATTGCTAAATTCTACAAAGCATCGACTTATTAAGATTACTTGGAATGTCACATAAACACCCCCTTAACCCTCCACACACCCACAAGGCCCCTGTGCCTGGAGGGTGTGTCTCAGCTCACTATCTTGGAAATCCTTGCTGTCGTGATTTGCTTTTATCTCACTATATTAAAATTATTCCTTGATTATCTATCTGGAAAGCCTGAAAGACTCTGAAAGGGTAAGACTGTTCCATCTAGGAATAAACAAATTCTCTGGCCTAAAGCAGATGATTGACATGATTGATAAATTAATGAAATGAATGGATCGGCCTTAAAAAAAAAAAAAAATCCAGTCTGTTTTTAAAAGAACTCTGGCAAGGGCCACCTGGGTGGCTCAGTCATTAATGTGTCTGCCTTTGGCTCACATCATGATCCCAGGGTCCTGGGATCGAGTCCCAAATTAGGTTCCCTACTCAGCGGGAAGCCAGCTTCTCCCTCTCCTACTCCCCCTGCTTGTGTTCCCTCTCTCGCTTACTCTCTTTAATAAATAAAATCTTAAAAATTAAAAAAAAAAGAGAACTCTGGCAAAAGATATTGTACAACTTCCTATGGAACCTACGGACTACTGCCTTGGATCCACTTATTACAAAGCAAAACACCATAAATTATCAAATTAAACTATCACAATAGATCTCACAGAATGGTACAATTCCGTGTATTGCTGACTGGCCTCTCTCATTTGTCTGGGAACAACAACGAGGGGCCCTTCCTGGCAGATACTCAGACAGCAATTGCCGAGTAGGGGCCGCTCTGTCTCAACACTGTTGGAGATGCAGAGGAGCACTGGCTCTGACCTCTGACAGCACAAAAGAAAAACAAGTAAGGACCTAAACACAAGACATTCTTGTAAGTGCCTCAGAAAAGGTACATAAAAGGGCAGTGTTCTTAACTAGGGTAGGTTTTGCTGCTCAGGAAACACTTGGCAACATCTGGCTACCTTTCTGGTTCTAACACTGGGGCGGGGACAGGGGAGAAGGTGTTACCCTTATGTAATGGGTGGGGGTCAAAGATGCTGCTAAATACCCTACAAGGAACAACATGGCACCACAACATCTAGATATATAGATATAGCTATAGCTATAGCTATAGCTATAGCTATAGATATAACCAATCAACGTGAACTGTCAATAGATCCAAGGCTGAGAAATCCTGGTGTCTGGTGTTCCGGGAACACAGAGGAAGAGAGTGATAACTGCCTGGAGAAAGAGGGAGCAGAGGAATGAGAGAACTCCACTCCTCCCTCATAGTAGCAGATAAGTGAATACAGGGAAGAACAGAATTTGGGAGTGGGGAAGTGTGGAAGTGACGAGGATCAGATCTGCACGTTAGAACACTCTAGTTGCAACAGGTGGGACAACCAAGAGAAAGTTAAAGGAGAGTTAGCAGTGAAGAAATAATGGGAGTCTTTACAAGATCAGAGGCACTGGGATTAGAGAGAAGCAAGAAGGGAAGCAACCGAGTTAGCTGCCTTCGGGATTTGGGGAAGGAGCTAGGGAGAGGGAAGTATCTAGGATGATTTTCCCACTTCTTACCTGGGTAGGATTTAGACAGGCAGTGATACCATTTAACCTTTAGCAGAGGCTGACTGGAGGAAGGCAAGGGTAGACACTGAAAAATTGAGGTTCTGACTGGCTGAGTGGAGCATTCAAGAGAGTTGAAGTTACAAACATGGAGCCTGAGAGAGAAGTATGGGATGGAGAGAATTGGGTAGTTAACAGCAAGTCAGCAAAAATTTCTAAAATGGGAATGAATGCCACTGCCCAAAGTGCACAGAAGAAAACTGGGGGGAAAACTATATTTAATTTTTTCAAATTTATTTATTTGACAGAGACAGAAAGAGAGAACAAGCAGGGGAGCAGCAGAGGGAGAGGGAGAAGCAGGCTCCCTGCTGAGCAGGGAGACTGATCTGGGGCGCTCAGGGCTCAATCCCAGGATGCCCGGATCATGACCTGAGCCCAAGGCAGATGTTTAACTGATTGAGCTGCCCAGGTGCCCCTAGGAGGCACTAATTTGAGAGGACAGTAAGTGTCTCTAGCTTACAGTGCAAACTGTCTGGCAAATTAGAAATTCTCCAAACCAGGAGTATCTAAGAATGAGCAGAAATGTGCATTGTTAAATTGTCTATCTAGAATTAACAAAGTTTTAAGTACAAGTGTCATTAAGTGTTTTTGCAATAATTTCAAAGTATAGAAAGAGAAAAAAAATGGTATAAGAGAGTGATAGGAAGAATAAGAAAGAGGAAAGAAAGCAAAACTTTGAACAGCTGATACATTTTAGTTAATTTTTCCATTAGTTAATTTTTCTAAATACCACTGTGAAACAAGGCCACCTCAGTTCATACTGCCTGAAACTAAAACACATTAACTTGGCCAAATGCTTGCCTAAATGCTTGTTTTTACCGTGAATGGCTTTCGTATTGTTCTGAGTATCACCTTCTGGATTCCTTAACTTTTTTTTTTTTTTTCCTTCAAATGGCCAAAGCCACAATTAGAGGGAACAGTTCCAATGTCAAATTCTTAGCAATTCCCTTATCCTTCCAAATTCTGGGAAAGATCACAGGTCTTGTAAGTATGTGCCCAACCCTTTTCCTCCCCAGCATCAATAAACAATTTGGTCTGTCTCTCAGGGAAAGGCTGCATTTGCCACACAGATGATTCACTAAGTAGCCCAGAATAGACAATCCAACTATTAAATACCCAGTACCCGTGTTCTCTTCACCCAGATGTGGTGGGTACTCTTTTTCTGCCCCTTTTTTCAACTCTTACACTGTGTAAGACATCGCCAACAGCTCAAGTACATGTGACCCATTGACCTGGCAGGAGGTAATAAGATGACAGTTTACATTATCTTAAAATTATCAACTAGGTTCAGAAAAATAGATGAGGCCAGCACATAAGTCATTCTACAATGGTCTGCTTTTGGAATTGGGATTAAACTTAAGCATTAGTCAGCGGAGAACTAGGGCCTAGAATGGTGCACCCACATCATAGAAGGTACTCAACAAATACTGAGGGAATGGCTATATGGGTGGGTAACTGGATGGCTGGGTGGGTAAAGGGCAGACAGATGGAAGAGGAGACACGTGTATGTGTGCACGTGCATGCACACTCACTTAATACAGAGGACCCTAAGTACAGTGTTACAGTCAGGTGTCACCGTGCTTCCATGTAGAAAGGCTATCCTTTTCATCATGCCCTTCTGAAATTTCAGGATTCTTTAAGTTGAATTTTACTGACAACCACATTGTTTCTCAAGATCACCAAGTTTGTTCTCACATCAGGGTCTTTATTCTTTCTCTCCCTCCGCTAAAATGTTCTTTCTCTAGACCTATGTGAGGCTCACTCTAATTTTACTCAGGCCTCTGCTCAGATGTCATCTCCAAGTTGCCTTTTTGATCATTCCATAGAAGGTCCCCGAAATAGCAGGCCCCTCCCCACCATAACTCCTCATCCCCTTGCTCTGTTTTTCTTCATAGCTCTTATTGTACACAGTATCTAGTTTGTCTATTATTTTTAGTTGTCTTCACCACTGAAATATAATCTCCAGGAGAAAAGGACTTTGTCATATTCACTACTGGACAGTCAACAATGAAATCAGTGCCTGAAACAGAATTATAAGCTCAATTAATAAGTTACATGAATACAGCCAAATTATCTCTCTAGATGACTTTATAAATGTATTATCATCTTTTCTTCCAAGAATTTTCACCCATACCTGGGACCCTTTACTTAGCTGTTCCCCAAATGTAGTATGTACTCTGCTCATGATGCTTCCACGCCTTCAATGCCTGGCACCTTCTGAAAACTCCACATCTTTTAGCCATCAAGGACCAGATCAAAATAGCACCTCCTTTTCTAACCTGACTCCAGAGGAATACATTACTGCTTCTTTATCTGTACTCCTCCTGGTTCTTAATACATAGGGCAACTGTACTACACAGCAGTTTGTATTAGTTCCTTGTTTATGTGCACACTCCCCACAACTTAGCAGAACAAGGGCTGCTTAAGACACCCATTAGCGGGCGCCTGGGTGGCTCAATGGGTTAAGCCTCTGCCTTCGGCTCAGGATCGAGCCCCACATCGGGCTCTCTCCTCGGCAGGGAGCCTGCTTCCTCCTCTCTCTCTCTCTGCCTGCCTCTCTGCCTACTTGTGATCTATGTCTGTCAAATAAATAAAATCTTAAAAAAAAAAAAACAGTGTTTAAAAAGACACCCATTAGCAGGGGCTGTAATGTGCCTGCACAAATAAAGCCAATCTTCTTTGGACCAAAAAACAAAACAAAACAAAACTGAGTGTCCACAGAAGGTGCCACACAAAGTGATACATGATTTCATTTAATCCAAAATACAGTAAAAAGCATATACCACTGTTCCCATTTTAAAGATAAAGAAACTGATGATCAGGACAAGTAACCTTCCCAGGGTCACACGCTAGAACTGCAATTACAACCTAGGACTTCCTTTTCCCATTCCCAGAAAGACAGAAAGGGGTGGTGAGTCCATGCTTCCTTCCTGCGTCACAGGAGCATGACACCATAAACAATATGCTCCAGGTTAAGTGGGTTTAGGTCCTACTAAAGTTAGTCCTTGCTAGCTTTGTATGTTTACTTGGGTAAACCACATAACCTCTCTAAGTCAGTTTCCTCACTTATAAAACAGTGAGTACCGCTTGCTCTGCCTACATCTCAAGTGTACTGGGAAACTGACTTCAGTAGTACATGGGGAAGTGATGAATAAACTATATTGCTCTATGTTAGCTCCCCAGAGGTGAAAATCATGTGTGGGTCCACACTACAGAAGGCTCCAGAGTTCTCGGCTTCCTAATTTTGAAGCCAGTAAAGGTTCAGTGTGAGCATTTCCTCCCCACTCAGGACTTCCCTAAGTCACCATCATTGTACAGAGCTATTGCTTTGGAGACTCCTACTAAGGCAGCTATAAACTTCTACTCATCTCATTTTCTTACCTATCTTTAAAGACTATATGTGTGTGTGTGTGTGTGTGTGCACGCGTCTATGTGTGATTTGTTATGACACAGTTCCCTGAATTGAAGAAAAAAATCAATAAACAAAATTAACTTCTCAAAATGTTTCAAATGTCTACGCAAAATCACATTTGAATAAAAATTAGCTTGTAAATGACTACTACAGAATTAAATATTAACTGAGAGGTTTTTTTAAAAACCAGAATATTTAATGAATAAAACTAATCTAAATTATTTAACTCAACTCCTTAGCCAATTCCTTAGCTTCAAAGATAAGAAACAGAGCTGGGTCTAAGTTTTGGGTGTGTAAAAAACCATACTAACAATCATCTTCAAACCACGAGTTATTTGAAACAGCTGCAAATATGTTTCCTTAGAAAAACACATTGGGATTTAGGGGCTTACAAGGTGATAGCAATTTAGTTAACCAGGCAAAAGGAAATTTCTACTAAACTTCTAACTTTTTCCCTCAGAAGGGAAAACAGTGACATATTAGTTCATGAGTTTAGTTTGGGTACTTGAAATAGATATTCAATAGATATTCCTCTAAACAATAGATGTTATGATGCTACATATTTAAAACATTTTAGAACATATGGCTCAAATTGTAAAACAAACCTACAAAGTGTAGAATAAGACAAGATCCCATTCTATTACACACGAATCGGACCACATCTCCATTATTTTCTTTAAATCAAGAAGAGAAACATTGATCACAGTGGAGCACAGCTAGAGAAAACTGGCCAGGTTTTAACTCATCACAAGAAATAAAAAAAAAACCAACTTAAAACAGAAAAAGGAATGAGCATTTGATGGCATAAAATCAAGGAGAACTTTCTACTAGTTTCTTCCCTAGAAATACCATTCTTCAATAAGGCGACTGAATCAATGGTTTTTATTCAATTATTTAAAAAATACTTATAAGCCTCTATTCCTCCCAGTCAGCACCCTAAATAGAAGGGACATAAAGAGGCAAATCCCAGTCTGTCCTCAAGGAGGTCTCAATCTACTCTGGTTACACACTGTCTGATCATTTAATTGCTTTCATTCTAAAATTTGGTGATTCCATCAATATCGCCATAACCTCCCCCATAACCTCAATATTCCCATAACCTCCCCCATAACCTCCACCACCACCCTGCCACAATCCCAGTGATTCACAGGCCAGGCCAGTATTTTGAACTAACATATACATAAGTTCAGTCTCCTTTACCAGCTGGGTTATTATTTACTCCAGCTGTGTGACTCTGCACCACATTATAACAAGAGAGGCTGAACCATAATGACCTCTGATAGCTGATAATCTCAGTCTTTTTATTCAAGTTCTTAGAATATTTGCTCTAAAACTTTGCCTTTCTATAACTACACTCAGGTTCTACCTCTGTACTCTGACATCACACAAGGAAAAAAAAAAAATCACAAAACAGCAGCATTTTCCAAAATCTCAAAAACAAGGATTATACCATATATACAATATAAGAGATATAGATATAGATGTTATATCTATATCTATATATATTTCTCCCAGATGTCCCTATATCCCTGCTGGGATATCTAATACACTGAACAAACTTTTAAAGTGTGAAGTGTGAATATTACTTCTTTACTGAGTAAGAAGAAAATATGAAAAGGGACTCATGAAAGCAGAGTTTCCAAAAATCTCTGCCTTAATAAGCAATTTCCTATTTAAGTAAATATACTATTAGACATACAGGAAGTTATCTAGAGACCAGCTATAAAGTTCTGTAATACTAAGTGTATAGTCCAAAACAGGGGAGAGATAATCCCTGTGAAAGGAAAGATCTAACACTAGTAGCTAGCCATTCTTACTAGAGATCTGCCATACAAACTGAACCCTCCATAAGCCCTAGATTCCCTGCTTCTCTGACAAGGCCTTCATCCTTACTGTTCCTCAGTGAAAAAGGAAATACTATGACAGGAAAAGGACCAACACTGGACTAACGAAGGCAGTGCTCATTTCACCCCAAACACTGGACTCAATGGATACTGCTCCATGTCATTGAGCTCTGCATGTCCACGGCCCCACGGATGCCCACCATCCCATGCCAATCCTCAGCTGCCAACTTGCCGGTGCTGTTGCACAACAGTGTCCTCCTTCTCCTCCAATGTCTGCCTTTGCCAGAACGCCCACAATTCTCACCAGCCCTCTTAGCCACAACTTCACGGGCCAAACTTTTGTGTCCAATTAACATTCCACTCCAAACTGCACAAAATGGTAGTCTCAACTCAAGCAGTGACACCAAGTTTCTGCTAGGGCCTCTGTCCTTTGGCCTGGGACTGATCTGTTGCACCACAATGATCTGGCTTCATAGTAAAGCAACCGCACATCCAGAAATTCCACTTGGGAAACATTTCTGAAAATTACCTTATCCCAGTCTGGGTCTGGTGTTGGGCAAGGTTTCTAAGTGCTCACATCAGTGACAGATTCATGAAAGTGACAGAAAAAATAATAGCAGTGGCAGTAACAGCACTTAGAGGAAAAGGAGCAAGTAAGACGAAGGTGGTAGTTGTCTTTGGCTGAATATAGTCTTTTGAGCTGGGGACAAACTTTCTCAGCTTTAAACCTGGCCTCAAGCAGCCTTAGTAACATTAACTGTGTTACTCTGATAAAGAATCAGTGATGCAGAAGGAAAAACCAACCCAAAGTAGGCAGGTGGGGACTGGGTCTGACACCACCTGTGGAGTCTGGTCAAATCATTTGCCTTTCCTTCATCTGTAAATTAAATAGCATGGTGCCATGCCTAGTTTTCTAAATGGAGGTGAAGATAAATGAAAAATGCTCCATGAATCTAAGGTGATACTGCCATCACAGAGTATTTTTTTTTCCCTAGATCTTCCATCCTCCCATTCATTCACTATGCATGCACTCGAGCACCTACTCAGTATCTGAGAGACATGCGCCAGACACAGTGTTGTGTGGCAGACACACCGACATGAATGAGACATGGCCACAAATGAAGGCACCACGACAGCCTAAATAAATGGGTAAGAATAACTAAGAAAGCAATTATAACATAGTATGGTAGGAACAGATGGTGTGGTAGGAAAGGAACAGAGAGATACACAGAAAGCTCTATGGGCAAGAAACACAAACCAGAAGGACAAGGTGCTGAGATCACTTGTACAGAAGAAACACCTGAGCTGAGTCTTGAGCAAAATGTCCACGGCTGGGTCATCCTGCAACTGGCTAATACACAAGCCTGTGCAAATCTTACATCTGACTAATAATTGTAATTCAGTGACTTTTTCTTTAAGCATGTCAACATGAAATGTGTGCATTGGAATGTTTCACTTATACCAATGGAATATTATGTCTAATGCTGCAGATACCAGCTTGTTCTGAATCTAAGGAATTCTTTATAAATCAAGGTGGTGCCATAGACATCACAGAAACTATCCCACACTACAGCCCTAACTTTTACATGGAGCAATCCTTACTGTCTCCATTTATGGTTTGAAACTATCCTATGCCACCAAACACAAAAGTGTGTTTAATATTTGACTAGCATCACCAATTTATATATAAGACTAATTTGGAGATATGAAAATTCATACTACAGTTAATTTTCTCATCACAACAAAATTTACTACTTTTTTTTTTTAATATTTTATTTATTTATTTTGACAGGCAGATATCACAAGTAGGCAAGGAGACAGGTAGATAGAGAGAGGGAAGCAGTCTCCCTGCTGAGCAGAGAGCCCAATGCGGGGCTCGATCCCAGGACCCTGAGATCATGACCTGAGCCGAAAGCAGAGGCTTTAACCCACTGAGCCACCCAGGTGCCCCCAAAATTTACTACTCCTTAAACTAAGCTATCAAACATCATAAAACTGAGCAAATCAAATGAGGATCATTCACAATATGATTGTACTTGCATTCCTAAGGCACAGTGACCAAAGACTGTCTATCTCTACTTTGCTCTTTTGTGTCATCTAAACTTCTTTTTAAAAGTCAAAGGTGGATGTTTCGAAATTTTCTTTCCTTTATAATTAAGCCTTCAATTATAAAAAATAACAAGCCTAAAAAAATCAGTAAACATATACTTCCTATCCATTTACCTCTTCCTAGAAAATCATCACTAATTAAAAAGACACAAACTACCATAATTAGTATTTTAGTCATTTTTATAATAAGGACTTCCAGGATCAGAAATAATGAAAACATTTAATTAACATTTTATTTGAAAATTTATCAGTTTATTAGCTGTTTCCTTTGTGATGATTCAAGGATTATCTGTTTTTATAAAACAGCAGTAATTTTAATAATTACTTCATTAATAATTCCTTTGAGGTTATTTCTTGCATAAAATTTGAGTTTCTATTTCAATAAATAGAAAGTCATGTGACAATCAATATATTTTCTCCCATAAAATACATTTTTTTTCTATGAAGTTCTACCTTCTAACATACTTTCCTCCAGAGCTATGTTTTGCCAGAGGGCTTTTCTATCTCTCTGTTTTTGGTTTCATCTTCAATTCTCTGTTTTCTTCACTCTGGTAATTTTGGCATTCCCTTGATCTCTGTCATCTCCATTGCAAATGTTCTCTCCCATAACTCTATATAGATATTCTGGTTTTCTTGACAGCATGAATACTTCAATAAAATAGGTGGCATTAAAGATATTTAATATGCTCATAAGAAGAAACAAACAACAACTTAAAAACACAGGCACAAAGGGGCTACTGACCAATACTCTCAATTATCTGAATACTACAGCACAACTGACAACATAGCAAACAATAAGTGAGCTACCTTGGCAATTAAGAAAAATGCCTTTCAAGAAGCCATAGGTCAGCGCTCAATGCTAAGACTTGTTGGGTGATTCTGTAGCTAAACACTTCAACCCACATCCCACTGATCTATTTTCTCAGGTCAAACGCCATATCTGAACAGCAAGTTTATCTGTTTTGCTACTGGTA
Organism: Lontra canadensis; assembly: GCF_010015895.1. NCBI lineage: Eukaryota > Metazoa > Chordata > Mammalia > Carnivora > Mustelidae > Lontra > Lontra canadensis. The sequence continues at coordinate 3,946,043 of NW_022631064.1, read as the reverse complement.
GAAAATGTAATCTACATTAATCTATTCAAAGCAAGATCCACATAAATTTGAAGTGCTATATATCCTTTTAAAAAATCCTGATGTTTTGAGGAAGTGCTATCTATTCCATTATAATGTAATTAGTATTAGTCAACATGGACACTTTACCGGCTTGACATTTTTTTTTCTTTTGATAATTTTTTCTGCTTGACTTTATAGTGTTTTAAAATTCACACACAAATTCAAATATTTATGAACTAGTATTAGGGTGATATTTTACTCTGAATAATGTTTAAGCCAACAATGAACATCATAGGTTTCCTATTTCCATTAAAGAGGTAAATACAAATTTCAGAGAGAAATACATTTCACTCACACACAGACACACACACACACACACATTAATGTTATGAAATTACTGTCACTAGTTGGTTTTTTATCCAAGAATGGTAATGAGATGTGATGACCTACCTTCTTTAGCCAAGTCCTCTTTGTAATAACAACCTCCATTTATTTAACAGTTAACCAACATGTGGAGCACTGTCTATGTTTATTCAAGGGGTTTTTTTCCTTTGCAGATCTAACCGGCCCATACAAGAATAGAATCCATAATCAGGTTCCTGCTGATCCCATGCCCTACTCAACTGAGATAGGCAGTACAAACAATTGAAGTATTGTTACTGGACAAGATAATCGACAATGTGGTTAATTGAAAATTAATAGTAGGACTCTACTTAGTGCCAAATGTAGTCATTTGAAGTAGTCACCTTCAATAGCCCAAGAAAGTCGATTCTCAAATTATCGAATAGTAAGGATCACCTGAGCAAACAGTACTTTCAACTTCCTATTAACTTAATTAAATTGAATGAGAGAATTACTCTTTTGATAACATTTTATTTTCTCTAGCATTCACCATTTAAATATAATCAAACAAGAAATGTCTTAAAGCCAAAATATTTACCAGATTCTTAATATGGAAGTAAAGAAAGGTGCACTTCAAGTTTATATAGAGAGAAAGCCACACAGTATATTCCTTGAGAACCTACTATGCGCCAGGCATTATGCTGGACCTGGAGTACACAAAGGTGGGTACAACTTGGTTCTTGCCCTTAAGGAGAATGTTTTTCAGCTTTGCTTTCTGATTCTCTACTCTCTCTGCCACAGAAAAACACTAGCTATTCAAACTTAAACCCATGTGTAAATGCCTTCTTGGTGGGCCCAGCCTCTGTTGCTCTGTGGCACAAAGATCAGCATTTTCCACATTCATTCCCTCATCCGCAATTATCAGGTACCATCCTACCAAGTGCCACAAATGACAGTTGATGCTGAGACTCTAGAGATGAACAGATATAACCTATCCTTTGGGAAAATCACAGTGCAACTTTGAACAAGTTAATTTACCTAAACCTACTGCATAAAGCAGAGCTCCCTTGGAAACACCAGCTTCGGCATCTTTACATCACTAGCCCCTGGCATACTACAGGAACTAAAGACATTCGTTCAGCACCAGATAAAAAATATCTGGATGGGAAATCAGAAGACCATGTTTTGACCACAATTAAGTCACTGTGACACAACGGGCCTCACTTCGTGTCAAACAATGAGATGGCTGTCGGCCCCATGTAATCTCAGGGTCTACTGGTATATGAGTAAATATTCTGATTTCAAGTGAGAGAGGTAAACATATTTAACAACCTCAGCATATGCTTTAAACAATTTTAAACCCATCTAAGCTATGATGAGTTCAACAACTAGGCCTATGCTGAAATCACATTTTGAAACATTATTGTAACCATTATTGTGGAATTTACTTTCTGATTTTGATATATTGAGTTCTTTTCTTGTCTCTCCTTACCCCTAGATGTATAATTAGGGTCTGCTGTATTCTTTCAAATGAAGAATTGGCAGGGTGGTTGCTGTTACTTAGGATAAGTGTGTAATCTCTTTGACTTTCTCTTGTTGGGCAAACTGCCCAGTGAGTATCAATTTTTTTTTTAGAGCTACAAATATGGTTTTAATAGATTCGCAGATTTCAAATTATTAGAATTCAGAGCACGTATCTCCCATGGTGAGCAGATAATTCACAACAATCCATGTAGATGCAAAGGAGATGACAATGGATCAATCTGTATGTGAATAAGTTGACAGAGTGGTTTACTGCTCCTCCTATCTCTGCAGCCCACTCCCACCTCCCAACACACACAATTTTCATATGAAGAAAAATGCCTCAGTCTATGGGAGTTCAAATTAGTCATAATATCCACTTTAGGGACTGAGGAAGACTTACTGTAAATCAGCCACTCAGAAACCACATTTGACATATTTTGGTTAGAATGTAACTATAAGTTGTATAATATGGTACCTATTGATTAGAGTTTGGGATTATAATGGAAAGCAATTGCCATACATTGAAAGTGACCAACCACAAGAGAGAAAATTGTTCCTGAAGAGCCCACAAAGGGAATCATTTTCCTTATAATCTAAAACTCTTTATCCTCTAGATGGTATCTTCTATCATTCCCTTAAGCCTTTATTTTGCCCAAAAGGTGCTAAGATATCTTAACCTCAAATCACCTAACTGTTCAACTCCCTGAGACCAAGAGAAAGTTCTGCAGAGTAAACTGAATGCTTTATTGAAACAGCACTGTCCATTCTGAACTGGAGAAAAAGAACAAATGAGAAAAATCACTGGATAATAATATCACTGGATAATAATTCCCAAATGGTTGAGGATGTTATAATAGTTATAAATTCTTATTAGAATCTGCCTGAGGATTTTTTTTCCTGTCCCTTTTACCTTCATAAAATATAATAATTTATTGAGGGAATTACTGTAGGTCAGATACCGTGCAATGCACTTCATTTGCAAAGTGTCCCTTCCATCTACCTGTACGAATAGAGAGCTTGCTCTTCTTGACCACCCTTAAAGCATCATTTCTATAAGCAGTATGTATTGCTTTAAAACAGGAATACCCGGGGAGGAAGAAAATCCTATGCTACAGAGAAAGAATGAAGATCAGTTCATCCACTTATAAGAAACGAAAGGTGCTGCAGACTTGAACTGCAGCTTGAGCCAATGGTAGGAAACTTTGATGTTTCATACTCTCTGCATGAGTCATGATAGTCGTTAACCTTATAATTTTGGGACCATGATTCCAATAAAAATAAATAACTACAACAAAAGAGCATATATAATAATTGTGTGACTCAAATGCTTTTGTTAAAAGTTGGTTTCTGAAACACATTCTTCTGTCATGTAAGTGCTGAAGACATATATAATGTTGCAATCCCACTGGAGACCATTTTTTAGTTTTTCCTTACACTCTTCCCTAAATCTTCACTAATCTATCAGATGTCATGGTTTAATAGAAGCATGAACTATACCTATTGGGGTTCCTAGGTCCTTTGGAAAAATGCAGTGAGGATTTGGGTATTTGTTTTTGAAGATCTGAAGGAGCCAAATCACCTGTGACAGAATTCTGCTAAATAAATGTTTTCTAGAAGAATATTAACAGTGGCTTAATAGTTAACACCTTCTCCCTCCAAAATCAAGGGTATATCTCAATATAATGGAAATAATGCCTGTAAATGTTTTATGCTTCAATATGGACAAAGTCGCGGATGTGTGTTCATGCAAGGGTAATGCATTCTAGATTGCTTCAGTCTGACCAATTTTCCATGTGGTATGCTAAAATTAAGGAAAATGCCAACAGTCCTTTCAAATAACAAAGTTAAGGTAAAGGCACACCTAACTGAACTCATGTGAGAAGCACACTACAACCAATGAGGGATTCAGGAGGGAACTACTCCAAAGCACTCTAGGCTTTTAGATCCATATGAAAAACAATGTATCAGTCCCTGTGGTGGACTCCATCTCTGCATTACCAAAAGCCCTCCCTGTCTCACCTCTTCTTCCAGCCACATCACATCAACTTCCCCCATTTATAGCTCAATAGCATCTGACTGAGTATGCCTCACATGCACCCTGCTTCCTGACAACATGGAAAAAGATGCACAGGCACAAATTAGAAGTGTATAGAGTTCAGGCTCAACGGACCACAAAGGTCATCCAAGGATGAGCCAGTGGGTAAACACGTCACCCTTTTATTTTGTGGGGAGACGTATTCACGAGGAGCCTCCAAAGGCCCCAGTAAGAATGAGCACCCATTAGGAGTAGTACCGATCACTTTAATAAGTCATCTTTCCATTGGTTTCCCATGGTCCTTCATTCTTACTCTGGAATCTACCCGAACAAAGCACCTCCATGTCAGTCAGTATTTCCTGATCTGTTTGCAGGAGGACCTAGGTTGAGTCAGCTCTCCAAAAGATCCTAAGGTGTATAAATGAAATAATATCTGAATGTACCAAAATATAGGAAGAGATAAGATAGTAACATAATTCACAGTAAAGAAGAAAAGATAAGTGATAAAAAGAGACCAACTAGAAAAGCCCTTAGAAGATCTAGAAGGCTGGATCTTCCCATCTAGAAGAAGAGGCAGCCCATGGAGGAGCCATACTCAGAAATATTCTGATGGGCACAACTTATAACCCTCTCCTTTTACTACTAGGGCTTCTATTTGCCAGAGAGCCAGACTATACACCCCAGAGCTCTTTATGTGCTCTGGTCAGCTGCATCCTGAACCAGAAATAGGACATGTAGTCTCAAATTGTCTTCTCAAAAATATGAAACCTACTTCCTATCAGATCCGAGAAGCAGGCTCTCATAAGTGAGCGGAGAAGAGCAGTCAGCTCACTGTTAGTCACCTCTTCAACTCAGAGAGCTTCCTGTCCCACCATATGCTTGGCTCCAGTCAGCAGATCCCTGATTTCAATACCGGTTTGACAAGTAGTGTCCTGCAAGGCTTCCCAGGAAACAGACCCAAACTCCATCAAATACATCTGCGTAGTAGAAGAGTGATTGAAAATCCAAGTTGCATAATCCAGAACTGAGCCAAGTGTAACAGTGAAAAAGTATCCTTACATGTATTGTGAGGTTGTCTTACGCCACAGTTTCTCTCATTAAGGACATTCTGAACAAATCATTCGTAGATGATTGGTCAGAAATCTTTTAGTGGTTACTGATTCACAAAACCACAGAAATAATACATACTCTGCTAACAGCCAGGGATGTTGCTATGACATCACAGATAATCACGTTTGAAACAGAGATAGCTGTGGCACTCCTGTGAAGATGAGACAAAAATCTTTAAAATAATATATCCAAATATCTAATTTGTCAATTTGGAAGTGTTTAACATCAACACAGACTGGTAAAGAAGGAAAAAACTGCTGATTGTTCAGGGCAAAATGAAATCACAATGAAGACTTCATTATTCACAATCATAACTGTCCTGTGTATAATCCTAAAAGGACACTGTTCTAATAAATCCATTCTCTAGATGAGATTAGGTAGTAACAACAATTATCAGTCATCAAGTTGCATTCATAAAGTAAATCAAGAGGGAATTACCTTTGGAATTTGTTTTTCTGCAAGTCCTTAGTGAAATTATTAGGTACTACTACTAAATTCTGTTAAAGAATAAAAGAATGCCATGAAGTAGTTAAGCAACCTGAGAGCAAAATCAATAAACTACACACCTTTGATTCAATTTCCCAAAACCAACAGTTTCATTTGGGGACATAAAGAAACCAACTTGATGGAGTAAGGGGGACGGGTATGAGGAAAGCAGGCAGAGTAAGGAGGACAAAAAACGCCAGCAAAAGTCCTGAATCAAGTCAAGTACTCACTACTGACACTAACAATTTTCTTTTGCACTAGGATTCTGTTTATTTTTTAAGCGTTTTCTGTTTTCTGCTCCCTAGCTAACAGGAGTGCTTTCTCTTTCACATGGAAGATAATGAATGTTCCTTGCATGTGTTACACATGGACTTACATGACTAGGAGTTATAAATAAAATTCCTCTGCACAACAAAGATTTAAAAAAAAAAAAAACTTTGTTTATTCAAGAAATTCCTAATAGCTTCATTTATAAATAAAACTTTCTCTTTATTTGAGACCCACTGGCACAGCAGCATATAGCTTGAAGCAGGTAACTCTTATAATGAACTCTGCTCAGTTTTGAGAAAAACAGTATCTGAAGCAGTTTTTTCTTCTGGGGTCAGTAGATGAGCAGTTCAAAAAGAATAAAGTATCTCAGGGAACAGCAGACAACCGGAGCGGGGGGTGGGAGGGGGGGTAGGAACATTCTTGCTAATTAAAATTTCCAGTTCTGATGGCCCTCTATATACACAAATCCCAGTCAGAAAGGCCTGCAGGATCAGGCCTGTACCAAGAAAAAGTATACCATCATCACATTAATTGTATTATTACTTCATAATGCTAACCAGCCAGGTTTATATAGAAGAGATTAAATAACAAGATAATCTTATAAACAATGCTCATTTCATCAGTGTACCAAATAAGTTTGATTTATATCAGTAACTGTTCTTCTAATTAATTTATGCATCCACATGCTTTAATTTACACAGACAGACACCTACACTGGGGTAAGGATAGCTATTTTTTTAATATTTTGAACTTTAAGATGGGTTTATGTTTAGACTTCCCAACACCCACACTTCAAAAATGAAGTGACTGTTAATATACCCTGCATTAAGACTGAAACATGCAGAAAGAAAACATTTTATCATACTCAATGCCTATCTCCCCCTACAAACATTTATATGTTTAATTTTAGTTAGTCTAGCTTTACTCAAACCCAAAGCCAGATCTGTCTATTCCAAAGTTGTGAACTTACCTTTATTTCCCTCAAATTGTGTGTGTGATTCATATTTCCCTCAAAGCCTTTTGGATACATAATTTCCCTCAAATTTTTCCTCAAAGCCTGTTGGATACATAACTTCATCTTGTTATAGCATCAATCTTAAGCTCCTATATTTGTTTTCATGCCGTTATCTAGTGATTCAAAGGGGTAAAAAGGCTGCTAGTTTTTAAAAATAGTTTCTACTAATATCAGGGTCTTGGATAAATTTTTATAAGTACACTCCAGGATGCTGGTTTACAATAGCAAGTACCACCAGTCAACAGAGAGAAATGAGAAAATTCCAGAAAGAGAGGAAAATTCAACCAGAAAGATAAAAACAATATGCCCGAATCCAGGCCCACTTACAATAAGCTATCAGTGACATCATGGTAATGCCAGCACTCTTTGAAAGACCCTAAAAATAACAATGTAAAAGGATTATCTTGGTGTCAGGATTATTCTAGTTTAGTTATTTTACACCATCCATGGATACTTTCAGTGTGGGGATGAGGATGTCTATTTACTTATTTAATTGGGCAAGCAAAAGGTTTTTACTTGTCATTGATATAAAACTTTTATTTATGTATTTGATCAATGTTTATTTGTAGGAAGTTAATATAATAACAGATGTCAGCTACATTATCTGTTTTTGATTATAAACTCCTAGAGGGCAGAAACACTGTCTATTCAGCTCACTTTTTATAGGATGCAAACATAGGACCATACTCAAAAAGGCACTTAAAGATGGTTTTTATAAAAACAATGAATTCCAGTGGACTTTGTTTGCCTCTGTGCTCCACAAAACTCCACTGGCAAGTACTGAACATTAAGAAGTAACACTTATATTCTTGGGTAATTCCATTCTTCAGATGTCTGTAAAGGCCATTTCTCTTCTGGAAACAAGGATTATTGAGAGAACTATTACCACCTTTTAACGTTCAAGATCTACCTTTTGTCAAACACCTAAATTCTATAATGACCTCACACTAGAAAATAAAAGAAAAAAAGCCAGACCCAAACATCCCATTTCTTGGCATCCAGTTAGCACAGTTCCTGCATCAGGCAGAAGGATTTGCTGTTTTCATGAGGGAATCTGCTAACACTATTATTATGGTACCTGAAAATGTAGTCTCCCAGTATTCTTAATACTCAGATTATCTAGAACTAGGGATACAGGAGTCAAATAATTTTCTGTGATAGGAAAAGAACTTAAACCCTGTTCTATAATGCTTACAAACTCTAAAGGAATAAAAGACCAGTAAACAATATCTTCAAGAATCTGACACCTCAGAAATGGAGAATGTTTTTGCTAACTATGTAATGTGGGGTAAGTTTTTTAAATTTCTACCCCTTTTCTGCATTTTCCAAATTTCTGCATTTTCTAAATCTGTAAAATGAAAACATTAGATTATATAAATACAAAGAATTCTCAGGTTTAAATTATGAAATCATATGAAAAAAATACTGAGTCCTAAAGAATCACACACACAGATTGAGATTCCATTATCTACCTTAATGGAAGATTTTCCCCTTTTTTTTTTTTTGCAGGTGGAAGAAGGTAGACTATGTGTTTTCAATGTAAACCCTCATTTATGCAATGTTACTTACTATGACTAACTCAAAATATTCAAACAGAGTATCACTAGCCATTCCTTTAAACATAAAAAAATACGGTTTTATATGTAATGATATACATTGCATGTATATGCAAAATCCATATACATGCACACGTTCTGACACAAACATACAATTCTCTCTATTCAAGTCAAGAACTAAAATACTTCCTATTTTTCCACCTTTATCTTTTCTTCCTCCTTCTAAAAGCATCTAAGAAGCTGTTATGACTTGGGAACTTACATAAAGTAAAAATAAGCACCTTACTCAACATTTCTTATATTCCTACTGACAGTTCCCAACTTGAATTTATGTTATGCTGGTTATCTGAAATCTCAATAGCATTCCCTCATATAGTGGTTTTGAGAGAGAATACAGAATGTAGGTAAATTCTCAGGCCATTCAGCCAGGATTTATTTAACCTGTAATGTACCTGATATACAGAACTCAAGATACAGAATCCATGAATTTAATGATACTTAATACTTAAGCAGAGAGTAACAACAGAAGTAGAAAAATTTTAAAAAGGTCCTGAAAATATGCAGTAGGGGCATCCAGGCCACACTCTCTACCAAAACTTAAAAAGGGAGGAAAGAATTTAAGTTCATGAAACTACTTTTTATCTATCAAGTATTTACGAAGACTCTTACAAAAGAAAACTTCAAGCAACTACTGAGTATACAATCATCTTCTTACTTGAAATAAATAAATGCACTACAGAATGCAGTGATTTCTTCTGAAGGAAGAAAGAAAAGCATAGACATTTTGTTCAAAACTCCGTATGTTCACCTTGGATTCCTATTCTTAAGGAAAAAAATTGTAAAACTTTAAAGTGGATATAATTTAAAATGGTTACACTATGTGAAATTTTCAGGAAAAAAATTCTTCTTAATTTTTATCTGCTTAGCCAACAGAAACTAGTAAAATACCTTTCTATCATAATAATAATGCACTGACTACTTGCTCTGTGCTAGACTCAGTACCTTATGCACACACACAACCCTTCAACCCTTCCAACAATGCCATGCCAAGAAAATAGATCCGAAGAACTCAGATCTTCCTGCTCTTTTTCATCAATTAAAATGAAATCCAAAGATCAAAACACACAGAAGCAATCTCCTAACTACTGGATGTTCTATTAGATGTCAGGAAATTCAAGTACTTTGATTTGAATGTCGTCCTCATGTCAAGGTAAGAAGGAAAATGGTAAGTGGGAACCACAAATTTCTGGCTTTCATCAATAACAATTCCACTCAAAAGTCCAGGGAAAAGGATGATTTAGTGATGATTCTACATTCCTTTAAAAAGAAAAAAAACCTAATTAAGTTCCATTCACATTCCTGAAAAAAAATCCACCAATGATCAAATTTATGTAACAATGCAAGCTAAAATTTGTAAGCTCACAATTTAAGTAACTGTGGATACTAATCTTTTAACTACTAACACAAAAACTAGGACTATAAAGGAAAACAGAACTGCAGTTCACTTTGATGGAAGACAGAATAAGTTGTGAAGAGAAATACAAAAGAATAAAAATTTAAAGAATAATGGAAGGGAAAAAAATAGAGAAGAAAAAAAGGAGGTACACAACAAGGAAAAGAGAAAGGCAGGAAGGTGCAGAGGGGACTGATGGCACAGAGGGAGGTAAGACGCTTGTAGTAAAATGACTCTCGTCCAAGGCTTGCTGGAGCTGGACCATCACCTCGACAGACAGAGGGATTACCTCTCTGGTGGTTTTTAAAAAATGCTTTGTGTATCTACACGGTCTCATTTTATTTTTTCAAAATCCTGTTTATTTTTAAATAGAAATTCAAGTTTGAAAACTTTGCTTAGGTGTAAAGGAATGACTTTTATTTTAGAAATGTACTTTGGAATGTACACACCATTGCTCAGTTTAGTGCTTAAAACCTCAGAGATGCCCCGACATTCCAAACCTGACAGTCTTTCCTTTGTAAAGAAATTAGGGCTGCCTCTTTCCACAGTACTTGAAAATTAGATCTGAAGTCAGTGTTCACAACTGTGCAAAGCCTTGGAAGTATGTCCATTTGCTTGAGGAACAATCTATCACCAAAGATAGTTGTCCCTATTCTCCAGAAAACAATGCAGATGTGCCCAAAGGAGCAAAAGCTCCCAAAGGAACATCTGGAGTTAGTTATCAGAGAAAAACTGTCCTCCTGCCCAGAGCATGTATACAGAGCACTTGCACTGAATACTGTATCCAAAGCCTGATCCGTAGAATGGTGAGCTGTGCATCAATCCAGTTTGCCTTAGCAGACTAAGAACCCCACCTACCCCTCTGCCTTGACCCGATGGCTTGCTTCTTTCTTCGCATCCACCTACCCATCCTGTATTCCAACAGACCCCTGGTCCTCACTCTATCTCTCAATTGCATAAGAATGCTTTTATATAAAAATTCATTAAGTAATGTACCACTTTCAATATATTGATCCTACAAACTGTGACTCTGTGAAGTGGTTCAACACGATGTCATCACCACACAGCAACTTGTTTCATTTACAGTATCTGTTTCACTTCGACTCATGAGCTAATATAATTCAATTTTTTTTAACTGCACACAGGCTGCTAGACACATGTGCCTGGCAAATGGAATCTGAACTTAGCTTAACAGCCTCATTTATTCCTGATGGTTTAAATTATTTCATCACAATTAATGACACCCCCTCAGCTTCCTGTGCAGCGCTGCCAGATGTTCAGAGACCACAAAGCCACTCTCTTCTTTGACGGCTGGTGACAAGTCGTCCTCTGAAGGACGTTCCCTAGGTACATGGGCCGGATGACACTTCCATTGCTTAGCACCTCTCTGCCTCCCAGAGTAACCATGTTGAGGAAAAAGCAGGAAGGCATGAGAAACCAGCAAACATATTAGCAAAGGCAAATTACATGAAGTGATCTACAGGCAAAGGAACTTGGCTCCTGCCACAGGAGTTCCTAACCTTGTTTTTTTTATGGAAGAGCTCTTCACCTCCACCTTCCCGAGCCGCCCCCCCCACTCCCAGCATCCACTGAGTGCCTAACCTGGCGTCAGTCCTCAGGGAATGCCAAAGGACAAAAAAAATATCAACTTTTCCACAGGGATTCTCTTTGGTTTGGGTAATTTTGTTTTGAAGGATATTGTTTAAACTTACCACCTTCACGGTGATCATTATGTTGTTTTTGAGAGCAAGCACTCTAAATGATATTTTTTTTTTTTAAGATTTTATTTATTTGAGAGAGAGAAAAGGAGTGGGGGGAGGGGCAGAGGGAAAAGCAGACTCCCCGCTGAGCATGGAGCCAATGCAGGGCTCAGTCCTGGGATTGTGACCTGAGTCAAAGACAGACACATGACTGAGTCACCCAGGTGCCCCTTATCATTGTATCTCCAACTATAATTTTCTGCTATTCAACAGATACTTCCAATTGAAATACACAACATTTTGGGAACTTGTGGCAAACAGTTTTACCCCTTTTTCTTTTTTTAAACTTTATGGAGGCATAATATAATGGATATACAGAAAGTTGCACACATTTCATGTAAATATCTTGATGATTTTGATTTACCTATTTTTCTAGGCTCAGTAAGATTTATTCATTTCAGGGGCTGTTGGCTTTTTTTTTGTGCTTGTTAGGTTTTGTTTGTTGTCTTATTTTCTTTTAAAAAACATACTGAAAAATAGACTTCACACTTCCATTATTTTGATTCTAATAATGGAAAAAGCCATTTACTTCTTTTTTAGAAAACCAAAATTTTTATTCAGTATGAAATTCAGAAATGTTAATTATCTTATATTCATCATTTTAAGTTCACAAAAAGATATAAATTCATACAATCACAGGTAGCTAAGAGTAGCTAACAGGGTAGCAAAAACAGTAAACATACTAGCACTGATACAGTAAGAATCCAATACTACAGCTCTAATTTGGAAAACATTTCCATCAACTAGAGAACATGTGGCAGACATTTTATGGATTATTTTTTAAATGTTAAAAAAAAGAAAAAAGCCACGCTGATCTTATTCGGGGAATAAGGGGCCCTTTTCTTTGCCAAAAAGTATAATAGGAAAACTAAAAGGCCACCTGTGTCAGCCCACCCTATAGTATGAACATAAGCTATAAGAGCATTTTGGAAAATATCTTCAAACTGAGATGAGGAAAAAAAAAAAATCAATATCAATACAGATTCCAAGCAGATGCAAAAGGCTTCTGTGCATGTTAGTGATTATGTGTGTGGCCTACACAGGCTAATTTCAGATGCCTCCAAAACTCAGTGTACTTTCTCTTTTATAAACTATTTGGGATTAAAACTAGGAGCTCATCCATATCAACTTTGACAATGGACACAAATACAGGGTAAGCTAATCAAGCCAAACAAGTTGAATTTTCCCCCTCATAGCAGGCTCTTTTAATCTCAAATGCCTACTGAAATTTACAGACATGCTACACTTATGTTTTGACAGTTGTTTATTAAAATTGCTTTCCTAGGAAGTTCTATGAAGCCAAGAGTCTAGTCTGTATCAGAACTGAGGCAATCGGAGAGAGTCGAGATGATGGCATACTTGCAGCAAGCAGACAACAATAGGAAACTCTTAGCACTCCCAGAGTTGCATCAAATTTTCCATGGACCGAAACTAAAATGAAATAGTTCAATTACTAAGAGGTAGATAAGTAAAATAAACAACTAATTTCATACAGTGAAGTTGGGAGAGAGTCATATGGACCTCATTCTGTTGTCTCTAAACACTGTTTTGGAGGGAAAAAAGGAGCTGAATAAACTTTAAACTCTCATGTAGGGATGTATTGCTTGTGTGTCCCTGGCAGATGTGGAAAGGAGATGAAATGGGCAAGGGAGAATCAAATATCCCATCGCTGCAGGTTTGCTGAGGGAAAGAGCACTGCAAAGATCTCACATCTGGCAATCATTTGTCAATAGCTGGAAAGAGAACGGCAGGAAACTTTCTGGCTCTTGGAGATGAAAAGACAAAAACCATGTGTCACACACACACACACACACACACACACACATTCTGCAATGGTAAAATGACTACTACACTTATTCTCCACCCCCCCTTCACCCCCACCCCCCCAAATTTAATGATCTTCAGATATACTCTACTCCGTGGTCAAAAACATGCAGTCACTTGACTTGTTAAAGCTGCAGTGTATGTACATTTTTCAAATAAACCCCAGGGCTGATGTTAGAAAATCAAAATCAGTCAAGCATAGACCGCCTGGTACTTTGGGCAGGAATCCTTGCGGTTTAGTCAATAAACAGAATCTGAATGAAAGACACCACAGTAACTAGACAGTAACGTTTTGAACAGTTCTTAACCTGAAGGGGGGTTGGGGAAGGCGGGTGTACTAGTGACCATGGACATAAGGCTACCAGTCCACTTAGATGGCTCACTCTACCTGCAACATGACTGTGTTTAGTTCAAGGTCATCTGCTGTTTCTCTCTCTCTCTCTCTCTCTCTCTCTCACACACACACACACACACACACACACACACACTGAACTTATATTTGAGGAATGTTGAATGTTGTGAATGAATTTGGAGAGAATACAGTTTGTTGTTGTTTTTAAATAATTCTACCTGTTTAATAGGGTGGGAAGGGGAAATCTCAAATTCTTTTTGGTTCATACTAGTGATAATAATATAGAAAATTTGCTGGCTTCATTATGAGTTCATAAAAATGACCAGTTTTGCCCTAGCAGGTTTATTATGCAATAAAAAGTTTTCAAGACAACCCACACAAAATTAATTAACTTCTCCAAAATCATAGGAATTTAAATCTGGTCATGGTGATCGATAGACTTCAATAAGCAGCTTTCAGTTCACCCTTATGCTGCATTTAACTAGCAGCAGCCGCCAAGCTCATCCCTGTGATTCCATAAGTGAATGCTGCAGGTTGTTTAATAACCTGGCAAATTCACAGTAGCTTGTCAAATTATTACAGGAACAGTGTCATCACTAAACAAGCCTGATCACGGTTAATTACAATGCAGACTAGAGAGCAGCCACAATTGTTCATTAATTACAGGAAGCACCTCATTTAAATTTTATGGAAATTTACACTTGCACCCCGGTATGTCTGGGAAAAAAAAAAGTGATCCTTCACGCATTCACAGAAGAAAGGAGTCTGTGGTTTATGAAACATCACAGTAAATTGTGTCTAATCTGATACTGAAATATTGGTTCATTATTTACTCTAATTTTCTAAGCACTTTAGTGGTGAAAAATATCAAGCCAACCCCACATCTTGAATTCCCAACCAAGAAAAGAACGGTGTTGGGCTACCTGTAACAACTTAATACAGGATAAGGCACAATTAGACTTAAAAAGTAACTTTTCTCTAATTGAAAATATAATATTTAATAGGAATTAGGGGAAGTCTAAACTAGAATAACCATTTCCTAGAAAATAATTATTTAAGAGCACAATTTTTTGCTAATATACATCAGTTAACTTCCCAAGCTATAAGAAAGTACAGTTTCATACCCACTTCAAAAACCAATGAGGAGGGGCACCTGGGTGGCTCAGTGGGTTAAGCCTCTGACTTTGGCTCAGGTCATGATCTCAGGGTCCTGGGATCAAGCCCCGCTTCAGGCTCTCTGCTCAGCAGGGAGCCTGCTTCCCCTTCTCTCTCTGCCAGCCTCTCTGCCTACTTGTGATCTCTCTCTCTGTCAAATAAATAAATAAAATCTTAAAAAAAAAATAAGGAAAATCAAAATTAGACAGTGAATCAAAGTCTTGATTTCCAGCTACTTTTCTAAATCAAACATATTAACACAATAAGCCTGAAGACACACTTGCAAAAGTTAAGTAAGACACAGACTTCACGATAACAGTCATTCAAAACCAAAGATATGTTCATGAAAGAGTGTCAAGGATCTTGGAATTATTAAGCAATAAAGTTGCTAAGCCATCTGAAATTTTAGGGATAGAAAAAAAGAGTGAAAAGGAAAGAGGTAAGAATAGAAAGGGACTCCACCAGTCAAGAGAAATTATGTCAGCTAAAATAGAAAAGTTAAATCAGATATGGGCAGTGTGTGTCTAAATGAAAATCCTTCATAGGAAAGGATATAAACAAACTATCGCTCCTAAATCAAGGTGTACAAGAGGTTATTCTCAGAATCAAGAGGCCAAAATAGCAAATCCTCTAGTGGTTATAATGCCTGGCCCTGAGGGACAGCCTGGGATCCAAGCAGGGAAAATAGATGTCTCTGGCAAGTCCTATGGTGAATTCCCTGAAATGCAGAATTAAGACTAAAAACTAAGAAATGCCTCATTTCGGGGGGGCGGGGGGGGGACTAGAATACATGCCCCATAGCAAGAATGAAAGGACTCTAGAAGCAAAAAACTACTCCTGAAGTTGTTACCTGGTAAAGAACATATTAAGTGTCAGGTTTTTTTTTTTATGTCTGACATAATGTGGATATATATGTACCAGATATCATTAAAATGTATGGAAGTCATATTTAGAAAGGAAGAGGAAAACAAGAAGGAAATGTTCAAATGAGTCCCAGTTAATGCACCAATTCACCACACTTGACTCTTTGAACACATTCAACCTTTCCACTCGGTCTGCCAAAATGGTGTTGCAAGAGGAGGAGTCCAATAAAATGAGAGTCATTTCTTTGCCCAGGGGCTTGGTCTTCTTCACAAGGACCACGATGAATTGTCAACTCTACAAATGTTTTAACTACCTACAACCAGGGTTTCACCTAAACTAGTTAACATACATCTTCTCTCTTGGTATGTTAAAATAATATGCTCCATTGGTCCCTTTCAGTTTTATTTCACAGTCACATCTGCAAAACCCATTGCTCTTCGCTTCATAACTCAAGGTTCACAAACAGATTATCCAACAACCACCCATGACAGACCATTCCAGGTGATGTGTTTGAAGAACATCACTTGTCCTACCCAAAGAGGTCAAGGATCAGACCACTCTCCATGAAAAGTCTTCCATCACTCTGCATTTATGTGTCACACACAAGCTGTTCGCTTTCGAAAACTGGGAAATACATGATCATGTCTCATATGTGTCACACCTGCTTTTCTGTTGTACTGTAGCCATGCACCACCCAGACAGGACCAGCTTGTGGTACAGCGGAGCTCAGGTGGTCTTCCCTAGGCCAAGAGCAGGTGTGCAGGAGACAGTACACTCTTCAGCACCATAAAAACTGAAACCTCCTCCTACCACCACTTCCACCTTACTCCAACTGTGAAGAAGTCAATTTTTAAAACTATTTTCCTTTCTCATGCAAGGTTTCTAAATCAGCAAAAGTGCTTTAAAACCAAGCTCACCAAGCTTATCCGATATGTCTGAAAATTTAGAAAATGATGCCAAATGCAGGTTCTGAAAAAATATAGTATGTGTTTGTTCATGCTAGGGGATGCCATCCATGTTACTACTTCAGCCAGTATTTTTGCATTAGTAGCACACACATTGCTTAAATACTACATGGCACACAGAGTAAAGGTAGGTCTTTGAGCTACGTGTCATACTTATATTCTTTATCTATGAAATATCGAACTACTTCTAACGTCCCAAGACCACATAACATGAGCTAAATTCCAAATAAATACTTTCACTTGACTAAAGAACTTAAAATTGTATCCCAGGACATATCTCTCCATACATGAAAAGGGAAGATAGTTACCATTAAATCATACTTTTCTAGTACGGTGCCCAATGGCTTCTGTTCTCCTGAGCTAAGAGACCATCACGCGGGAAGCATGACTTGCTCACCATGTGTCTCTATTGCCTAGCATAGAACCATGCACATGATAACGATGCTTTTAAAAGATAAGAGCTAGTCTTTACTGAGGGCCTCTTATGTGCCAAGCCCTATGCTACCAGCTAGGTAGATGTTAGAACATTCACTCCTCATAATCACCTTCGGTGGCAAGTCCCCATTTTACAGATGGGAAAGCTAAAGCCCAGTGTGGCTGAGTGACTCTGCCAAGTGTCTCACAGTAACTTTTGTAAAGCGAGGCAGCCAGCCTTCAGAAAACATGCTCTTATCTACCGCAGTATATGCCATTTCTTGGATGAATAAACGAGCTATCTCCAGTTACAGACAATTTAGCCTAAAAAGGACTTTTTGTGGCACACATGCCACCCTGGTTCTTCCTTTAAACCTATCTCTACAACTGTCCATCTCCTGATGACACTGATGTATCCATGTCAGACATTCAGGAACCACTGTTTCTGCCACACCACCCCCAACTAGTAAAGCAGTAAGACTCCAACCTGGACTTCCAGCCTCTGGTCTGGCTCCTCCAGGTTTGGGCAGAAGTCTGCACCCAGCACTCTGCCAGCACATGCCACTGGAACCTGGGGGAATATGGCCAAGTTAGATGCTGGGTGTGGAGGCTGCTAAGAACTGCACACAAACACATCTGTCCTAGACAGAAGCAGGGACATTCCAACTGCAGGTATGAAACAGGCCAGCATGGCTTCATTGGTTTTTGACACTTACTACATCAAATATGTTACAAATAGCATGTAACCAAGTCTATTAACTACCAGAAGGCAAATTCTAAGAAGAAACGATCCACAAAATTTTTATTCCCCCTTGTATCCATAGCATGTAGCACAAAGCAGGCATTTACTAAATATCTCAGGATGGAAGGAGGAGAGAAGGTTAAAGTACAGACGAAAAGGAACATAGAATCTCTGCTTGACATTGGTGACATTTTCTCCCTTTTCTAATTTTCTTATGGGAGGATGAAGAACATTGTCTTCTAATTTTTTTCTAATGTCTACAGTTCCTTTCCACTGTAAAATACCTGTTCAAATTTATTTTTCCTATTCATGATATAAGTTAGCACAGACTTTATCAATACTTATTATTTACTATCTCTAAATTTAAACAGGCTTATTTTATGTCTGTTCCAATAATAAAAATGCTAACAAAACAGCTATAACTTAGAATGTTTCTCTATATCTAAAATTCTATACTGAAAGCCACTAAGATTCCCTTTCAAATCTATGTTAACTTAGTCTATCTCATCCCAAAATACTGCCTCCTGTTACCTGCTTACTTCATTTTAGATTTTTTTGAGATAAAGACAAAAGGACTTGGATTCCATCTAAACCTGTTTTCTGCCTTTTAAAAAAGTTCTCTGAATCACTACTCAATATTTGCAAACACACGCTATCTTCGTTAATCATACAACTATCTTTTTTCATAATCTCATTCCATCAATCAGCTTCGTCCCACCTGTCTTCTTTCCCTATCAAGGCCCACCTTTGCTGTTTTGTTCTGAGCTTTAACC
This sequence comes from Lontra canadensis, assembly GCF_010015895.1. Taxonomy (NCBI): domain Eukaryota; kingdom Metazoa; phylum Chordata; class Mammalia; order Carnivora; family Mustelidae; genus Lontra; species Lontra canadensis. The sequence continues at coordinate 3,927,403 of NW_022631064.1, read as the reverse complement.
CCACTTACCATCATCTGTGCCAGTCAATTTTCTTTGTTCAGAGATCAGTTTTCAGCCAAGTGTGCTGCCTTAGAAGTCATTTTCCTCTTTCTTTCAAACCACAAATCAGTTCACCTCTCTAAATTTAAACAATTTCAATAAAGTCCACTTTGCAAGTTTACCAGTGATTATTACCAATATTTTTAAAAAGCACTCAATTTTTTGGACATTTTGGGGACCAACTCTCCTATTCTTTTTAAGTCTCACATTCTTTCTTCTTACCCACACCCATAAGGTAACATGGACAGATTATCATCTGTCTTGAACTTAACTGCTCTTCATCCACAAATCTCGTAGTGGGGCCAAGAGGGGAAGCGAGAGAGGTCATGTTTACTGAGTACTTGTGATGTGCCAGTCACCATGTGGGCACCTTACACATGGACTGACCCGGTTTTTTCCCTTGCAACCATCTTACAGGATATGAGAATCTCCCTTTGACAAATGGGGGAAAAAAAAAAAAAAAAAAAAAAAAAAAAAAAAAAAAAAAAAAAACCTGAGGCTTCCAGTAGGTAAATAACTAGCTCAGGGTTCCGTGCTAGAAAGTTGCAATGCCCAAACTTAAGAAATGAGAAGACTGAGAAGATATTTCGAAGAAGTTGATGAAAAACATGCAAAAGTTGTACTTAGTGGCTTCCACTCTAAAGGCATGTGTTGCTATTTCATATGAAAGAAATTACAAAAAAGACAGAGTAGGTGGAGAAAGTGTGTTATCAAGAACCACCACTTGCTCTGTGGCCTAGGGCAACATAGGCATCATGAAGTTATCCTCAAACTTGAGGCACAAGAGAGAAATGGGGCACGAAGATGAGCAGGGACGCAGTGCATGTGTGTTGTGGCACACACAGACCCATGCTGATGCCTGACGCCACCCCTCAGCTGACATATGGAGGGGCACTAATGAGTTCTGCAACAGTAATTCTCCCTACGGTGCAATAGAAGAACTGGGGAAAAAAATTAATCTTTGAATATTCCGTATCAAAACAACCCCCCCCAGCTTCTTATAAAACCTCAATAAATGTAGCTACTTAACTGATTAAAGCACATTCTAAAGCCAGTATATATACACTCCAAATCAAGTGTAAGTAATACTCTATTTTATGTACACAAAACAAATTCCCGCTTACCTTAACATTATTAGATCGGGTCACCAATACTAGGTTTCTAGTTCCTTTACACCACTCCCCACTCCACAAAATGCATGTTATAAACACTCTTGAGAGGAAAGGGGAAAGTTAAACAACGACAATTACATTCAATTACAACCTCAGACACTTAGAAATACACAGTTTCTGAGAGAAAACAAAAAGGTCTGTGAATAAGTTGAAAGGAAACAGTGCCAGGCTACTAAAATGTTACAGCTATCCAAATCATAAAAAGAACTACACTAGAGATGTGAGTTAGCACTCTCAAACTTAGAATCCTAGGGTTTCTTAGCAGAAAAAAATCCATCAGGATCCAGGTAAATGGGCCTTGGCATTTTAAAGATGAGGAAATTGAGTCTAAAAACAAAACCGGCCAGTTGTACTACTGGGTTCATTGTCTAACAATGTCCTCTCCCATTCTGTCCACCACACTTCGTAGCAGTATTAGATAAAGAAAAAAAATTTAAGGGGAAAGCACGCTTTGTTTCCTAATTCATCAAAATGTACCAAGGAAAAAACAAAGGATATAAAAGTTGATGACCTCATTAGTTATAATTCTGCACACCTAGACCATTAGGCCTTTTGATTTAGAAGCCTCAGTAGTGAGACAGCTAGCTAGAAACAATCAAAAACATGACTGACAGATACAGCAGACATAAATCGTCCAGCCCCTTATTATCACTCCAGTATAATTTCAGATAATAAAATATGGTATGTACCTCACCACCGTTTTCTCTGGAATATAAAATTTAAATTGATTTGGGGAACTCCAATTTCATCTGCTTTCCTTCATGCCAGCGTTTAGTGCTTTTTTTGACACCATACTTTAAAATAAAGTTCTCTACAATGATTTTCACAAAATGTTTCAGTGATTTTTTTTTTAATCTCTGAATAGCTATAAGACTCGGGGACTTTTATTTTTTGTTCTTTTTGCATCTTACTATATTTTGCTTTGAAATAAAAACATTTAAGTTAAAAACAATAAAAAATACTAAACCGACTGGCTAATATTTCTGAAAGTATGCCACAGGTTTAATTATGGGATAGTAATTGTCTAGTACTCATCTAAATTTCATTCTGCTATTGCTGTAACAGGAAGCAGGAGGCCTTGAAAGGAACCCTCTAGAATCCCCAGGGTACGCAGAAGCTGAGTGCATATCTACTCTCCAGGACATACCTCAAAGGAATCATGGTGTGTGAGAGAGCTATTTACAACTTACTTTGTGTATAATCAGCAGAAACAAAAGATATGACAACAAGCATAAAGGCCTCCCTCTCTCTCCCCTCCCTTCTCCCGTCTCAGGGGAATTCAGCAAGGGAGGGCCAGTGGGCATTCACTTCAGTGTCAAAAGGGCTTCCAGAAAACACATTTTCTGTGGGGCAGGGAGGAAATATGGCAGGCTTCCTACACACACACACACACACACACACACACACACACACAAGTTCTTTGTTTACTAAGATCACACATTAAAAACTGTTAAGGGCCAGACTTCTGAAAAGAAGTCTGAAAAAAAACCCACAACAGGAGCTACTACTCAGAATAACAAACTGAATGAGGTACAAGGTGTGTGTAAGGAAGGGGACAATGGAAGAAACAAAGAGTCACAGAAATGACAACTTGAGAATAGAAACATGTTACCAAGAAAAGGAATTACAGAGTCTGGGCTGCTTCTTGCAGAGTCAGGGCCCATTTGAAACTTTATTTTTAAACATTCAACCTTCAGGTAGCCATTTGCCTCATAGGCACTATAAAAGTCAGAGCCTAAATAAACAAACTAACTTCCATGTCAGGTCAAGACTCTCCAGTTCAGCTGGTCATAAGCCTGGATCGGTTCTGAAGGGCATGTGTTTTGGTGACTTCAGTCTAGCAGTTGCAGGGATGAGGGAAACTATCTGAACCCATGAAAAACTCCTAAAAGAGTGAAGAGACAAAATTTATTTTAAGAAGCAGAGAATGGGAGAGAGAGAGAACCCAAAAAGAGTCCCATCAGAGGACGGAGGGATGCGGCTAGGTAGAAGCTCTGTCACCCTCCAAGCCAGAGCAAGCACTGATTAGAACTTCAGTCTCATTTCAGTGGTTAGACAATGCCAAGCAGCAAGAGGAAAAATTACTCAGATAACACAAAGAATTCAGGAAGACCATTAAGTGAAATAGATTTGGCAATAAGCTAGTCATGAGCTCTTGTGAAAAGAGCAGAGAAAGAAATAAATTAATTACCCAAAACCATAAAGATGAAGACGTACACTGTACACTGCTACAAAATAAATGAATATAAAAACTGAAAAACAGATGAACTAAGTTGCTGGATGTACAGATAATGTCTATCTTAATTTTTCAGGCTGCCATTTCACTAAAGACAATATTCTGGGCCTAATCATACTCAGCCATGGAACCCCAGGCTAAGACTCAGAAGAGACAAGTATACAGAAGCTACAGCTCTAGAATCAAAATACTGCTTAACCATCAAAAAGGAACTGGTGAGTCTAAACTGTATTGATCCAGTCTCCAATACAGAATGGCCAGAAATATGCTTTATTCTTAAAGAGGCCTTAGATGAGGCAGGTGTAACAACAGGAACATGGTAATGATGAGGGATCTATTATAGGAGAATGGAGGAGGACAGAGGACAGTCCCTTCTAGAGTCAGCCCAGAATAATGAGCTACAGGATCAAGATGAGAGAGGAGGGAGCAGAAAAGGGTTAAGGAGGGATTCTGCTACTCAACAGGTTGACTGACACACAGGATTACTACAGTATGGGCACATGTCCTCACAGAAGCCAGGTAGTATTTAATTAGGGATTCATTCTCTTTCTGCCTCTGGAGCTGGTTCTCCTGGGTGAGCTGGGGGCCCTAGGCTCTGCCTAGGAGCAACCTCTGCAGGTACAATTACAGGAGATTTTCACAACCACAAACAACAATAGCTTGTTTTTATACTGTGAAATGTGGAATAGAAGGTAAAAACAAAAACAAAAACAAAAAAACCTCTTTTTCCGGGTGACCCCCTGCGGAGCCTGATGGCCCATGAATAATGCTGAAATTACACAGAATCTTTCTTCCAGAGCGCTCAAAGGGCTTTACACATATAGTGTTTATTAATTCCGGTATCGGACAAGTAAGAAGAGAAGAGAAAATTTCTATCATACTCTTTTTAAACCGGAAAACTGAGGACCATCAATACAGCCCTCTCCCACATTTGATAAACTGAACAGAACTGAAATTAAGACAAAGTTCCCTCAACTACCATGCTAGTGTTCTATGAGAAAAGCCTTCTACCATGAGTTTGTTTGTCCAATTTTTATTTTACGTGGGTTTGAATGTGAATGAAGTTATTTGTAACTTGCCAGCTTTTACTTGAGAAAGAAAAGGACAGAATCTGATTATTTTCAACTGGTTTACAATCATTTTTGTAATTGCATATTTTTTAAATTAAACACCTCAAATTGTTGCTAACAGGCACATACATTGCCAAGTCTGACAAGTAACATTAAATGAAATTTCTTTTTTTTTTTTAAGATTTTATTTATTCATTTATTTATTTATTTATTTATTCAGGGAGAAGCAGAAGAATAAGGAGACTCCCACTGAGTGGGGAGCAGGGCTCCATCCAGAGTCCATCCATGACCCTGAGTTCATGACCTGAGCTGAAGTCCGTCACCTAACCAAATGAGCCACCAAGGTACCCCTAAAATTTCAAGTATGCTTATATACACTCACATTAATTTTCTTTCAGTCCTCAAAGCTCAACTCCAACTATCCTAAAGACAAGTAATATGAAAAACTCCACTGGCTTTGGCCTTAGACCTCTGTTTTAACTTCAAAGGCAGGACCTTATAAAGACGATCAGTAAAGTACCTATTTAAAGTCTCGTTTCCTACATCTATAAAATGGAAATAATTATGTTTTTACTGTGTAAGTTTGGCTAGGCTGAAGGAGATGACACAGATAAAGCACCTAACTGAGCATGCAGTAGGGACACAGTGTAGGTAAATGATACTTCCCCAGATATCACCCCACCCCCCTTCCAGCACACACTCCCATAGAGACAGAGAAGGAACGGATTTGGGAGGAGGAAAAGTAAACCTCAAGTAACAAAGGAATAATGTAAGCAATTAGCAAAACTAAAAAATAATATCTATTCAATTAGTCTCAATTAGGGGCCAGGTCAATCAACTTTCAGAAGACTTCCTAGAATGCTGTGTTGAGGAAGACTAGAAAGACCTGTGTAAGTTCTGAGAGACTGACCATTACCATCTTCACTGGGGGAAGGAATGGAAAATGGCACATTTCATACTCTGCCACTCCTGCCCCAATGAAGCCCTTCACAATTAAAACATAAAGCACTTTTTTGAGTTTTCTTTCATGTTAGTGGTTTAACCTATGAATTAGAAATAAGGACCTTCCAGGGAACAAAGCTGAATAAAATCTGAAGAACCTCTACCCTTTGGGGGCAAAAAAGAAACAAACCAACAAAAAACACCCACAAAACTGAACAAAACAATAAACTGATAGATAAAACCAACAATCTGGGTCAGTGATTCGAAGTGTACTCCTCAGCCAACGCACATTATTAGCACCACCTGGGAACTTGTCTGTAATGCCCATGGGACTGAAGGCCCGAGACCCACTGTGACAAAACCCAGGGATAGAGCCCAGCCATTTGCTCACGGAAGCCTGCCAGGTATGCTAAGAGCATTAAGGTATGAGAATCACTAGCATAAATAAATGAGAAAATCAAAAAAGAACTGAAAAGGCAAAAGCTCTCTAGATGGTAAGTTAGTTGTAGAAAATATATATGTCTCTTAAAAAAAGCAGCGGCGGGGGGGAGCGGGGGGGGGTGGTGGTGAAGGAAGAGGAAAGCAGCACACATAGCATAAATACCAGGATGTCCCAAAAATCTTACTCTGAAGAGATGGAAAGTCAGAAAAGGAGACTCTTAAGAGGAAAAGCCAAAATAAGCAAGCCACTTGAGCAGTGGTCTGTCCAACTCCACAGATGCTGCAAACATCAGGAGAAAATGATTTGGGGATAGATATTAACTTCAGCGTTTAAACTAAAAGCACTTTAAAATGATCCGGGTACCCTCGAACTCAGTAACTGGGTTTGTTCAACTCAGCTTTCTTCCCTGTTTCTCCGCAGGGATCAAGAATGAGGATCTCTAATGAGGAGAAAGAGGCTATTTCGAATAATGATCACCAAGACACTGAATTCTTTCTTTCTTTTTTTTTTTTTTTTGAGGGGGTGGCATTTTTTTTTTAAAGATTTTATTTATTTATTTGACAGACAGAGATCACAAGTAGGCAGAGAGTCAGGCGGGTGGGGGGGGGGGAGCAGGCTCCCTGCTGAGCAGAGCCCGATGTGGGACTCAATCCCAGGACCCTGAGATCATGACCTGAGCTGAAAGCAGAGGCTTAACCCACTGAGCCACCTAGGTGCCCCAGGCATTTTTTTTAAAGAAAAAAGTTCACTTTTGAAGAAAATAAGTGCATTTTACTTGCTGTTACTTCATCAGAGGCACAAAATGGGACAAATCCAAAGGGTTTCTTTTCTTCCTAACTTTAACAATACTAAAGAGAAAAATGTATGTGAGAAAGAAGAAAAGGGAGTCTGGGGATGACGAAAGATAGAAGGATGTGTTACCTGCCAGAGAGTGAGAAAATAAATATTACTCCCCAAAAACTCAGTGTCTCAAGTTACCCAGTAAATCACCTACCTTAAACCTATTATGTTTAAAAAAAAAAAAAAAAGTTTGGTTTAAGAGACAAATCCAAAGAGCACTTAAACTAGATTTAATGCACAGTAGTCGTCTAGAGATACAGATTCCTCTGGACTAGCCCCTTACCCCATTTGACAGGACTTAGACTTACTATGAAGAGTGAGGCTGAAGGAAGCCACAACTATAGCAAGAGACCAGAGGAATTCCAACTGCTGTAAACAGGAGAACCCAGGGAGCCTTTCTGGTGTTGCCAGAGTTTATAATGTAGCATGCCGAAGATCAATGAATCAACATGGTTTTCTTTGCATGCAAAATTTGAACACAGGTAATAAGAAAGGAAATGGAAGGCAGATTGAGGCTTGCTGTTCATTCACTGAAAACTTTCCCAATTCAGATATAAGTCATACCGTGTATTACACAATACCCCTCCACGCCTGGTAAAGATCCCAGGCTAAAAAGAGAAACCGTACAACAACATACAAAGTTCATTTCTACAGAATGCCCACCCTCCCACTAACCACAGCTCCTGCCCTATCCCAAGTACACTAATCCTAACTGGGGTGAGGTCTCGGGGAGATGAAACACTGCAGTGTTCTGTACTAGACAGGTGAAAAGTGAACCTAAATGCCTCCTACCAAGGGCAGTTCTTTGTTACTATGGGTCTCAGGAAGTGGTGAGAAGAGAAAGTAAAAAGAGTTTCTTATATTTTCCTTGGGGAATCTTACAAAGTATTTTTTCAAACATACTTTACTCCTAAAATCTAGTGGCTTTAGAGGCTAAAAGCAGCAGCTTTAGTAGACAACAGAATGCTTTACAAATGATAAAACACAAGATTTTTGGTTTGTTTTTGGTCTTAGAAGCCTCACATGAAGATAGAGCTACTTATATCATCAACTCACCTAACGATAAGTAATGCTGTAAAATACCATTTTCTCTCTACAGGTTTCCTTTTGTGATGCTCTTCCCAGGTTTCACAGACCACCATTAGAAGAAGTGTTCCAAAATCCCTCCCTATTCCTTACATCTCTCCTGTGAATTTTAGTCCTGCAACTTTCAAGCTCCCAGTAGAGCTAAACAAGCAAAGCAAACAGGTTCACTGCAATCCCACCTTTACTACAGGGCTCTCCCCTACTTTGCTGTCTTTTGCAATGTTATCACCATAATCTCATTAACAAAGTCTCAGAACAGGATTAAAAGCCTCCTCTTTACTTCCCAAACCCAGTAAATGGGTTTACTGAAAGCTTATCCATTCTTCTCTTCCAAGCTCTTCAGCTACCACCCCAGCACCAAAGATTTTCTCCTTCCAGACCATTTCTAACAAGTGCACCCTCAGACCTTTGCCATAACCCTTAAGTGATAATACCACCTTTATCATTTCACACTCACCAACCAGTGCCATATATCACCACTCCAATTGTCAAACATATTCTCCTAGATGATGTTTAGAGCTCCCCACAAATTACCAATTAAAGTTCCTTCCGAGCCCTCTGCAACTTAGTTCTCTACCCTGCCTTTCCAGCTTTATCTCTTCCTCCTCATTCACGACATGTGCTTAATAGACAGTCCAATTAGACTATTGGATCTTTCTTGCATACTGATTTGGACTTTCCTAATTTGACATAGTTTGCATGCTCTTTTTAGACTACCTTCTCCTGCGTTACACTTTTGAAAATCTTTCTATTTCCCAATGCCACTTCATAAAGTTTTCTGATAGCCCCAGGCAGAAGAGATCTCCTCCTCAATGTTCCACCATCCTCCGGGATCTCAGCACTACACAACTTTGGAGAGTAAATACATGTTTTTCTTTCCTTAAGGGCAGGAACTTAACTTCTCTTTGTATTCCCCTAGAGCCTGCACCACACTGCTTTACACACACACAGCAGACAATCCACAAATACATGCAACATCAATAATAAATAAATCTCTCAAAGTTCATAGTGGCACCAGTAAGCCAATGCTACATTAACTGTACCTTCATTCCACCAGATCCTCAACAAACACCCATAAGGCAGTTAAGGGCCAATAATTCCTATTTTATAGAAATTCAAGATGCAAGGAGGTTACTATTTATGCACAGAACATTCTTCTGAGTATAATTTAGCCTGCAAAAGTTCAGTAACTAATTCCATGTCACCCTGTTGATTTGTGGTACGTTTCTATGGAAATCATACTTCTCTTGCTGGACTCTCCTTCCAACTTACTTCAGGATACCTTTAAAACTGGACTCCATCACAGCAATCTTCTAGAGATGAGAAAATGTACACTTTCCCTACAACAGAAGCGTGACAGAACTTTCTCTGCCCTGCAAGTTGTCTGCATATGCTGAAATCTAAAGTACAGAATGATAAATTCTGCCTCTTCGTTTAAAATTTACTAGGCTTTGAAGAAGCAGGTATGAAAACCTCCCCTAATAAGCTCTTTAAAACATGTATTGATTGCCATATACCTAGAAAGAAAGTAATCAGCCCATTACACCGCCCTCAGAGAAGAACACATTTCCAAGATACTATGAAAGTGGCTAACAGCCAGCTGGAGATAAATTTCCATCCCCAATCAGTGTCTCCTTTGTTTCAAGCCTGGAGTAGGCAACTACAGCCTGTGGGCAACTGCTATCTTGTGATCTACTTTTGTAAATAAAGCTTTATTGAAATACAGCTACGCCTATTCCTTTATATTGTCTATGACTGTGTCTACAAAGACAGAATCGGATAGTTGTTACAAAACCACTTGACTGACTAAAATACTTACTATATAGACCTTCATAGAAAAGGTTTACCAACTCATTTTAGACTGTACAAAATTATACCTCTTTCCCCAGCAACATCATTTTTAAAAATTTATCTTTAGGAAATAAGAATAAAGTGAAAACAAGAGTGTTCATACTGAAGCAACATGCCTCTTAAAAGAAAGACGGCAACAGCCTCAATGTCCACAAACCAAGGACCTATTACATAAATTATGGTACAGTGATTTACTAGAAACCTGTTAAAAATTATGATGGATATCTAGATTTATAGACATAAAAAGTTATCTAGGACAGGGATGAGTAAAATTTAAAACGCAAGTCATATATCCATAATCCTTTTATGCAGCTAATACCTATCCCTATGTTTGCATGCACACCCAAATGAAGAAATGAAGAAATGACTAAAAAGATGTTAATGAAATGTTTCCTTGGTGGCAGCTTTTCAGATACCTTTGTAGTTTACTTAATCAGATCCATACAAATGACTATGTATCCTTTACACAAAGGATGTAAAAAAAAAAAAGTTTAAGTATAAAGATTCAAGGGGTGCCTGGGTGGCTCAGTGGGTTAAAGCCTCTGCCTTCCGCTCAGGTCATGATCCCAGGGTCCTGGGATCAAGCCCCATGTCGGCAGGCTCTCTGCTCGGCGGGGAGCCTGCTTCCTCCTCTCTCTCTGCCTGCTTCTCTGCCTACTTGTGATCTCTGTCAAATAAATTAAAAATAAATTCTTAAAAAAAGAAATAAAATCAAGGTGCAAAGTTTACATTCCACATTTTATAAAGTACTAGGGTTTGGGTTTTGGATTTTGTTTTTGTTTGTTTGTTTGTTTTTAATCTTTCAGTTTGGGCAGGCTTCTGGTTTTGATGTTGCTGTTTTAATTTTTCCTTTTTTTTTGTTTTAAAGACAAAAATACTCTTAGGCTTACTAATAACCTGCACATCTAGGCACTGGCATTCTCACTATATATGACAACCTCAGTTTTGGATGGAAAAAGTCCCCTGCAAAAGGATGCATGGGTTAGGAAGAAGAGAGGTTAACAGAATAGCCCCCTGAATGGAAATGTATTAATTCAATCAGTGTCTTGCTTCTGGGTTACCATAAAAAGGTTCATAAAGTACCCAAAAGCCACGTAAGATTTTAGAATTATGCTGCTCAGTGACTGATTCTCAGTGAAGAGTAAGAAAGGAGAGATTTTTCTCCATCTTCATTTTCCTCAACAAAAGTAAGCTTCTGCAATATTGGCACATGTATTTTTTAAACCAGTAATGAAAAAAGGCCAAGGAGGTACATGATACAAGTATTAAGAACCGGGTAGCACCACTGACAAAGAGATGCTAAGTTAACAACGCATAGTCTTGAAAACTAACCACAAGAACAACAGAGGCCAAAATTGCTAGTAACAACCAACGCAGCTCACGCTCTCTCTCTGTGCCAGATGTCCCAGGCATGAGTACTAAGCCCCACTTTGTAAGTGAAATAACTGAGGTTCAGAGAGGTTCTAGAACTTTTCCAAAGTCACACAAAGGAGACAGAAATTGAAAAGCAGAAAAATCTGCCTCGAAAGTCTGGACTTTTCCACCATGCCAGCCAATGAAACAGAAATTATATATCTAATGATGTACTAGATAAAATCCCAGTATAAATTTAACAAGTTAGAACATTTAAAATTCCTGGTTTATAAAGGTATTATAGAATGACCACATCAATTAATTTGCTTTACATAATTTATTTTAAATCGTGTTTTCTACATTATTTTCTCAGAGTTAAATATATCCATATTCTCCACCCTCACATTTACACATATATGATATGCATAATATTTTTACAGATACGCTATATCATTATATAAAGCACAAAAAGTTTTTAGTATTTTCATCCCTAAGTAGAATCTGGATGTATTTGTAGACATGGACTCCAGTTAGGCAGAAAACTGTGACTTTTTTTTTTTTTAATGACTTTTCCCACAGCAAAATTATTTCAATGCTATGGATTAAACAAAATCTGTGCCCTGAAAATTAATATGTGAAAGCTGTACAATAACATAACCCTTTTTTTTTATATTGGCATTAACCTACACTATTTTTCTCTTATTTAAGAGGCATATATTCTCTTTTAAAATTATGCAGAGATTAGATTTTCCTGTGAGTTCCCCATAATTGCACCTCCACACTCAGGATAAATAAAATGCTTAACTCCGAAATAGGGAAGCTGAGGAGGGTGGGAGTATCACGCTTTGGTTTTCTGATCAGGCAGTCCATGGATTCCCGGTAGAGGCCTAAAAGACAGGACTCTGTAGCTGTACCCCTTTCCATCTAGAGCACCTTTGATTTTTGTCAGCTCTATATATTGACTTTTTTATAAAATTTAATTTGAGGGGCGCCTGGGTGGCTCAGTGGGTTAAAGCCTCTGCCTTTGGCTCAGGTCATGATCCCAGGGTCCTGGGTATCTGCTCAATGGGGAGCCTGCTTCCTCCTCTCTCTCTCTGCCTGCCTCTCTGCCTACTTGTGATCTCTGCCTGTCAAATAAATAAATAAAATCTTTTAAAAAAAAATTTAATTTGAAAGAAAAATCCTAGCAGATTCTACAATGATTGTTTGTTTTTTTTGTTTTGTTTTGTTTTGTTTTGTTTGTCAATGGCTTGAGTTACAGATGGATAATGAATGAGGCAGAAGAAAAAGCAAAGACTTTGGAGTTAATTTTATTGGATACAGATTTTAGACTGTTATTTCCTCAACTATAAAATAAAAATATGTGTACCTGTCCTGAACGCTTTTTAATAACTGAATAAGATAACATGGGTACCAAGTCTAGTACACTGTGTGAGCTAAGAGATAGCGGTAAAGTTATTAGTTTTTAATCCTCATTCTTTTACTCTTAGTAACAGGTGAAAATAAACGCTAAGCCAAATATTTATTTTAGATCTGAAGATGCGGTATGTTCAAAGTAGGATTGGCTAAAAGAAACTAGATGTTAAGCAAAATAACAATGTTAATCAAAGGTCATCTATAACAATATTAAAGTACTACACAGGAGAACACAATTACTTTTGATAAAACATAATCCAGGATTAAAAAAGCACTAAAAGAAGCACATTTTGCTCAACATATAGTTCTCAAGCCCTTAACAGTGAAAGCATTGTGCATGACTAGAAATGAAGATGAAATATTGCACGAAACCCATGTATGTAGCTTGCTACTATTCTGTTTAATTCCGAGAGGTGTAAACACAACTGGCTTTCCTGTGATCTTAATTCCATGAATACAAGGGAATACTCAAAAAGCCAGGAATACAGGCTGGGGTCTTACCTTGAAGTTATCAAACTTCAAGTTCTACTACCAAATGCTAAGGATAATGAGTATAATAAGGCAGGAAGCTTCCACTCAGGCACATGATCAGAACTGATGATACAAAAGTATACAGAACTCAGGAGAATTTGCCAGCTTTGCCTCCAGTCTACAGTTAGCCATAACTGATATCACAGAAATAACAGCAACGTTCTGACATCGACGAAGGCCAACCTGGTGAGAATTGTGCAGAGTGGCGAAAATGCAAGACTAATGGATGACACAAGAGGATTCTCAACCAAAAAAAAAATTAGAAAAAGGAAAGAAAGAAGGAAAAAAGAAAAACTGTCTGCCAATGCCTCATCTCTCCATTCCTTTAAACAAAGAAATTAAAACATTTTATTTAAATTTACCTCATTGTTCCCCAAAATTCACGCCTCCCAGGGCAAGCTGAAAGAAAGGGATCTACAGTTCACTCAATACTTACTTGGTACCAAAACTTCACATGTGTTCTCATTTCATCTTCCTGACAGAGTCTCAAGCTAACTTCAAGCCATTTTGGAATTGAAGAAAATAAAGGCTAGAGTTAAAGTGGCTTATCCAAGGTCCCAAGACTAATAAATTGCAATATTTGAATCTGAACTCAGGTCCCATCTTTTAATCTCCCCGCCCCAGCGAGTTCTACAATACCAAACACTAACATTGGGTCCAATGGAAACAGAAAAATGCTGAGACAACAAATATTAACAAAATTTGATTCTTGGGACAAAAAAAATCCTAAACCAACTTTAATTTTTTTATTAGGGAGACATAATATTGTACTAAATCTACTCTTTCCCCCTTGGATTATGAGGGAAAATTTTAATTAATCAAATTGGATAAGTTTGAAAAAAACCACAACATCCTTTTTATAATCAAAAACTGCTCTCATGATCGGGATAACAACTGTATTTTTAGATACTCTAAGTGTACATGACAAATTTTTTCTTTCTCAATTTGGCACTGTTAAGGAGTTTTTGTACTATTTAAGATAAAGAATTAATTTCGAAACTGGCTATAAGGGGGGAAGAAAATTCTAGCACAAAGTAAGTTTAATAGTCTTCTGAACACTGTATTTTAGAATCTGGAACTAAAAACAAAAATCACAAGAAAACTCCCAATATCACTTTACTAAATCCAACAAAGTAAAAAAAATAATATTTCTTCTTAATGCGAGTATTTTTTAGGACATAAGGTAAAATACCTAATCAATTATGTAAACTTTGAAGTGCCCCATCCATACAAATCATGACTTTTGCTATAGAGTTGACTGCTTGTGGGTTAAGACCTCCTATGAACAACGTGAATGAATCTGTTTATAAAGGAACAACCCATTATACAGATAGCACTGATCTGATTAAACACAGGAAGTCTATCTTGACAAAATCATCACTTTACAGAAATATATAAACCATGTACTCCAAACACATAGATCCACCCATAGTTTACTCTGCATACTATATTCTTAGATTAAATTTCTATTATATAACAATTTAAAAAATTAACTTACCAAGAGAAAACCACCTTAGTTTAACAACTCTACAAGTTTTTTTTTTTTTCAGTTGCCTATTGGCAGTTATCAAAGTGTATGTGCACATACACAGAAACACATACACAACTCCATATATGTATATATACGCATTAAGGAGGAGAAAATGATACATCACAAGCCATGGAAACAGAGTAAGTATTAAGGTTCGAAAGTGAAAAGAAACAGGCAATTCAAAATTAAGATTCAAACTACTGTGGTATCTTTACTTAGGTAAGCCCAAGAAAATCCGTATTTCTCCTACTCATTGGGAAAAAATCGGGCACATGAATATTTTATGAAGTCACAATGCAAAATCAGAAGGCTGTTCCACACACGCGTGCTTTAATCTGTTATAAATTAACTGGAGTCCGATAAATCATGAAGCAATCCTGAGTGTTATATGTAACATGCACAATTACAACTGAAGTCAAATCAAACACACCCTCAGCTAACTGTAAGCCTAAAACCACTGGAACAGCGAATGAGAAAGCTGGAGTTTCCCCTGGAGAGGGACTGGGATGGGAGCAAATCTACAAAATGGATATATCTGAATCAACTGCAAAACCCGAAAATGTCCTAAAACCCTGAAGATGTTCACGTGGTTTCACAACAAAGTCCCTTTACAAGATCCACAGCCCAGATGACTTGCATCTTTTAAACCACCCTGATTTTAAATCACACTGGAAACCTCTGGCTGCAATTGAATTAGAATGGTTCAGTGTACCCCTTCTAAACGCCAAGGGGGAAAAAAAACAAGCACCATACTTAAGTTTGTTTTGTTTTAAACTAGACCTTCTGCATTCCAAAACTGTATCCCTCTGACTGATATAAACCGTTATTACAGAGAAATGGTTAATAAAAAAAATTTTTAAAAGGAAACCAAACCATCCAGTGAAAGGAATGAGGGAGTAGTAATGGTAACATACAGTACCATGAGCTGCAGTGGCCTCCCAGTCAGTGGTGCAAGGTTAACAGATCACTCTTGGCCTTCAGGCAGACAGCAAAACACAGCCTTGGGGGGGTGGGTAGGAGGGGGAGTGGGGGGGCGGGGGACAGGGACCAAGGCCGGGGGAGGGGGCTCTCACTCGGACAGTTTACACAAGAAGTCAGCTCAGCTCCTTTCAGACGCATTCTTCCTCTCTATCTCCCAACCTCTTTGCGTGTGTCTTGTCATATTTTCTTCAGCTGTTAATTGTCCAGACGGCAAGACTTTAAACAGCCACAGTTTAGGAAAAAGCGAAACCCCTCTAAGTGACCATCACAGCAAATCAGCTTCACGCTGGTGGGTAAAATTTTCCAAGGGAAGTGTTCTTCTGATAGTTCCTGAGTCTCTAAGTCACCCCCCCACCCCCACCCGCCGCCACACACACTCCCCTAGAGGGCTAAAGGCACTGTGGCAATAAAACATTCATGCGACTTGGAATTTTAACACAATGCCATTTCCCTAGTTTAACCTGAAAGGAATGCACTAGTCACAACAGACTACATCATCCTGCCATTAAACCCTGCCAAGGAACCGCTTTTTTGGCCGTGCCGGGCCAGCTTTGACGGGAAAGGAGTACACAGACCCACACACTGAGCACAGAGGGGCCACCTCTGCTTCCTCAGCTTAGGCCAGCAACACCCTGCTCTTGAACATGACCCTTGACCCTTCGCATTGTGACCGGCTTGTGATGCATGTGTCACTCTGGAACTTATGCAGAGCCACCACTGACTGCGCAGGCCATTTGCTGCTCCTTCTCCACAGGACTTGGGAGGATGCCAAAAGTTCTTATTATTACTGCTACCACTGAAACTCTTAGGTTTAAGTGTGGGGATGCTTTCTCCCTGTGTCCCAGAGTGGTCTGCTTTTCTCTTTCCTTTGTTTGGTCAGGACTTTTTAAAAAACAAACTTTGCATTTGCATTCATAATTAGGTTATGATTACCGACAAAATGGTTTGCTTTGGGGACTACTTATCAAAGCTGCCAGGTCTTTCGCATTTAAGTGACATTTAATTTAGATTTACAAAATACAAAAACAGAAATAATTCTGATTTCTCCTGAGAATCTTAGAGAAAAACTCAAAGGTGTTAAATTCTAAAAACATCTTAACCATTTGATGGGGCTAAGGTACTATCACAAAACAAATAACAAATTAGATTTTAAAAACCCCTAGATTTATAGATTTATTGGTTTATTACTTGTGCAGAGATTTCTGCCTTCCAGGGAACATAACTGACAGACCACGAAGCAAAGAAAAATGTATGTACCACAAATGAAAAATTTAAATCACATTAAAAGTTTAAAAATGGGGGCGCCTGGATGGCTCAGTGGGTTAAGCCTCTGCCTTCAGCTCAGGTCTTGATCAGAGGGTCCTGGGATGGAGCCCCCCCATGGGGCTCTCTGCATAGCAGGGAGGCTGCCTCCCCCTCTCTCTCTTCTGGCCTCTCTGCCTACTTGTGATCTCTCTCTCTCTGTCAAATAAATAAATAAAATCTTTTTTTTTTTAAGTTTAAAAATGTTTTAATTAATTTCTAACTCTGCTGTGAAGCCAATTTGGTCCTTTATAACCAATCACATCACAACAGTATTTTTATTTTAGAAATTGCCAGATACCATAATCTTGCCCCCCACAATCCCTTTTTCCTTCATCCTCAACTTCTCTTCCACTACCTAAAGTACCTTCCAGATTTTTTTTTTACTTTTGTGATTATTCATTTTTCCCTTTTTTTTATCATTAACTATTTTTACATGGGGTACTTTCACTTTCAACACTGCCCTATTATTTTGTCTTTATTACTCTTTTCTGCTGTAGCCACAAGTAGGTCTGAAAAGCAGCAAGTCTCTCCTTCTTGCCCTTGACCCTGAACTACAGCCAGGTGAGCAGTGAATTATCCCTATAAAAGGCAAAAGGTGCTCTGGCTTTAATCTCCTAGAGTGAGACCATGTGCCCTTCTCAGTAGCAAATGAAGAACATCTTACTTCATCTCAGAGAACACTCTAAAATACAAAATGATGATCTCTAAGCAAGTTAACATGCACATACAAAATAAAACCAAACTGTCTTCTTTAGCGTCATTTTTGTCTCCTTAGTAGTTGGAATTAGTTTTAAGCCCTAGTTAAAAGATTTATTTCTTTTTCTTTCCTTTAAACAGACATTATCACTCCTTGAAAAGTCATTCTAATCCCTTCCCTTAGCCAAGCCATGCTAATTCTAGATTGGAGGACAGCAATTAACTTTTAAAAGGGGGGGTGGCTCAATGGATTAAGCCACTGCCTTCAGCTCAGGTTATGATCTCAGGGTCCTAGGATGGAGCCCCACGTCGGGCTCTCTGCTCTGCGGGGAGCCTGCTTCCTCCTCTCTCTCTGCCTGCCTCTCGCCAACTTGTGATCTCTGTCTGTCAAATAAATAAAAAAAATAAATCTTTTTTAAAAAGGGGGGGATTGTGTTTGACTTGGGGTACAGAGGGTGGGAGATCAACCCAACAAAGCAGCAAAGATTATGAGAACCTTTGCTAAATATTTCCATTTCAAAATGTAAATGCTGAAATCAAACTCATTTTAATTATATTAAAACACAGCAATAAAGACAATTTTTTCAAGTTATCTGACTTGTCAATGTATATTCAAATTCTAAATTATGATGTTTTATTGGGAAACCCAGTAAAATTGAGGACAGCACCAAGTCAAGACATGAGATTAAAATTACAAAAGATAATTTCTATCTAAATCCAGACAGATACTTCTTTTTTTGCTTCTATCAAATTAATCGAGAGTGATCCCAAAGGATCTAGGATGAAGATCCAGAGAAAGAAAAGAGTGAAGGTCTGTGAACATACAAGAGGCATGTTAAATCCTCTCAATTGTGATGAATTTCCTCTGAAGACTTCTGGAATTTTGAGATATATCATTCAAAAAAGCGATAATCCATCTTATTCTATTTCTCAACAAATTGTCAACCAATTTTATAATGTATTCACTGCTATGATACAGTGATGAATCACAATGAGGAAACCATAGCATAGTACAAATACCACCATGAAAAATATTTTATATGAAACTATATCAACAATATAGAACTTGCTAGAAAAGAAACTCGTATCAGCAAGTTCACTGAAATGCAAGAAGTTGCAGAAATCCAAGTTTTACAGAAACAGTAACTTATTTTGGCAGGCGTGTTTGAGATGATCAAATCTGTGATAACCATTTTCCCCTAATCAAAAAAAAAAAAAAGGCCTTAACCCTGTGAAATGGCATTTAGAAATACAAGTTTAAAAGTTTTGTAAGCTACCTTTAGTTTCTAGAAAGCAAAACAGGTGAGATTTTTCTCACTGACTTCATTACAAGGAGCATGAGCGCACATACATTAACCCACTCTTCTCAACTTGGAGCCAAGGATTGGCTGAATCAACCACCCTGCCCCACTCAGGCAGTTAACAGACGCCAACCCTGAGTTAAGGCAAACCTCAGAGGCAAAGGGATGAAAAAGAAAAGATGTGTGGATTGAGGAGCGAAGGGAGAAAAAGGAGATGGTGTGGGATGAAAGCAGATAGAAAAGCAACAAGCAAAAAGGAGGCTGAGAGAGAAAGAGTGTAGGAATGAGCTGGGAGGAGTAACTTGGAAAGAAGCAGGGAACAGGAGAGAAAAGAAGAGGGAGCCTGAAGGAAGAAAGGGGATGGCTGGGGGAGAGCAGCAGAACAGGAGCCCCACCACGGCACAGTGGATCAAGCAGCTGGCCTGAGATGCTAATTCAGCGCTTTAACAAATCAATGCCACTTGAAAAGTACAATGCGAGCCCTCACTGGGTAGATGTCAGGGGACTGAGAAAATGCATTCTCAAGTATTTCACATTAAGAGGGAATAATGTGTTAATTTATAACTCTTCACCCTATACACTTGGATTATCTATCTGTGTCAGCAATTTGACTTCTTAAATTTATCAAAAACGCACGCAAAGGGAGGCAGCTTCAGCTTCACCACTGGGAAAAGGAGGTTTAGGGAAAGCCTGTCCTGGGTAGTACTGCGGTTCTTTTCACTTTCCTATCTGGGCTGAAGTACTGGGGGGCGGGGGGGGGGGCGCTGGGGAGCATCTGAAAGAGAGATCAAGGGAGGAGAGGAGGAGAACTCCTGGTTCAGTTACTAACGCGATGCCTCCCCCCCACCCCCACCAAAAAGGCTTTCTTGGCCCGTGGTTGATTGCATTAGGTACCATCCGTCAAAAGTGACACTGAAGAGAAGGAATAACTTGAATCAGCAACCCGAGCTGCCATCATCAGAATTTACTTTACGGAAACTTACTTAAGTCTCTCAGCACACCCAGCGGAAGAGAAGCTGCTGACAATCGGATTGTAATTAAACAGTACTCTCACCAGGCCACCAGACTTCCATACACAGAGCTTATCAAAATAGGAAGGGAAGGGAGGGCTAAGCTTACTCTATTTGGTTAGGGGAGATGTTAACTGATAGTACATCCTACCCTAACGTTCCTTCCTTAAGAAAAATCTGTTTTTTTTAAAACATCAAATTCTTAGAATTGTTGCCTAATTGTCCCTTAATGTAAATTTAGCTCACTCTTAATATAATGATACCATCATTAGAGTGTTTCTGACCTGAGGGAGGGAAAAAGATTCTGTTGATATTTTTGTTGCCAAAATTAAAGCATTACCAGACTTAAGTTTTTAAGGTGCAAGGTCTGTCAACACACAAAAGCAAGTGTCTTGAAAGTGGGGAAATAAACAGAAGAGAGTAAGTTTCAAAAAAGTGTTTTAATTACAATCACTTCTTCAAAGATATGAAGGGGGAAAGTGGGTCTACATACGAAGAACACAAATGACTGGACTAACTGTTCTGAGTTTCACGTTAAGACTGTTCAAACTATAAAAAGCAGTCTTTCAAACTGTTGGGTTTATTTGCAACTTGTACAACTGCAACAGAAACAGACATTCTCCTTTTGGAGACATTCATATGTAAATAAATGCTGATGAATGGAAATGAGATGCTATACATGATGGGCAACGTTCAACATTTTGTTTAAAAAAAAGGCGAAGTTACCTCACTCACTGAAGCTTGAATCTCTTCCCTCCTACAACTGGGCACAAAAGGAAATGAAAGACAATGATGGACCTTCTACCAGTTTCTATTGGCTAAACATCCCGAACAGAGATACTTACGACAGAAAACAAACATTCTTTCAATCTTATGTTCAGCATCTTTTCTATGGCATAGCATTACACAGTCATTTTTTTAAATGCATACTTGATTAGAAACTGAAATTGTAAAAATAACCAGAATTTTCACAGCTGCACTAAGCCAACAAGTTAAAATGTCCATAATAGTATCATTATTTAATGAGTGTTTTATTTCTTTCAGAGGAGATAATTAATAAGGAATTTCCCAGGTCAAGACCGTAGAATACACTACTGGCCCTCTTCATAAAATCTTAGGAGACAGAATATATATCCTAGGCTGTATCTTTTCAATGGGAAAGAATCATACTGTATGCATTTCAAGGGCCTCTATGCCCTGAGAGTAGGATTTGTCCTATCCCTGGTTTTTGCATGAATTACCATTGCTGTCTGTCCCATCCAAGCTATCCCCGAGTAAACTATCCATTCTTAATCATTATTGGTACCATTAATCCCGGTCTCCCCTTTCCCCTCCCCCACCTCACTCACCTAAGGGGTTAAAAGACTTCAGTACATTTGTGACTTGTCAGTGACATATAATACCCAGGTCCTTCATGCAATCAACTTTTACTTGACATGTATTTGCTCATCACAGGACCCGCATTACTACTGGGAAAATGAAGAAAAACCTAAATTAACACTTGACATTCAATATGGTCAAGTCCTTAATTGGCTGGGCTTCCTGAGAAAGCAATTTTCTATTCCCCAAACTGTTCGCGTGTCATGTGTGGAGTGCAGCTCTTGGCCATCACTGCTGTCCCTCGCTCCCTCTAATGAGAGCAGATGAATTAGTGCTACGTGACACGATTTGAACAGGGCTTCCTTCTCTTCCCCTCCCCCCAATCTTTCTCATACACCAGTGACAGCTGTGTGGCAAGGGAAAGAAAGAAAGAAATCCAAGAGCAAAGAATCCTGTAAAGGATGATCATTTTTTTAAATGAACCTTAAATGTCTTGTTGAAACTCCAGAACAACAGGGTCATTTAATTGTAGAGGTGGGGAAGGGGGCTGTTACTAAGATCAGGGGAATTATCTGGCTATGGTTGATTTGGGTTGTATTAACTTCCAGCATGTTTCTTCCATTGCTGGCTAGTTGCAGTATTAGATTGCACTGACCTAATTAAAATGGAATTTACATCCACTTAAAAAAGTTTTTTAAAGGTCTGGAGAATGGGTCAACTAGGGGGAAAAAAAGCATGAAATGATTATTATTCTAAGATAAACATACCTCTAAAAGAAAAGTCCTTTCAACAAACGTTTTAAGTCATAAAGAACCTACAACACAACTGTCACCATATTTTGTTTTCAAATACTGTGCAGCGTCTGAGCTTAATGCCAACCATCCTATTTTAAATCATTTAGTTACCTTTGAGTGTTGAATTACTGCAACAAAATTAATTGAACACTGATTTCATTCTATTATTTTGGAGAAAGAGAGGGAATATATTCTGCTTTAAATGTGCTCATCAAGCTCAGTAAGAAACAACTGAATGAAAGCATGAAAGGGAAGGCAGAACAGAATCTGTTCTATTCAAAGATACTAAAAGGTAAATTTAGGGGATTTCTCTGAGTCTTCACTTACTCATTTGAAACCAAAGAGGAAGTAATTCTAAATGCCTCAATTGCTCAGCCAATCCGATTAGGACCAAACAAAACCTGGGAAGGGATGAGTGGCAAAGTGGGGAAGTAGTCAGACCTCAGTGAAGAGAATTAGCGAAGTCTCTAGCACTTTAGCATCTTGAATCTTTACTCATTTTTATTTAAATGAGACATAAAGCAAAGATGCTACCTGTGTACTAGACATTATTGCAAAATGGCACCAGTGTCACAAAAAATCAATATAAGCATGCCAAATACAAACTACTTCAGGAGTAGTTCCCCCTGCCTCAAACAACTAGCTTGATCATTTTTTAATCATTCCTCTATCATTCTGGATATAATATTTAAGTAAATTGTGAGGTAAATTTGCATACATAAAAATACAGGAAAACCCACTTTTGCGCTATATTTGAAGTAATTTCCACATTTTATTTATTTATTTATGGAAAACAACATGAAAGGAAATGAAACTTTACATTTTTCTTAAAATCAATTCATAACGTGATTTTAAGTACTGACCTACCTACCAACAGAAGACTAACATAAGGAAGCTTTTGGGGATAGCGTGGACTTTCAGATTTGCTGGAAAATTATTCACTTCAAGCAATAAGAAAACTCTAAAAAATGAGTGTAATTTAGAAGTATTTTCATGGAAGTAAAACATACAACATGTACACACTCTGCGTGTTGTCCATCCTGTGGCCAAAGCACTGGTATTTTGAGTATTGTTAAGATCCCTTTTGAAAACACACTGAGACAGCTTGTGAATGAGCATTCCATCAGGTGTTTAAATGAAATAAATAGATAATTTGGTATTCTGGAAAAGTAGCTCAATCTAATACATCCAGTTAACTGCCAGAGTAGCATTATCATCACTGAGCAACAAAGGGCAGGGTATTCTGGCAACAGCGTTAGGGTGACCTTTGCAATGCTGACTAGTCCGTCAAGTTCTATCTCTGAGATGCAAGGTATAGACAGGGATGGTTTATTAACTGAGTTAGGAACCAAAGACCAGGAGCCTCCAAAAGGGTAGGCATTTCACATTCAGGAAATGGGGAGTTCCTTTCTCTAAGAAGAGAAGCAGTGTACCCTGAGGATCAGGCTGAACAGCTCCAAACTCCTTCCCGGAGCATTAGCCTTCCATGTTATAAAAAACTATTAGGAAAAAAAACCAGCATCATTTTCCTCCTCAGGTACATTTTTAAATACTGCAATGAAAATCTAACTGTGAATTGGCAAAGCGGGATCAATGACAAACTCATGAAATAAAGCTGAAAAAGAATGTTGACATCATCGCAGAGCTTTAAACAAAGTGTGATGAGTCCTGCTTTATTCGGGATAGTTTCCAACCACTGCTACTGGGATGGATCGGCAGAATTCAAGAGGACAGCAACAGTAGGTCAGAAAAATGACTCTGTACTGAACTGAGAAATTTCTTCAAGGATCACCTGTAGAAAATCAGCCTTTTTGATTCAAGAAAGGTACTTTTTGATTTAAGAAAGTTAACTGTGACTATGGCAAAGTGACATGCTTAAACTTGATATTCTCTTAGGGATGAGCAGGCTTTGAAGCTCATAATAAACTTGAAATGGTTCTGTGGAATGTTAAGGCTTAATGTCGATGGTTGATGCCACTGTCATGCCTACACAAAATTATGTCAACCTGGAAATAACTGAATTAACAGCTTCAGGGTATTTAGAATGGAAGGCTTGGTTGCCCCTCCCCCCCACTTTTTTTAAGAATTTGACTTTGAACCACAAAAAGAAGCTGCATTAAGTTTCCAACTTGTTTAGCACAGCTTAAATTAAAATACTTATTTCAGTTTGGAAAGGCATAATGTTTGCCACCCACTTAGTTCATGTTACCTTCACATTATACCGTTCTCACAAAGTATAAACACAGCAGAGAGAGAAATGATTGCTTTAAAATAGACCTGTATATGGAACAATAAAACTATCCAATATAAAGCACAAATGTTATTTTGTAAAAATTAATAGCATCTAAAGGAGTATATTCTTCTTTTATTCTTCACCACCCTCTTCACTTCAGTGCTCCTCTCCCCTTGCATTAAAGATATTTTTATCTAATTCCCAGTTGAAAGGTTTGTGAAAGTGGTAGGTCACAGCTGTGTTGACGGTGAACTTGAACATGGCATACCAACGTCATTCCCACACACTTACAGATGCTTCGTAACAAGCTGCACCAGTCACTTGATTTGAAATACCTGACTTATTATAAAACAAACTGTTAATCTCTGGTCTTTTCTCCAGCTCAGCTCTTCTCCACAGTTTGAGAAGCAAACCAGCAACTTACTATGTTTATACCAGGAATGACTCCCTTCTGATTGGCATTCTGATACTGTCCGGTGATGCTGCTCAACAAGGCCCTAGACAGAACCTAGGCACACCTAGGCCTCACTGGCAGATCATTTTAACAAGATGTTCTTGTTTCCTGTTCCCACGAAAATCAATAACAGGATGACCTTCAATTTGAATTTCAAACCAATTAATTATCTGTTCTCTTGAAAATGTGGATATCTGATTTGCCTAGAGAATTTCAATTATGAACAGATTATATCTTTTAAAGAACCCCTTCAAAAAATTTAAATAGACACTGAAAACTTCATCTTATACAATATAAATGATGTTTTCTTGAAGCTTGTGTAAAATATTGGCTTTGCCTGAATTAAGATGGGGAAGTTTTCCCCTTGTGGTCCATCTCCTCCTCATGACATCATAATCAATTGCCTGGTAAATTATAGCAATCCCACAAAGATTCAGGGCCAAGAATCACTGCTTAAAGGTGAGATGAAAAGCTTTTTATAGTGGAATTCAGCTTTTCATCTACATCAATGACTGACACAAATCACGGGATTCTTTTCAGAGTTTAGAAATCTCCCTTTCTTTCTCTTTAATTCTAAAATTCTTACTTTTCCTACCTTTATTAAAACACTTTGGCCATTTTTTTGTTCTGGTCCCACATTTTTCTTTATATGTGGGTCATAAGGAGAAAAGCTATACATCAAAGCTATCAGCACCAGAAACATATTTACCAAACCCTTTTTTCAGCTGTGAAAAAAAAAAAAGAAGAATTTGGTTCATCCCAGCGGGGAATTCCCAAGATGAATGATCACATGCAATGAAACTATTATCTTCATCCATTAAAATATTATCTAAAACAGAGGTTTCTATCTGGCAGCCAGTAGGCTGAATATAGCCCGCAGATGAGCTTTGTTTGGACCACACACTTTAAAAAATATTTGAAAAGATTGCCAAGATTTAAAAATCAGGAGATTTCACATTAAAAAAACCTTGATTTCTGGCTTCTCATTAAGAAAAGAGGAGGAAGAGGATCAGGAGGAGGAGGAAGAGGGGGAGGTAGAGGAGGAGGAGACCTCCCAATTTCCTACCTGGTAACAACTGGCTTGAGCAGACCACAGACCCCACAAGACTCACTCCACCTGTTTAATTGACCTTACCTCCACATGCCCTTTTAGGTAACTCTTGCTCTTTAAAATGTTATACTACTCCAAAGACAGTTTGTAGAGTTTGTGGAAAAAAAAGAGAAAGGTATCTAGGAATAGATTTGAAAATACTTATTTCACGGGCTTAATGTAAGACAATGGGTAGAATTTCATAACACAGTTGTTCAACAAAACATAAATGCAAAGCAAAGCAAAGTCATTTTCATAATTAAAATACTTTGAAAAGCAAATCCAAAACATTTACACTGGTTTTCAATCAACCACATTCTTCTCTGAAGCCCAGAAAAGATGTTCATGTCAAACTATTGACCAGATCTACATACCCATTTTGTTCCTTCACATGTTAATACTTCTGCACATCCTTTAAGTGAAAACTGACCCTAATAGAAAATGGAATATATCTTCAAGGTAAATTTTCTAAAAAGTCAAGGAGGATACATGAATATTAGAGCAAATACTCATCTTTACTGGTTCCACATATATGCCACAATATGACATTTACATATTTAAACTAAACACACATTATTGCAGGTTCATGACCTCCAAAGTCATGGCATATTTCTTTAGAAATGATTATTACCTAAAAGCAGATGTTTATGACAAAGTCACCATCCATTCCTATCTGCTCTTTTTCTTAACTGAAATGAAGTAAAAGAGAAAAATCTTTTATACTTTGCAATTTCCAATCAACCACAGCAACACAGTATTTCTATCTATTAGTGAGTGGACTTTACAAATCAGGAGCACCCTATTTTAGCAGGGGAAAGAAAAGTACCTTTTCACTTTAACCATACTAACAGGCTATCTCTGATATACTGGACAGTACAGATATGTACTAAATAGGCTATGAACAGTCATAATACAACTTCATAAAAAGAGCCAAATTTATATGAACTTCAGTACAGTGTTTTGAAATTATATTTCCTCATTGGCCCACTTTTTTTTTTTCCCTTTCTTTCTTTCTTTCTTTTTTTTTTTTTTTTTTAATTTATTTGAGAGAGAGAGAGAGCAAGAGAGAGAATGGGGAGTGGGAATGGGAGAAGCAGATTTCCCACAGAGCAGGGAGCCTGATGCAGGGCTCAATCCTAGAACCCTGGGATCATAACTGGAGCCAAAGGCAGACGCCTAATGACTGACCACCCAGGTGCCCCCCGCCACTTTCTTGAAAGATTATTTTTAAGTTAGGTGTTTCCTTCCTAAGAGAGCAGCATTCTTCTTCCATTTTCATCTTTAAAAAGTATAACCCTTGAATACATGCTAAATATACATCACAATCGGACTTTAATCCCCAAATTCTCTTGATTCTGAAAAATTGAACAACTTTAAGCAAGCAGTTCTCAAAATCATAATGATCACACTATATTCCTTAACTCCCAGTTGAAATAAGAAAACGGAAAATACCGTACATATGAGTTCCATAAATATAGTGTTAGACCTGATATCTGAACAACAATATGAGAATTCCTTTTGGGAAGCATTTTTCCTTAATATCCATTATGCTTGAAATTTTAGCAATTAGAAGCAGACACCTGGAACTCAGTTATTAATATACTGCTCCCCACCCCTTTTACACTTCTTTTGAAACCATCTCTTAAGGTACTTCTTAAAGAGATGATCCTATGGGACAGCACAAATATTCACATTATTTTTTTTTTTAAACATCTCGGTATACTCTAACCCTAAACTGATTCTCTTTGTTAAACATATTAGCTTTAGAAAAAAAAAATTAAAACCTCTCAATCGTAAAATGACAAAAAACAGGAGTGCCTCACTGGCTCAGTCGGTACAGCATACAACTCTTGATCTCAGGATCATGAGTTCAAGTCCCACTGTGGGCATGGAGACTACCCAGGAAAATACTAAAATCTAAAACAAAATAAAAAGATGGCAAAAAACTAAAACAAGAATACTAGGTAAAGTATAATTCATTACATTCATATTGACTGGTCAGCTATAACATTTTTGAAAGGGAATTTTATGAAAAAACACAGTTAGTTCCCACCCATGATGAAGAAAGCTTTAAACTGGTCTCAAGGCAGCTGCAAATACATAAGGCAGTTCTAAAAGACTCCTAATTTTGTTACTTTGTTTGCACTTCATAGTTTTAATATGAAAAATAAAGTATGAGATAATGAGTGTTTAATATTATTTAACCTGTATTCTATGGAGATTAAGGCACTGTGCTCACTTAACTCCTTTCTTCTTTCTATAAAAGAAATCTCAAAATAAGCTGACGTTGAGGCTCATGTCAGCATTCCACATTTGTTTAGAAAAAAAAAAAAAAAAAGACCAAAAGTACAGGAATACTGGCTTCTAAAAGAACAGGGTTATTAGAACACTCAGAAGGCAGGTTTGACTAGTTGGTTTACTGAGAAATTATTAAAAATAACTGTTTGCACAAGTTAAAATAACCAACTTCTCACTTTTACCAGAAGGGTGTTTTTAATATAATGAACATCCAAGCTTCTCTGACCATGAGAAAACCTGGAATATATTATACACGCATGAATGTGGCCCAGGACGCAGGATATGAGATGTGCTTGCTATCAACAGATTAACACTTCATTTTCATTACTCTAATCTCACCACAGGCTGTGAACACTCTCTTTTTCTTATTTGAACAACAATGGTGCATGAAAAACCAAGCTGACAGGCAGGCGGGGTTCATTAAATGCGTAAGGCCTTTATTCCCATAACGTGTCTCACCTGTATGAAGCCAGGGTTCGGGCTTCCAGGCTGGCTACTGAAACAAGCTCTCCCAGATGTTGACTTCTAACTCTACCCTCTCCCACTTAATTTATGATAAATGTCAAAAATAAAGGAAAAATGGAAAAATTCTTTCCCACAAGGAGCTCTATTTAGTAGATAATAGAATTGGTAACATATTTTAAGGTTTACTCAGTTCCATGATCACTTTCCTCAGTTGCTCAAGGAACAAAACAACAACAATAATAACAAAAAAGTGGCATGGAAGGGAAATGATGAGACATTTGAAGTTTGAGTCAAAGACTCTTATCTTGGTATCTCCATCCCAGCTTAGTTTTAGCTTCTGTGAGGAGAACTATAGTTTGTCACTGATTGAAAATGTCAGTTCACAAAGTAAGAATCCAGTCAAGCTACTTCCAAATGAATGACACTGAGCTTCACCAGAAAGCTACGCTCAAGGAAGAGAAAAGCTACAAAGTGTAAGGAATCATTATAATGAACTTCCTAAAATGGGAGATTTCTTATAAGAGGGAGCCACCTATACACTCACTGCATTTGAGGCAACCATTAACAAATTCTCAACAGACCTAGAAATAAATCACCAAGTTCCCACAACCAACCAATGGACAGGCGTACACTTTCTGCATGTCTATATACCTCATATAAATACACGGCCATGCAACAATATGAATTTTTAATATGTTCCATAGCAACACAGTAAGTCTTTCCACAAAGTCTAGAGAAGGCCTTGATTTTGGTTCTTTCTGGTACTCTAATTTTATACCTAAAAAAAGAAAGAATAAAAGAAAAGCAATATTAGATAAAGCAGCAGATAACTTAGCTGCCTTGAGTTAGGTTTTGACATGAGGTCCAACAAAGAGAATGTTTGCAGGCATTCTCACTCAAGGGACACTTTCATGAATATGGTCAGTGTATAATTTTTCTCCCATATCTCACAAGTATCCTCCCAGTCATGTCCACTGCCCTCTAGCACTGGTGGAGGGCACAGCAGTGGGTAGCTTTCTTTAACCTATGCCTGATGAGGTGCCCCAAATAGCCATCCTAATGATTTAAGTCAAGGAAATCCTTCTTGCTTAAATTTTAAAAGAGGAAAAACCAAACATTATTAAAAGACTGCTAAGAGAGGTTCTCATTTTAATATTGGTTTTGTTATTACGTTAAGTCACCCGAAAGTGATTATTTTCGGTGTGTAAAATATTCATTATCCTAAAATTTTCTTTTCAAACCCCCCAGTTCAGGCTCCCTGATCATCAAATATGGGTCCTGAAGAACTGTCTAGAGAAAAAACATCCACTTAAAAACACCTTAATAAAGCTGAAAAATTCATGACAGTCACACAAAAGTACAGCAGGTATAATACTGGAAGCTGTGTCTTTCCCATATATTCTATAGATGGGAATATATTCTATATTTTATTAAATACAATTTTATATTCTATAATTTATTAAAAAACAAAACAGTAGTGAATCCTCCTCACTTGTTATGTATACTGCATGTTTTTAATTTCAATTTCATAATGTCAACCATTAATATTAGTCCTGCCATCATCTTAATCCCTTTTTTAAATGTTTCAGTTAACTCTTACTAACTGCAGTTTGTCTCAAAGAGTCATACCTTCCACCTACTGAAGGAAAACTTTACATATCTTCCTCCTCCTAAGGAAATCCTCTCTTGTACAGATACAAGTCTAATTGTACAAAATGATAAATTCAAGAATAACTTTAAAAAAAAAAGAAGAACAGAAAAGCAAAATCTCTTTTCAGTGAAGTAGTTTCTTACACAGGCAAATCAAATTGAGCTGCCTTTCAACACCTCTGAACAATAAGCCTGGGCCCCTGGTTACACGTTTTTATCATGCCCTTACTTACAGAACCCTTACAAAGCAAAACTCGGGACAGTCTTCCTGTCAGCACTCACACGCTGAGGACCAGATCGGAGGGTGGCACCTCTTCTCCCTACCTCTGCCAGAATGACATATTGGCAAAAAAGTCATATTCAGTTACTGTTCCATTTCAGGTGCATGTCAATTCTTTCTATTAGGGTAAAAAGAGCCAGTGAAAGTAAGGAGAAATTCATAAAAAGGGAGATGAGGTGAAAGGAGAATAAACTGAGAAAGAAATTAGGTCTATGGGAAATGGAAATAGGAAAAAAGAACACACTAACCATGTATTCAGGTCATGAAGTAAATTGCGGCCAACCCAATAGAAATGAGACTTAAATCAACCCTTCCCCTTCAACAACACACAAACCCTAAAGACAGTAGCAAAACAACACTGCAGTCCAAAAATACTGAGTAAATAAGATGTCAGATATGCTCAAGAGAATAACTTCCTACTGTTCAAGATTATTTTCATTTTCTTAACAGGGAAAAATGAAAAACTGATGGGCTTAATTAAAGAAAAACAAAAGGATATTATTTCTCTGTTAAAGGATCAATTCTTTTTTTTTTAATTGGAATGATGATTAATAAGCTGAGAATCTGATTCCTAAGCTAGCCAGTTTGAGTAATACATTGTTGTTCCACAAGCATTTCCATTAAGGAAGACTCTTGTGATGAAGAAATGATCGCTTTGTCTCTTCTCATCTCTGACTCTGTGGCATGAAATGCTACAACGGAGTGTTTGAACAGAATGACACTGCACCCAGTCCTCATCCAAATGAACTCCAGGCATAAAATAAATTTTTCACCTTAGGGTTGGAATGTGTACGATGAAAGTTGCTGGGCTTCCTACAGAGAACGCAGAAATTGAAAAAGAATCAACACTTCAATTTTTTCCTGTTTTCTAAACTTTCTTTTAAACCCAGGGAGAGAGAAAGCAGTATAGGTCATGCTCAGTGAGATATAGTTCGCTGGGTGTCACAGTTCCAGGCAACATTTTCTGGGATGTCATCTGCATATTAAAACTTTCTTAGAGCTTGAGTTGCTCAGCATGTTTTATCCAACTTATTCTTCTTGCCTGTTTATTAGTTTACCTTATAAAAAAAGTCCCCTCTTCCACACAGTGTTTTGCTTATATGTCCGGATACGAAGGCTGTTATTCCTGAATTATGCCTCTTTTCCTTTATTTCTCGAAAGCTTAAAAATAGATGTCAAAGTTCCTTGAAAGGGTCTTCGACTCGCTTCCTCCCCCCTTTCCCCCATCCTTCAGTAGATGAAGATCACCAAGCAAAATGTGGAAGCCAGCTGCTTTGGGGGGACATAAAAATGGCATCAGCTTGGGCAGACAGAGGCGAGATCAATCATCTCCTACAATCCCCAAACAATCTTCTGACCAAGCCCTAGAGAAGGGTGGTTATGTAGCGGCAAAAACATACCATGAAAAGTACAGAGAGGTACAAGAGGATTTTCACGTGGTAAAGAACTCATTCTATGCATATTAACAAACCAGGCTCCAGATCTCACGTGAGAGAAAGTCTTGGAACCATGTTCTGTGAACAATAACAAGCAGGGAGTCCCAGACAAAATTTCTCACTGAAAAAGTCAGCCCACGGTTCATTCTGTTCTCCCTGCTACCACAAAGTTCCCCGACAATATTCTGTGGACAAAAAGGAGTTAATTCTTAGATGGATTAAAACACTAGGACTCAAATTATGGACACGAGCTAAAGCAAATCCTCGTTTCTTCTTGAATTCCTTTTGATATATCTATTCTAAAAAAAGAGGCCAAGTTGAGAAAATACCTCTTCGGCTTTACAGTCATTAGCTATTCATGTTTATAAGGAAAATCCTCTCAAAACCTTTGCAGATGGACATGGGTGGATGCCCACTGTAACTTTAAGTACGCGTAATGCACATAAGGTAGGAAGGGAGAAGCACTAGAATTTTTGTTTTTCATGGAAGGGGATGACGCCAGCTTCCTATCTGTAACGGTCTGTTCCTTTGGAATCAGCTCCCTGTGTCACAACGACCTGGCAGACTTGAATGCTTTCACTATCACTGGAGTCCTTGCAATCCTGCTTTGGCTGTGACCCATTCACTTTTGCCCCAACTTCTCAGAGATGCCTTACTCAGCATCTAATTAGTTAGGGAGGATTTGCCGCGGCTCTTAACCCTGACACAGGAGTGGGAGGATGTGCTGCTGGGGTAGCCCAAATCTGTGCTGTCACTACATTAATCAGATTTCCATAAAGCCATGCATGAATAATTGGATTTATCACTGAACGTTAAGATATAGTCATAAATATAATTATAAAAAATACCTACAATTATAGATAAGGTATCTGCACCTTTAGGGATTTATTTTTCAACTGTGGTTACTTGACTCACCTTAGCACCAGACTTTGACAATTACACACAGAGGACCAGTTTGCAGCTGACAGAAATAAGAGAAAAACAATTTCAAAACGATCACCTACTATGTTCAAATTCACTTAGTGCATTGTGTCGAAAATAAACTTGAAATCTGTGTACAGGTTTTTAACATATACCACATACACATCTGAGAAAATGTTTGTGCATGCTTCCCTTGCATTAATATGTACATAAATGCCATGTACAGGACCTCACTACTGTCCCACTGCATTACAAATCAGACAGTACCTGTTAAGTAAAGCCTGCCTGCTAACCACAGACTTACAAAGTACATGCCAACACACAAGCACCTGTCTCTACTACAATCTGTATTTTAACAATTACCCAAATATTCCTATTTTAGTGCTGCACCATCACAATGGATGTTAAGAATTACATCTGGATATATGTCTATAGTTAAACTTCAAAATAAAACATATTATCATTCAAATTAGAGAAGGGAACTTAAATTGGAGGTAGCAGCCTAGTAATTCAACAGGCTGAAATTACATGCTTCCTAATATAAATATTTTCACATTAAGACCATAAGTTTGGTCAATTTAAGACATGATTACCAAAACACACCAACTGTAAGAAGGGGAGTAAAAAGGGAGGGAAAAGTGCAGAAACCTAGGGATGGATGATGCCTGGCAATGAAAGTCATTTTCAAAGACCATTAACTAGCAACTGCTTTACTCTGGGCTCTGATTAAATAAGAATATACATCCCATGTTAAAAGGGATGTCTACATGAGTGGGATAGAGTTTAGAATAAAAATGTACAAACAATAAAGAAGAATCAAACCACAATATGCAATTAGGCATCTGACTTAAAAGAAAAACTATATGTGCCTTTTAAACTTTAGTGAATAAACATTTAAATTATTTGGGGGGGGAGGTAGGAAATCAGACAAAACCACCATTTCCACTTTAAAATATAGATTCCAAAAACTGAAACTGTGTTTGCCTATATGAATAGAAAGAACTAAAAGAGTACTGGGAGAAAAATTCATATCAAACATGCTTTTAAATGGATTCCAGCAATGTTATTATTTATTTCTTACAATATATTTTATTTATCATTTCTCTGAAATGTGCTAGATTTTATATTAGAAAGTTTGCTTTACTCTGTCATATCTCTGGTGAGCAGACGCTCTAGTATTAATGTAAATCGTTGATTTAATTTTTAGCTTTCTTGGTTTGCCCCTCACCTACCTAAGAAATGATTTCTCTGGTGATAACTAACACATCATGCTAATGAGAGAATCTAATGCACAATAGAAAAATGTCACTACTAATAATATTTGCATGAAGTTAAATAAAGCAACTGTAAGAGAATGTCAGACAGTTGTTCTTTAATAAAACACAGTTTCACAATGAAATTATGTTGTTAATTTTGTTACATCATTGGGTGAATCCTAAATTACTACATAATGATGCACAGAGTCATTTATAATTCTAACTTAGTATTTCACTTGTGTCTGAAAAGAGACCTTATTAAGCGATCTACATTTTATTTGAAACAGGTTAAATATACCTCACCAATAATAAAAGGTAAATGTCTCTAATAATGTGTAAAACATGGGCTGAAGCCATTTCCCTGTTACGGTTTCATGTGTGAAAGGATTTCAAAATATATTAGACTATTGCATCCCTTGAAGTAGCTACAAAGAATTTTATTTGAGATTCTCTCAAATGCACAAAATATTTGCAAAAATAGAAAAATCACCTTTTAAAACCTGATTAAGAAAAAAGAAAAAAAGCTTCCCAAAGCAGGCCTTATTTTCTGCTTTTAACAATGCTTAATGAGGTTAAAATGGGCAAAATAATGTTCTAGACTCTAGGAGATTAACACAGAAGATGAGCAAAGGGTTTCTGGTCATTCTCGACCTGTCACTGATCAAAGTAACTCAAAAAAGAACTTCCTTTACAGAAGTCAAGAGTCATGCCCTTTAAGGTTATCAAATATTTGTCTGATGAAAAAAAAACTACCCTTTTTGAAAAATCTTAAACATGGGAAAGTTGTAGAAAGGCAGGAAAATGTAGTAAAATTATCATATCTTGAATGTAAGGGATACATACTTAATTCTATCAAATCTAAATTGGCTTCAGTTTGTGATGTCTTTTTGTTAGTGTTAGATAGACTGACAGACTTACATATAAGCAGATCGAACTTTGCTCATACAAAAGACAAAGAGTTTTATATCCCTACTGCTTAATTTACCTGTAGAAGACACAAATCTAGATTATTAAATTTCAGTATTCATGAGCTATTTCTACAAGTTTTGCTGTACTTAAATAATACTGGTGGTTAATTCCCTGTAACTCAGTTTGAAACCTGCTAGTCAGTCTTTTCTAATATTTAAAGAAATGATCTGGTAAAACTTAAGAGTGTTTATATTATTATAGAAAACTTTGAAATAAGAAAATAGATCCAATCAATTCTATTCAAGTGTTAAATCAATTTTTTCTTAGAAATTAAAATTATCATAACACAGAAAAACCTCTTCATACAGAATTCTGCATATCTGATTAAACTGGACAAACTTTTACCTGTAGTAAAACAAAAGCTGGCTTCAATGTGTATATAGAAACTAGTATTCCTTGAAACTGTTGGCTTCAAGAAAATCATTTCAAGAAAAGTGTCTTTCCTGAGTGCACAAGCACACAAGCACACACACACACACACACATACACACTCCCTGAATCAACATTGCTGATGAACTATAGGTAAAGAAAATAAACATATTTTAATAACGTGTACAGCACATATATTTTTAGATTTACACAGTCTGAATTTGTTTACATAATATTTATACAAACTAAAATATCATCCTGAAGAAGAAAAAAAAATACACTCATACACTCCTTACATGTTTTCCAAAAATGCACAGGAGGTAAACATATAGTAACCACAACAGAAAAAAAGGGGGGAGGGGAGGGACTAACTCCATTAAAACCAAAAACTAAAAAATATATATA
Organism: Lontra canadensis; assembly: GCF_010015895.1. Classification (NCBI taxonomy): domain Eukaryota; kingdom Metazoa; phylum Chordata; class Mammalia; order Carnivora; family Mustelidae; genus Lontra; species Lontra canadensis. The sequence goes on along the minus strand of NW_022631064.1, from coordinate 3,891,661 downwards.
TACAATTAAATTACAACACGTTTTAAAATTGTGATTTTCTCCATTTTACTACTCTGTTTAGTAACTGGCATAATACTACGTAGTTTTATGTAGCATCCGTTATGCATAAATTACCTCCTTGTGTATCTACTCTTTTCATATAGTCGACTGATTCTAAGACACATGCATGCACACAGGTAGAGACAAAATAGATCTTTATATATCCACGAAGTCAAACAACTGGATCAAAGATATCATATTAGCTTAGTTGTACGAGTTTTTCTCTCTGAGTGACTTCAAATTATTTTCCTAATTCTGATCAATCATTTATATCATTTACTTTTATTTGTTTTTTAGCTAAAATGTTTTCCATGACTTAAAGTCTCCTTAGATTCAAATCTACTTGGAAATGGGCTAGTGCCAAAGAAGCAATCTAACACCATCTATGTGGTTCAATAGCCATTTATCAATTGATCATTATCTCTATCTGGTTTTATTAACTCTTTTCTAGCTAGAGGGAGACCTAAAGCAATCTTCCCTTCACATACACACATACACACTCACACACACCTGACCTTCCCTAACTCAAGGAAAACCCTAAATGTGACATCCAATTTTTAAAGTGCGGCACAAGTTGCATGGCCCTACAGTGAGTGAAAACACACTCTGTGTTACAAGCACGGAGAGAGAGCCACCCAGGCAGGGATGTGCCTCAGAAACACACCTCTCAAATTGGCACTCTACAGTGACAAGGAGTATCTCTGGGAGGGAATGAACTTTTTAACTTGCAAGAATGGGAAATAGCTCATAAAGAGTTGCTTATTGGGTTTATGTTGATTGCGTTTAAATCCCAGCTTACTGTATCAGCAGTAATCAGGGTCCCTCTACAGGATATGTCAAAATACACCTTATTCAAATGCATTTATCCTATCTAGAACGGCGTGATAAAACTGTTCACTAGCTAAATGCTACAAAACCCTGGCTCTGTGCACCGGCTTCTGCAGACGTACCTCTAAACTTCTGGTAGTTTACAGACTACCAAATCTTTCCTCCTTTCATTACCAATACTTTAAAAAAATCTAATTAACTCAATGAAGTATTTAATGCTCATGAACTCTTACAAGCAAAACAGGTTTTAGAAAAAGAAGTCAATTGCAATATTTTTTTCAATGAGTGGAACAGCACCAATTTCTTAACAACTACCATCCACTTAAAATCCAACTGTATTTGCCAGTAATACTTTCGTGCTGTGTGGATGATACTATCACGCTAACTCTTGCTTTGTGTGGGTTTGGTGTAGGCTTTTGAACAGCAAGACGTGTCTAGGAGGGAGGCACCAGGGAACTTCCCTCCCTCGCTTGAGCACAGTCCAAGATGAAAGTTTCTGGGTTGTTTCCCTTCGCTTCCTCTCACCCTCGCTCCCCCTCGGAGCCGCAGAGCCAGCAATTGTGCAAGAGGAGCCCGGCGTGCAGGGCGCGTATCACCAAGCGCGTGGTACGAGCCGCCGGCTCCCGTGATTAATTATCAGTTGCCGCCGGCCGCGCACTAACACGTCGGCTCTCCCGGCAGAGCCAGCACACCCAGCCGCCCGCAGCGCGGCCCGGACGGAGCAGCGGCTTTGGGGAGGACTGGGGAGGACGCCGCCGCTGCGCCCGAGTGTGAGTGCGCTGGCCAGCGGGCGAGCAGGCGGGCGGCCCGGCGCTCGGGCTGGCGAATGTGCGGGAGCCCAGCCGGCGCCGGCGGGGAGCGCAGGGGCGAGCGCGGAGGTGGGTGGGCGGCCGGGCGGGCGGGCAGGCAGCCGGGGCCGGTGCGGAGGAACTGGGACCCGCCGGCACGGCCCGCCACGCACGCCGCCGCCGCCGCCGCCGCCGCCGCCGCCGCGACCCTCGGCGCTGGCAGCGATTCCTGCACGGCCTCCTCTCCGCAGGTAGGAGTCGAGCTGCTTCCAGCCCCGTGGAGTCGGCGGGGCTGTGCAGAGGGGCCCCTACGTTTTATGGCTGCTAGGTTGGAGAACCTACTCTGCGATAGCAGACACTTCGACGAAGTGATCAGCACAGACAGAACGATACATTTTTTTGGACGGTGGCTTTTGTTTTCCTTTTTAATTTTAAACAGAAAACCAAGAAATAAAGTCCTCCCCTGACCCAGGCTATCCTGTGAAACTTTGCAACGAATGCCTTTGCTTTCTTTTACTTCAGTATCCTTTCCCCTTTTTCTTTTAAGGAGCCCTCAGGGAAACCATGAAGTAAGTAACCCTGCACATTCCAACACCACAGTTAGGACAAAACAGAGCCTAACGATGAAGTGACCAAATTTTTTAAAATGTTAGAAAGAAAAATAACAGAAACAGAAGTCTATATAACAATTCAAGTTTTCTTTAAAAAAAAAAAAAAGGAAAGAAAGAAAGAAACTTACCTGTTGGGACATTCTGAATAAGAGGTTAGTGTCAGCGTTTTGCCATGTCCCCATGAACCCTGGTTCAGCTGTAGTCGTTCTGGTTCCGAACTGCATGGAGTTGTCAGTACAGGAGTCTCTTAAAGTCAAGTCTCTTGCCCTCTTTGGCTCTCTGTCTCTCTGTGTCTCTCTTTCTCTCACATCCACTTCTGCCTCTTCTGACTGAAAAGTGAAGGTGGATTTTTTGAGCCTCTTGGCAGCCAGTAGCAGGAGTGTAGTGTAGTTAAGAAGCTGGCTGAACTGTGCATTTCATTTGGGAAGGGGGAGATTTGGGGGAGGGAGGGGGTCAGAGCTTCTTTCGCACCTTCTGCACAGATACCCCTATCATTTATGCATAGATTGTGACTCCCCGAGCTTGCCTTTGCTCGGTTTAACAGCTGCCTGTCAGGTGTGCAGGCAGCACCGGAGACCCAACCATCAGCTTCAAACTCTCAGCCACTGCATGTCATTGGATAGCAGAGCTAAGAGTCAACTGCACTGTTCCACTGTCAGGCACCAAATGACACCCTGCACTAACCCCTCTCCAAACACACAGATAGACACACTTATGCACACTCCAAGCAGCACCGTGATCACAGACGGCACATGGGGTGAGGAGAAGCTGAGGCCCTTCCCAGGGAAATCTTCCCAACAATGCTTTCGGGTATAACATGCAATATCTGACATCAGTCTTTAACATTTGTAAACTACTCTGCTTAAACATTTTTTTTTTCTAATTACACTGGAAGAAAGAAAAATATTCAGCTCTAAGAGAATGTTAAGTTGGCTCAGTCGTTGGCTAAATGTTAGCTCCTAAAAGTCATATAGTATGCGCTGGGCTATTTATAACCACATATAAACTCCTAGAGAAAATAATGTACATAGAAACTTGACCTTCCACTCTGAAAAGTAAATAAATAAACCTAGCAGTTTTTTGAACATAGAAGATACACAATAAACATTTGCAAAATAAATACATAGTATTTAACATCCAGTTCCTCTGGTCATTAATTATTAAATTGGAGGTTAAGTAATAAGAAACTGAATGGCAAGGAAAAAAGTGTACCTTTTCTTAAAGCTCACAAATAGAAAAAAATCCTTTGTTAAAGTTCCTGGATGAAGCATCTACAATACCCTTTCAAATCATAAAAAAGAAAAAGATGAAAGAAAAAAAGCCTGTCCCATTTCAGGGAAAAAAGTAATGAATATAAAAATTCCATTTTTCATTTGAGATCTCTATGGAAAATTCTATAACATTTTCATGCCTGATGAAATAGAACCCAGATAGCATGCTGTATTTTTAATTAAACCAGTTTTAAAACAAAACATCTATTTATTAGATAGTGTTTATCAACCTTATTTATGGAAAAGCAGAACTGAACAAAATGCACTGTACATAAACAGTAACTTCAAAATGGAAAGCTAAATTCATGTCATCTCATAAAAGTAGTCAGCAGGAAAAAGCCATCCTTCCTAAACTTAAAATGTAAGGAACATTAATCTTCAACCACCTACAAATATTGAGGACAAATGTACCACTCTCCTTGCTCCTTCTTAACTCAAGAATAACAATAAACCTTACTCTCTGAAACAACAAAAGAAACAGAAAAGAGCTTCAATGGCAGCTCTGTGTCATTAGTGGACAATGAGAAAAGATGAGAAAACGTACACTATGTTGACACAAATGTGCCTTCCCCTCTAGAACCGACATCTCCTGAAAGCTTTTCTGTTAAACTTCCCTCCGGTTCACCACCATTAAGCACAAAAAAGTCTCAAAAGCAGCAAATTCAATATCTGAGAAGAAACAAACAAGAACCCAAAGAATTGTTGCCTTAAAATATATGAAGTCCACCTGTGGTCAATAAAAATATTCTTGAAGGGGGAGGGCAGGAAAAGCCCCTATGAGTCAATTGTCAACAGTGACTGTACCTTTACAGCTAGCTATTACCCACTTAAACTCCCTCTAAAATTTGCTAGCCTCTTGATTTCTGAAGTGGCACTCAGTGCCTCAGTCAAGCTGCCTGCTCAGCTCCTGACCTTCCCACTAATGGCTGTTATTTGTGGGAGGCTTAAGGACACTGTCAATAGCAAGCTTCCTCCTCGCTCCTCTCAGGCTCTGTTGTATCGCTTTGCCTGCGTGTTCTCTCTCGCCTGCCTCTTGCTCTCCCGCTCTCCCCCTCATACTCCCCCTCCTTCCTTCCTCTCTCCTTCACTCCCTCTTTCTCTTCTTCTAGCCCCCACCCCTTCTTTCTTTCAGTCTGGTAGTCCTCTTCTTTGCCAGGTATCATCCCCCCAACCCCACCCCAACCATACACACAGACACACACACACACACACAACACAAAAATCAACTGGCATGCAGCAGCAAGCACCTGCAGTAATAGACTCTTTTATTAAAACTGTTATTCTGCAAGACTTGAAATTCCCCATGGACCAGGCCATGTCAAAGCCGATATAATTAACTAGAGGCTCAGCAACGGATCAATTACCAGACAAGCAAGTGATAGTGAAATCAATGAAAGATCATCAGCCACATTATCAGTGTTGCAACTCATTAGGGCAAAACTGAGAAATGTGCTCAAAGCGAGCCCAAGCAAGGTGGCATTACAAAACAAAGGGCTAATTTGGAGACCCTGCTGTGAACAATCTGTAACAGAATTAGCCTTTTTTCCCCCTAAACTGCACAGCTCCGTAACTAAATGTGACAGACTGAGAGAAGCAGTTTATTAAGACACCAACCCCAAGTTTATTTAGTTCATAAACTCTCTCCTAGAAAATCAATACAGTCTGTACAGGGTTATTAGGCTGACTAGCTAATACATCCAAATCTGGTCTGCCCAGCCAGCAGTCTTCTGACAAAATGCTACCCAGCATAGGCAAACTGAGCTCTTTGAGATCTCAAGGCTTGAGGTTGCTCTAGATGAAACAGGTCTGCAAGGTAACTAGGACCCGTGTATGAGTGCCAAGGTACACATCTCAAAGGCACCAGGATATCTTTCCAAGGTTTAAAATTTTTCAAAACAAACCTATCATACAGTACAGCACTTGCTAAATGGATTGCACAAAACAAAATTTTAACTGGTTTGTAAGACTAGTGTACGAAGAGAACGAGTTTTCTAAGAGATAACGGTTAACCTAAAGTCTTAACAATAAATGAATCAGTAAACTAAAACAAAACCTCAAGCATATACACAGGGTGTGCTTTGTGGATTTTAAATCTAGAATAGTCATTATTAAATCAAGTTTTGAAATTACAAATTAGACTCCTCTAGAAGTCCCCAAAATACATGATCTGAACTTGCCACTCACTGCCAGCATGTAGAGTCTTTGATCTTGGGCTAATTTTCTATCTAGCAAGAAAGGCACAGGTTACAAAAAATAAACCTACAAGGCACAAAAAGAACTTCTAAGTTTGTCCAGTGGCTATATAATCTGTAGATTATGGAAGAGTTGTCTGGAATCATTTGGATTAGAGTTATTTAAGGTTGGGGGTGGGGGGGTAGGCATCATAGTAATCGCTTTGTACTGTCCTGATTCCAAGTATTTCAGGTTAAAGAACTACAAATACTAAAGGCTATGTGCTGGCTTTCCCACATTTACTGATTGTGAGAGATGGACTGTGGAATTTGAGAATACACCAATTAGGTCCAAATGGCAAGCACATTATTAAAGACATTATGGGAATGTGAATACCTCCACCTCACAACAATACATAGCAGATACACACTCAGAAAAAGTAAGAAACAGTGCAGTTTACAATGTTAAAACAGACTGGACAACTGTCAGAAAGAAAACAAAAGATAATAATTTTTGGAAGGGATTCCTGATGTTTATGATTTAAAATGTTCCAAGAAAAGGATTACACTACTAACATGACTTCAGTATACTGGCTCTAAGACACTAAATCCTAAACTTCAAAACAAAAGTCCTTATTTTCACAGGACTTTATTAGAATTCAATTTATAGATTGTTGTAGATAAACATTTTCCTCTAATTTTCAAGCTGGTACCTTATTAAGCATTTCATAGCTCATGTTTTTGAGTAATCTGTAAAAAGTTAGATACATATATATATATATAAATACACATATATATATTCTAAACCTATACTATAGATGCCAATGTTTTAGATAGTAATTAAAAGTTGTAATTATAGAGAAATTGTATTTTTTAAAACCTTTTTGCATATAACTACATACTGTGCCTGTACCCTCAATGAGATCCAATTAGTTGCAAAGAATTTGCATTTCAGTTAGTATGGGATAACAAGACTATAGGGAGGCACAATGCAATTCCACCAGCAGAGTAAGAAAGTGTGTTCTTTCTTGTTAGCTCTGTAAGCAATAATTCCCACAACTGACTGTTTAAAATGTTACTGATCTTTTCAATATTTTGGTATTGAGGTAGATTTAAGTTTTCCCTCCATTAAAAAAAAAAAATCACAAGTTAGTGTAAATATCAGCCACAATGAATACTTACAGGAATAAATGAACAAAGGATTTTGTTTTGTGTGTATGTTTGTGGGGTGGGGGGGTTTGGTGGTGGGATATTGCATGCTTTTTCTTTTCCTCTTAATACTTACTGGTAAGTTCTTTAAAAACACATTGCTTTCTTAAAGTAAGTTCCATAACAAGGGGCAGGGCAACCTCACTGGAAATAATTCTATGTATATATATATATGGTTTTGTGATGCAGGGATGTAGTTAGAACACTGAGAAAGTAGTCAAGGATTTTCATTTCTTCTGGTTATGTTTCCAACAATGTAAATCCTAAGCAAATATCAAATAAACATATAATTTATATACACAGTATAACAAGCATCTCTAGGACTTCTGCTGGTTCACAGAACAATACCTGTAATTCCCTGGGTTCAGTTCAGCAGCTGTTAACAGATTCTGTAATCTGTAATGACAGTAAACTGGCCTTTGCTCTTCTTTTATTCACTATTCATTTTCAAGGCTTGGTTAAGTACAGAGCTGGGTTAAAGATCAGTGGTTTTTCATGTGACACATGCTGGTATTCATCTAATGGCTTGTCAAGACAAAACTGTCCCTGTTCTTGCCAAAATAATAAAAATGACGCTCCACATCGCATGACAATCAGCACTTCCTTATGGCAAAACAACTCAAGCTTTTGTAACTCATTCACTTTACAGAAAAAAATTTTTAATAACAGGCTATCCAATCCTATATGTGGAATTAGGTTGTCATTCTCAAAGGAGATTTTTTTTTTTAATGTTTTGTATGGCCTCTCTTAACTGTAAAGTAACATGTAAACTACTTTCTGATCAAAACAGACTTTACCATATAAAAATAATGCTGAAGCTACAAATTCATATGGCATTAAGGAATATAACTTAATATATGCAAATTATGCAGAAGCAGCAGCCTGGGCCCAGTCACAGAGGTGGGGGGAACCAATTGAGGAAATGTCATTTTTCTTGAGAACAAAGTATGGGACTTGCTTTGCAACATCTGTTGGGCTGTGTGAAATGTTAACAGATGTCTTAAGTGAAAAAAGGAAAAAGAATTAATAAAGGAAACCTCCTCTGAACAGATAATCCACCCAAATTTCCATATTCCTAAGGAAAAAAGTTGACAGCAACCTTTTTCCCTTGTGAAACCTGCCATCCCTACTTTATTGTGTAAAGTTTCATTTTCTGTGTGAAGTTAAGGGATGAATTTTTTGACTCACTAAAAAGGATAGAGAAAAAGTAAAAACAATAATTTCAACTGAGGTTTTCCCTTTGTGAATAATTGTATCATAATCTAAGCTGCCTCTTTTCCCTTGAGTCACATATGTAAATTGATGGGATGACAGTGAAAAGTTCACCCCCCCCAAAAAAAGTGACACAAAAAGATGAAATATTACCCTACTGTGCCTACATGTTGGGGGAAAGGAAGGAGGAGAAATTAAAGAGTAATTCTTTTTTTTTTTTTTTAAGATTTTTTTATTTATTTGTCAGAGAGAGAGGGAAAGAGAGCGAGCACAGGCAGACAGAATGGCAGGCAGAGGCAGAGAGAGAAGCAGGCTCCCCGCCAAGCAAGGAGCCCGATGTGGGACTCGATCCCAGGACGCTGGGATCATGACCTGAGCTGAAGGCAGCTGCTTAACCAACTGAGCCACCCAGGCGTCCCTAAAGGGTAATTCTTAAGGTAAAGTTCTAATATGAACACATCTCTATAGATTAAGGTGTCCATCTTCACAATTAGGATTCACCTATCATTTATACCTACATCTCTGCATTCTCCACGCATTCCCACTTTCCTTCCATTACTAGCCTAGTGTTCTACAGCAGTATAACCCAGTGATTATTAAGAAAACTTCTGGAATATGCTAGTTAGATCCTGGTATTTAAATCTTTTTTTTTCTTTTTTAAGATTTATTTATTTATTTGAGAGAGAGCAAGAGCACAAGAGCACCTGGGACAGAGGGGTAGGGAGAGGGATAAGTTGATTCCCTGCTGAGCATGGATCCCAGGCACCTTAGATCACAACCGGAGCCAAAACCAAGAGCCAGACACCTAACCGAATGAGCAACCTAGGAGCTGGTATTTAAATCTTACAACTGGAAAACTTTTCTAACAGTTTTCATTCATATTTCAATTTATTCGATGGTCTAGCCAAACCTGAATGAAGCAGCCTTGAATCCAGATTAAAAAGATGATGCATACACACCAACTACTGAATCTAACCTAGTGTCTGCTTATACATGCTATAAATTCTCCTCTTTGGAGATATCTGTTCTATTGCTTATGCTCTTAAAAACTCAAGACATAAGTTTCGGTTAACAGTTCGTAGATTAACTAGTTCCAAAATGCAGTTAAGGATCTTTACAGATTTAGGTGAAGGAAGAAAAAAATGTGTTGTCATCTCTGATTGCCAGTCTCAATCTCTCTCTCCTCTATGAGATTCTGCTTTAACATTTTACATGTTCTTTCGTGTTTACAGCTATACCTTCTCCAGATGGCTCTGGCAGCCTGGGTTGGGCATTTCAACATATAGAAACCTCAGCCAGAATAGCCTGGAGATTCCAGGGGACAAGATCATGGTCCACATTGTAAATAAGACATGCAGGCATGCTTTTGGTTTTTGGTTGTTTTTGGACAAAGCACTGTGGTTGCTAAATGCTCTGATGTTTACTCGCAGGAATACCAATCACATCAGAGCATAGGACAAAAAATAGTAATGAGTGCTATACCCCCAAATAAAACAAAAAACAAAAAACTGATCACTTACACTGAAGGAGAAAGCTCCTGCACTGAAAATATCATTATGTGACCTCAGACCCAAAGAGGAAAAGACACTTCTAAAATAAAATTTGAATATGACACCAATTTAAATCACTTTAAACAGTGGCACAGACATCACCCTTAAGCAAATAATTATCTAAAACCTTCATCTTTTTTTTTTTTTTTGTACTATTGCAAAAGGAAGAATCTGCTATGGTTGACACTTGTCTCTGTACCAACTAAAACAACCAATGTGATATAGCATTTGCTGACAGCATAATCAGGGGCTCAGTTTCAGAAAAACACATCAAGGATATACCAAAATGCCATAATCCCTTGATGTCCTATGAAAAATTTAAAAATTAAAAGATTTGGGTAGGGTATGGTAGACGAGGTAGTTTATAAAATATTAGGGAAATGATGAATACTTAGAATCAAGACATTTGCAGATGCAAAAGCATCTGATGTCAGCATGAATCTTAAATCTCCAAAAGATCAAACATTTTACCTACTCTGTTTGGGCTTTAAATAACTAAATAAATAAATAAAACGAAGTGACTTTGTGTCTTCTTTCGGGTCAAACACTGACAATGGCTTCTTGCTACCATAACCTGAAGTCAACATTTTATGAGAAAATCTTCTGGAGGAAAAGAGCCAATGATGTATTTCCTTAAATGAGTATTGAAAAACAGGCTGGAGAGCATCCAGTGGAGAATTACTTCTATATGATCAAGAAAAGTTGCAAGGATTGTAAAGATAGTATTAATTTCTTTATTTACTTCCTTCTACAATTTGTGGACCAGGAAACTTGCAGCCCCACTAAAGATGTCATAGTAATAATTGAAATTACTGTCAGGAAGGAAGATTGAGACTCAGAGACACCCAGGAAATCCAATAAGGTTTTCAGAGTTGTCGTAGAAGAAAACAACTTTATTGACGGTACCCCCGTATATGAAATTCACAAACCTAGAAGACAAACTTAAAAAGTGAAATCCCAGGGCACCTGGGTAGCTCAGTCAGTTAAGCAGTTGACTTGATTTCAGCTCAGGTCATGATCTCAGGGTCCTGGGATGGAGTCCTGCTTTGGTCTCCTGCTCAACAGGGAGCCTGTTTGAGATTCTCTCCCTCTCCCTCTGCCCCTGCTTGTGCACACGCATACTCTCTCTCTAAAATAAATACATAAATCTTTAAAAAGTGAACCAACAATATACCTAAAGTTCCAAAACCTTTGTACAACCACACAGTATTTTCTATCCACACATATTTAAATAGAAATGTTGGAATAAATTTGAATGAACCTGGAGATGGTTTCCAAAAATAAGAAACCCAGAAGATATCAGAAACTCAGGAGAGCAAACTAAAAATGGGAAGAATTAATAATGGCTTAAGTCTGACTAGTACTGACCAACAGTGGGGGTAGTGCTGCAAGAGGAACAACAAAAGCATCTAAGGTATAAGCACTGTGCTGTGTCCTCATCCACCTGGTGGTTTGGGGTATGGTCCCTCGGTAAAAATCCAACAAGCTACATACACATAGGATCTGCACATTTTTCTGTATGCATGCTATGCTTCACTTCTGTAAGTTTACTATTGCTACTGTTAATGGCACTACTACTAAAAATAGTGATAACAAGAGATTACAAGTATGGGAAAGAAAAAAAAAAAAAAACAAGAAAAAAAAAAGCCAGCATGGAAGAGAAAAGGGAAGAGACAAAAGACTGCAGATATTTATCACCGTCAAAAATTAATCAAGTAACTGCCACTATGTATACTGCTTGCAACAGTTTCTTCAGAGGTAAGAAGTGTTGGCAATCAAGTAAATATCTGAGTTTCACAAAATGAGGATGAATGTGAAAGGCAGTAAGTGGGTGGGAGAAAGAATGATTAGGTGAGAGATACCTTCACTAGGCAATGCAAGAGTGTGAGCGTATCCAAGTGGCTTAAATGGAAAAGAACTTCATACACAACATAGGATCCTGAATCATGCTTGCCAGTTATTGCTCTTTGAGCTTGTCCTATGATCTGTAATTATGACTATTTTGGGGTAGGTAATTTGGGGTGGGCACAGAGTGTGCCTGTTGAGAGACTGGGAAAGAGATTATAGACACTGCAAACAGTATTATTTGGAGGCATGGAGTATAGCAAGACAATTTTTTTTTTTGTGAAGATTTTATTCATTTATTTGACAGAGAGAGACACAGAGAGAGAGGGAACACAAGCAGGGAGAGTGGGGCAGGGAGAAGCAGGCCTCCCGCCAAGCAGGGAACCCAATGTGGGGCTCAATCCCAGGATGCTGGGATCATGACCTGAGCCCAAGGCAGCCATCCAACAACCTAGCCACCCAGATGCCCCCAAGACAATTTTTTTTTTTAACTGCAAATATAACATACTCCTCTGACCCACCCAAACACATTTTAAGTGTTCCAGTCTCCAAGGCTGATAGCAGCCAACCGTTAAATAAACAAACCCTGGGGAGAATGAAGTAACAAAGTGGGAACAACTGAATAATTTGCTAATTGATAAGGGATACACTTTTACCCTGACTAGCTAAGTTTTTCACTTCCTTTTCTTCCACTTATTATAAAGAAGGACATTTTAAACATTTTTAGCCACCGTAGGGAATACTGATCAAAGCCCTACTTGCCAAGTACAAGAAGGTGTGGGGAACATGAAAGTTAAGGCATAGTCTTTTCTCACAAGAAGTTTATAATCAGTACAGAAGATAAGCCATGTATAAAAACAACCTTAATAAAACAGAATGTGATAAGAGAAGCTGCAGCAGAATCCTACATGACTTGGAAAAGGAGATTCCTTCCAGCTGGTGTTGTAAGAGAACGTTTCTAAGCAGAGGCAGCATTTATGCTGGAACTGAAGAACCAATAATATCCCTAGAGAAGTGATCCAATTTGCCTAGAAGATAAGGTAGGATCTGTGTAGAGCAATGATGAATGAAAGGGACTGACTGGTCAATAGGAACTGTTATTACTGGAAGGCCCTTACACTCCACTATAAAGAGTTGCTATTTATCCTGTATCCACCAACGGTCAGAACTGCTGAAAGCTTCTCACCGGCAGCACGGTATGATCATTACAGCACACGCTAAGATTTATCTGGCAACAGCATGACAGACAGACTGAAGTGTGAAAAGACAGAAGCAAACCCACCGATTAGGAAGCTGTTACCACAATCTGGGTAAAATGATTACAGGCAACAGGGCTGGGGGGTAGGGAAGAGCAGATACAATATGGAGATAAAACCCAGGGGACAAGAATGACTGAGAAAATGTGGGTTGCAAATGAGAAGAGTCAGGGTGCCTGGGTGGCTCAGTGGGTTAAGCTTCTGCCTTTGGCTCAGGTCATGATCCCAGGATCCTGGGATTGAGCCTCTCGTCAGGCTCTCTGCTCAGTAGGGGCCTGCTTCCCCCTCTCTCTGCCTGCCTCTTTGCCTACTTGTGATCTCTCTGTCAAATAAATAAATAAAATTTTTTAAAAAGAAAAAAAAAACAAATGAGAAGAGTCAAAGATGACACAAAAGTTCTAATATTCTGAGCATGGGAAATGGTAGAAGTATCCACAGAAATGGGGATGAACTAGTTTGTGGGATGCTGCGTTTGAGCTCAGGTTGTGGAAACAGCAGATCAAATCAATGACAAGGCAACTAGAAAACTTCAGAAAACAGACTGACACTAGAGTTTTCAGATCTGAGAGCCATCTACAGAGAAGTGACACAAGAGGTAAAGAAGGCAGAGGTTAGCATCTTAGGGAACACTGAAGGTGTAGGGAAGACAGAAGGAGCAGTATTAACAAGGGCATTACGATGGTCCAGTGTTCTGAATGATAAGAAGTCAGAGTTTAAACAGGCAGAGTTTTAAATGTTCTAAAACAAAACAAAACAAAACAAAATCCACTATATTTAGAGTTTAGTAAAACCAAAGAGTAGTACGTAGTGGTAAATACAGTAAAAGGAAAACAAATGCATGGGGATGATAAATACCAAAATCAGAGTAATGCTGGAGCATGGGGACGGGGTACTGGAGAGAAGGACGGTAACCTGGGGCTTCACATGTATTTTTACATTCTAAGTTCTTATGTTTGGACAAATGGGTGTCCATTATACCTTCCTCTTATATACCTGTGGTTGTAATATTTTATAATTATATTTTGTGCCCTGAGAGAGAGTTCTTAATGGACAAATTGGTATAAAAGTTAGAATTCAGACTGTAAAGGACTTAAGTAAACAAAGTATAAAAGACAAGGAGGCGGAAAAGGCAAAAGGGTCTTCGGAGAGATTCTGCAAAGCAAGCACATAAAATAAGAAAAATAAGAAATAAAATAAGAAAAAATAAAATAAGAATAAAGTAAGAAAAAGTGCTCTGAAAAGTTTGCAGGGCCTAGAAGAACTTGTGTGAGTGTGTTGATGGTCTGTTACACGTTACAGGGGGAAAAAGAGTGTATTATAGACAAATGCGACAAAGCCAATGGAGGAAAGATATTGAAGATCTAAGCCAGAGGGAAAATGATATAAAAGGGTCCTAGGAGAGAATGTGATCAAGACCACAAATAAAAAGGGTGCCCCTGAAGGGAGAGGGGAAAAATTTTTCTCAGAAACCAAAGGTAAGAGATATAAAAAAAAAAAAAAAATTCTGCAGTTAAACAATATATGTATTGAGAGTGCTCGTGTCAGAAAGCCAGTTTACTACCCATCTCCCCAACTGAACTCACCACTGGTTGAAAAGGAAAGAGTTTCATCTATCTTTGGTCATCCAGGGCCTGACAGAGTGCTTAACACACAGTAGATGCTCAATAAATGACAGCTGCACGGAAGGAGTGATCGTCTCAGAAAACAATGACAAATCAAGGACTGGTGGGGGCAAGAGTTGGGTCCAACTGGAGGAGATGAAATGAAACTCTGAATCAATGAGAAATGAATAAAAGAAATGGCAAGTAGCAGAAGGGATCCAGGCTTGGTTCCCACAAACTCTTGAGAAATTTCAAACGAACAGACTGGGTTTAAGAAGTGTACCTCAGATTTCCCACTTTGGGAAGCAGGACACTTAGAACCAGCAAGGAGTTCTTCATTCAAAACCGAAAAATGCCTTGCTCCAACACATACACCCTAATAGGCAACAGTACGTCGTAAATCAGTGCCCTTATAAGGCATTCCTATAGTACATAGTTCTTACAAAGTCAAATACTGAGAACTGATTTTTAGATGAATTTATTCAATATTTTACTTAGATATCTCCTGATGCTAAGTGTTTCCTATGTAGTGTTTTTTAAATGTCTGTGAATATATTCCTAATGAAATTCACCAAAGCAAACAAAAATCAAAAATCTTTATGCCATGTCACATACATGATTTGCATGAAGGAGTGGGAAATGTGGAAGAATGTCACTTCATTAACAAGCGCGAGACGGAGGAGAGCGAAGCTCCACTCCTTACTGCCTGGTTCATATCTCCAAGACTGCAGCTGTGGTCCAAGTCACACCAGCCCTTTGCACAATTAGTGAGGGCTGCATTAGCAGAACCGGGCACTCCAGGTCCAGAATCCCTCCAGAGAGCAGGGGAACGATGAGTTCCATCACCTGGCCAACATCAGCAACCGCCAGGCACCTCAGGGACTTGGACAAAGACATTCATCCGCTCTGCCGGCAACCACTACAGCTTGCCTTCCTAACAGAGTCCTTTCTGTGAGGACCACTGTCTAAGTGACCTGTCACAGAGCTTTATAAAGCAGCATTAATACTGTGGGCCAAAATGAGATTGATCTTTGAGCTTCGTGGTCTCCTGTTGTCAACGGTGCATTATAAAACCAATACTAAATACTTTATAAACAGGTCTCCCTACAGTGTATTAGAAAAACAGTGCATATTTCATGCCCCATAGTTAGGTAGCCACATATCCATCAGACTAATAAATTATTTATTAGGTGCTCAGAAGTGCAATAAGAGTCAATAAACTAACTTCTGAATACTTATAAACTACCATTTCACTAGAAATTGTACCTGAATGAGAAAACGAGCACACTAACGGAATGGGGGAATGGAAATAATCCAGCTCTCTCAAGTGTGCCATTAAAAGGAAGCCCAGGCCTTATGGGTGAGAAGAGACAAAATTGTTTGTCCTGGAAAGAGTCTGGGTTATTGAATTTACACAGAGCGCACTACCTAACCCCATGCTCATTTACTTTCTCTCCTATACCATTTTCTCTAGTCCTATCAACCTTGGGGACAACTCAGGAAGATAAAAACTGGTGGAAACATTTCGAACATACCCTGAATCAGGCCAGATGACATCCACCAGTAATGGTTTGTACTTGACATCTCCAAAGAAACTATACAATGGCTTAAGTGCACAAGCTTTCTGCTACATGTATGCCACGGAATTGAACATTTACGAATCTAACATTTCGTGTAGCACTTTTTTTTCTGTTTTCAGTTAAACCTCCCAAGACCATAGACGCCCTATGATACTGTCCTAATGCCCACTCCAACTTCATCAGGCACCTCTTTCCTAGTCCCACCCGTCTGGAAAAGGACCTTCTGTTCAAGAATGTGTTTCAAGCCTTCATGAAGGAATTCTTCAGCTGGGAGTTATTTCCCAAACTATCAGAGGCGTGGACTTTGTGTAGTATTGTGGGTGCCCTGGTTTCACATGTTGGCCACATTAATACTGGAGATCAAGCATCTGTAACCCACAGCTGAGTGTGCTCCAGCCCAAAGCACCCACAAGGCCAGCGCCAATGCAAACCACTCTTCCCATCCCACATCTGAACCACACTGGTTTTCTCCAGGAGCCAGGGCCTGAGATACAGTTCTGAAAATGAAGGTTTTGGGTTCTTTCCATTCACATGATGGGTATTGAGTGTTGAGAAGAATACTGCCAGAGGGACTGGCTCTTTTTTTCTCTCTCATTCCACACCAAGTGAATAAACCATAAAGAGGTTTACAGTGTCTAATGGTGTTCCAAAATCTCCCAGGGGGGAAAACCTAAACAGATAAATATATAGATTCTTGCACACTGTTTTCATTTTTCCTCCTAGAGTCTTACGGTTCTACCCCATAGGCTGGACAGTTAAAGGTTGAAAGACATTTTATGTGGGTAGGAAAAAAGAAGTAGAAATTAAGGAGAAACATGGAAGAGACCTGATCTCACATCACTTTCTCAAAGAGATCTCCCCAAATCCTAGAAATAATGGAAGAGTTGAGGTAAAAGTGTAAGACAAGACTAGTTTCTTGTATTGCTTTTGATACTACAACCACTACAGCTAAGACAATTATTCATATTAATGAGTTTGGTATGTAGACAAACTATAAAAGATGCAGTCTCTGACCTCAAGTACTTATCTCTGTCTTTTGGGATTTACTCCTCCTGCTAGATTTACTTTTATTCTTCATACCCTTGCCCAGAGGAAGTGATCATCACTCAGGACTTGGAGCATTTCCATGGGTGGGGTTTAACTGTGGCAATGAGAAGTGAGGGAACTTTTGCCCTTGGACAGAGACAATGTTGGCCGCACACCTCAGGATGTCTCATTTGTAACAAAGAGAAATACAAACTCGCTGTGAGATTTTACACTGGCCTCACTAAGCTTTATCAGAAAAACCTTATAAAGTGTGAAAGCATGCTGTATTCCAGTGGTTTATCACATCAAGCACACACACACGCGCGCACACACTGTATCACTGCACATAAATGAGCTAACATCAGACGATGGTCTCTACTCACCCTTTATGTTCAGTTATTTACGTTTTGTGTATGTGCTCACAGCACACGTAGGAGAGAGAGCCACGGACTCAGTTCTGCCAAGTGGTTAAATCCGCAAATTCTACAGTCTGATTACTTGGGTTTGAATACCTGTGGGACCTTTTTATTAAATATGTGACCTTAGCAAGTTACTTAACTCTCTCAAAGTGCCCAAATTCCTCATCTATAAAAAAATAATAATAATAGGGGCACCTGGGTGGCTCAGTGGGTTAAAGCCTCTGCCTTCGGTTCAGGTCATGATCCCAGGGTTCTGGGATCGAGCCCCACATCGGGCGCTCTGCTCTGTAGGGAGCCTGCTTCCTCCTCTCTCTCTCTGCCTGCCTCTCCGCCTACTTGTGATCTCTGTCTGTCAAATAAATAAATAAAATATTTAATAATAATAATCGTTCACCCAGTTGTGAAAATTAAATATTTTGATGAGTGCAAAAGGTTTAGCTGAGAGCCTAAAACATAGGCATTCAATAAATATCAGTTGCTACATATACATGTGTATAAAGAGAGATTCCAAACTATAAGCCCACAGGCCAACTTTGGCCCTGAGGCCAAGTATGTTTTGCTTGGCTTCCTCCCTGAGTGTGTATGAGTATGCATGTATGTGTGCTTAATTTCTGGCGAATATGGTAAAAAAAAAAAAAAATCAAGACGTTTTAAATTAAAGTATGGCTTTCCAGCTGCTGGGGATAGAATGGGAAGAAGCAAAAGGTGGAGTTTCAGGAACTAAAGATACGGCAACAGAATTCTGTGTTCTTCCTGACAATGTTCTGCAGTGGTGGTGGAGAAGCTGTCTTTTCAGCAGGGCTCACAGATGAGCACAGTCTCCCCCGCTCCTCTTTGTCTTACACCCCAAACATCGCCCCTAATCCCATGACTTGCTGCCCATTATGGCCAAGCTATCAGTTACGTCTCATCAACCTTACACACATATATGGAGAATTCAGGCACACATAAAGGAAAAGTCCTATTTAAAAAAAAAAAAAAAAAGGCAAGTACCAAAACTGTTTTCTATTATGACTACCTCTGGTAAAAATAACACTGAAACTCATTATGTTCCCCTTTGTACTTCCCTAAACTCTATATATTTCTGTATTTATATTTGTAAGGTGAGTAAACCCATCACCCGTCACCTGTATCAGAGCCTCTGCAACAATGACAGACAAAAGCTGTGTGACAGCTATTAAGTATTAGTGGTTCTCAAACATTTTTAACCAGTGGAGACCTCTTTAAAAAAGAAATTCATTCTAAACATACAGGACAGAAAAAACACAAAGCTTGGGCCCCTTGGCTTCTAAAGTCTGAGATACCTTCACAGAATGTAGAGGGTATACACCAAGAAAAGTTTAGAAATTTGATCTACTCCCACTACTTTACTATATACAAACAAAAACACAGAGGCAAAAAATCAAAAAATGAGATAGTGGTAGAGCTTGCACAATTTTTTGAGGCCTATGTCTCTCTAACTATCATCAGTTCGAAGCAGCTCCAGGGAATCTAGACGTGTGCAAGAGCTGCTCTACTGATTTGCAAGAACAGACTATTATACTTTCAGGAATCGTACAAGTCAGTTGACTTCACCCTGGCAACTGTAAGTCGGCCACGGTGGGAATACTTACACCACAGCAATCACCAACTGCTACCAATCAGAGCTCCCCTGCCCCATAAAACAGTTTTTAAACATTTACAAGCACACTGCTGGTTGATTCTGACATCTGCCTGTTGGGCATCTTCATGTGGTACAGGTGATCATGCGTGTGCCTTTGTACTTTTTTTTAGAGACCTGAGGATTTTGGTGAAGTACGAAGAAAAACAAACCAGACACTTAAGGGTTAGAGAAAATAAGTCAGAGCATAAGTATGAAATGCTTAGTATGTACAAGGCATTGTGATAATGTTATAAAAGATACAATTACAGTAAAATTTCAGCATTCAGAGCTCTTATGGAATTAATCGTTTTAGATAGACCAAGAGGTTGGGGTTGTTACTTTACATTTATTGAGCACCTGTTGTGTGCCAGGAAAAGCATAAAATATTTTTTCACTTGTTCTTCACAGGTCCTATGAGATAGGTATTATTATTTTCATTTTACCAATAAGGAAGTTGAAGCTAAGAGAGTTAAGTCACTTGGCTAAGGTCTTATATTAAGTGCCAAAGTGGGGATTCAAAACCAAGTTGATCTGATTTCAAGACATGTGTTTATCCCAATATACTACAATGCCTCTCAAGGTTTCTGCCATTTTAGATAAGAATTTTCTTAAAGGTGTTGTATATCCACCCCCCCTTTTTTTTTAAATAGGATAGTCCTTGCTAATTAAAATTTTTCATTTTGTTGCTCTTGTTGTTGTTTTTAAGGATTTTCCTTTTAACTAATCTCTATACTCAAAATGGAGCTCGAACTTACAACCCCAAGATCAAGTCACATGTTCTACCGACTGAGCCTACCAACTCCCCCATAAGATTTTCTCATTTGAACATCAAATTAAAATGCAGTGATACCTTCAGGGCTTCTAAGGACTTGTGGGGGCTCTGTTTGCTACTGGGGGGGGGATCTCTGGGAATAGTGTCTTTTAATTTAAAAATTTACCATTTGAAGATGCCTGGGTGGCTCAGTCAGTTAAGCGTCTGCCTTCAGCTCGAGTCCTGTTCCTGGGGTCCTGGGAAGGAGTCCCACATAAGGCTCCTTGCTCAGCAAGGAGCCTACTTCTCCCTCTGCCTGCTCTGCCTGCTGCTTTCCCTGCATGCATGTGCTTTCTCTCTGACAAATAAATAAAATCCTTAAAAAATTTACCATTTTATCCTTTTGTAGTTAGTTATAATTACTTCTTTTATCTCAATATCTTCCTTCTTCCCATTTCAAGAATCTGCTGTGGCATATTTTACTATGAACTTTTCCAAAGGAATATTAAGCAACTGTTAACAGGAATGAAATAAAGCTATGAGTATTGATAAAGAACATCTCTAAATAAATCATAAGAGGCAAGATACAGAACAGTAAATATGGTATACTACATTCATGGCAAAAAAAGAAAGAAAACTTGGGGAGGGTGTAATAAATACTTCTATGTTTAGATTAAGCAGTTTCTGGAAATACTTTTAGAAATTTGGTAAATAGAAGTTACTTCTGAGTAGGAATGGAAATCTGGTTACTCTGTGCACACTTCTGCACTCCTTTCTTACTTCCTACAGTATTTATGTATTAGCAATTAAGAAAACAAAAAAGAGTTTTTAGAATTTTGGGGTCCTAAGCAAAATGTGGGGGAATGACTTTCTGAGAAGTCTGATATCTAAGCTTGGATGCTTTGTTACGTCTCTTTAGAATTCTGAAAAGCACTGCTTTTCCTGGTTCTCAACTGTGCTAATATTCATAAGGTGTTAATATATAAGACAAGAGTCTTTAATTTCACCTGACTTACAGTGAAGTAGATTACACATAAACATGTGAGTTTTTATAAAACATATAAATAACTGCTGTCTCTTATTAAAGTAGAAATGCCACAAATCAGTAGTTGTATTAGCAGCTAAAATGCTTCCAAGAGCAGAATTTGGTAAAAAGAAGGACATGAATTGAGTTTCATGGGCTAAGGAGAGTAACGAAAGACAAAGAGAACATTCCAAATGGGTAGAGGGGACTGAATAAAAGTAAGTGTAGAAAGCACTGTCCCTTAACGTTAGCAAGGGATGAGGTTAGAGAGAGGATATCCAGGCATGCTGTAGAGGCCCTGAAATTTAGGCTTTATGTTTCTGAACAGAAAAAGTTAAATAATGGAAAAGATGTAATTAGAAAAGAGAAAGTTCTGAGACAGAAGTATTCAATTAAGGAATTTGCATGGTATTCAAGAATGTAAGTTCCAAGGACAAGAAAGTTTATTAGGTTGTTATCTGTTTACAGGATTCTAAACACCTAACCCTATAGATGGTCCTCACCTCACAGTACATGCGATATAAACTCAGGCACAGTGAGTAACAAAATCACAAGTTACAGTTATTTTGTTTTTTTATAAATCTTAAGGAACTGATGCTTAATAAATTTCAACTTTAAGGGAAAAGGAGGAATCAAAGGTAATCTGAAGATTTCCAGTAGAAAAAATGGTGGAGTGATCTCCTAAGACTAACAATTATATGCATTAAACATTATTTGATATTTTACACATACATGTACTGTAGGGTTAAAATATTACTACCAAAAAATATTCTCTGGGGGCACCTGGGTAGCTCATTTGGTTAAGTGTCTGCATTCAGCTCAGGTCACAATCCCAGGGTCCTGGGATTGAGCTAGCATAGGGCTCCCTGCTTAGCAGGGAGTCTGCTTCTCCATCTCCCTCCTGCAAAGGCTCCCCCCAATGGTAGCTCTCTCTCTCTCTCAAATAAATAAAATCTTTAAAAAATATATTCACGGGGCGCCTGGGTGGCTCAGTTGGTTTAGCGACTGCCTTCGGCTCAGGTCATGATCCCGGACTTGCGGGATCAAGTCCCGCATCAGGCTCGAGTCCCACATTGGGCTCCCAGCTCCTTGGGGAGTCTGCTTTTCCCACTGACCTTCTCCTCTCTCATGCTCTCTCTCACTCATTCTCTCTCAAATAAATAAATCTTTAAAATATATATATATATTCACTGAAGTTAATAAATGTCTAAACATTGAAATTATGTTCCATCCTTGATTCCCTACCATGTTGTAGCATCTCCAGCATATGGCTTCACCACTTATCTAAAGACTGATCATAGTTCCCTTACAGCAC
The DNA here is from genome assembly GCF_010015895.1 of Lontra canadensis. Classification (NCBI taxonomy): domain Eukaryota; kingdom Metazoa; phylum Chordata; class Mammalia; order Carnivora; family Mustelidae; genus Lontra; species Lontra canadensis. The sequence goes on along the minus strand of NW_022631064.1, from coordinate 3,869,523 downwards.
CTCCTACATTTGCCTTGCACTATCAAAATGTCATACATAGGCTATACATTTGACAAGGCAATCACCTATCCACGACTGATGGGCATGGATATCCCTCCAGATGCCTGACTACCTAATCAGTAAATACAAGTTATCTCCCAAATAAGCTTTAGAATCTGCCAGATTTCTGCAACTGAATATCCTTCTTACTTAGAATTCAGCATTTCTGATTTGGACCATTACAGTCTCTCCAAAACTGCCTAACACATTTCACATTTTTTGTTAATGAACAATGAACCCTCCCAAGTCATTAAGCCTTAAAAGCAAATTCATGTCATTCCATCTCTATATTCTTACCATGTTTGGCACACTTGTATTCTGGGGTGTTTAAGAAGATTTGTTGAATGTATGAGCACATGATTAATAAATGAAGGATCACAGCAACTTTCAGGAGTTTGTACACCAGGGAGAGAAATTCAGGTCCTGATTCCACTGACTATTAACTCAGCAGCAACGGCAGGCATTGCTAACCAAGGACAAAACACTTTTTACCCTCCTCACCCACCTCGGCCTCTCCAAGTATTCACCACCAGTCAAAATTCACCCCCAAGATGAAACGTATTTGTTATCCCTGAACTATGCCTTTTTAAGTTCCAACCTGGTATCATTTTTAAAGTTTTTTCAGGTAACCCCCAAGAAGAAAGTTTTAAAACACTGATAAGGTCAAAACTAAATCCAGAACTATAAACTTACTTATGAAATATTCTTTCCTTTTGTATTTATACTTGGTCAAGGTACCAGTACACTGTGAGCACTGGAGTGCTATGTGAAGAAATGTAAAATAAAGAGCTCAATCTTCCTCTGTGGTCTCTTCAGCATACAAGTGGTAAATGCCTTCAAGGAAAATGTGGCACCACATCTAAGAGATCAGCAATGAAATCTCTCAAGGAAAGTCCATCTCTGTTCTCTTTTGCCGACATCCCCCTAACTCTCACTTTCCTTTTTACTGCAGACTTATTTTTCTCAAAATAAAAATAAATAAATCTCAAATACTATGGAGACATTTGTCCAAACAGCATACAAGTAATCATATAAAAATTGTAACAATTTTTCTAGAAATAGTAACTCAATCAAGATGAAGTCCCAAGCACCATACTATGTATATGTTTTTAATGAATTTATTTTTAAATTATGTTTAAATCTGATGAAATCAGTAAAAGATCCAATTTTAATGTACTATGGCTTAAATCTCTATTTGAAGACAAAATTAACTGCTGTATGACATTTTTAAGAATTTTTAAAAATCAGATCTTTTAAGAATAAGAGAACAGATGATAAATTGTTTACCTTGTCATGTTTTGTGGGAAAAACAAAAATAAAAACAAAACACACACACACACACACACACACACACACACACACACACACAACCTAAATGGGAAGGAATTACATTTCAGAATGTAAGTTGTTTTGGCTCTTTTTGTTTTGTTCCATTCTAATTAACTAGTTCCTGAACATGATGAACAAAATACAAACTGCTAGGAAAAATAGGAGGGTACAGTATTTTCCAAAGCTTGCACTTCCATCTTAGATAGATAGTACCAAGTCTACTGCTTTAAATACAATTAAGTATTACCTGAAAGTGCAGCTTCCAGGCACATTAAAGACTGTGTCTTCACAATATTAAAACAACTGATCGATGAAGTCGATGTGTTTTGGGGGGGCAGTAGTAAGTCAAATGAGATGTCTCATGCTGCTGTAGACAAAATAACCAGCTGACTGAAGCTGTGAATTAGCAGTTTCATCTCAGAACTAAAATGCTCATGCAGTCTTAGAGAACAGGTCATTTTTACAAATTACTTGGCAATCATGCATTTCAAAGACAGCCTCTCCAATGGCCAGATTTTTTTTAAAATTACACGTTATAAAGTTATAAAGCAATCTGTATACTTTCTTTTCTGGATTCTATCCTTCTCTAAACCAAGGCATACTGTTGAGTATACAAACAAAATTTCAACAATCTTTTGTAAAAAGAGAAAGAAAAAAGAAAGTCTAACAACTGGCCCTATCTGTACCCTAACAAAGACATCGCGGGAGGAGTATAAGCTAGCAACTCTGCCAGAACTAAATGTATTCCACATGGTTCGTGGCCAGTGAGCTTTGAAAGGGGGGGAGAAAATCTGACACTTAGTGCTTCAACATGAACATAACCTACTGGATCCACTCTCTACTATGATTCCAAATACACATCTTAAGAGTGATTAAAATGTATGGAACTGCACAGAGCCTAATGTCAGGAAGTTTCCTCGTCCTTAATATCATGTGAACACCCCAGGTCAAATATAACATGACACTAATGGTCTAGAAGCAAAGTCGACGACCTAAAACTATGTATTTTATTTTAACAGATCTCATAGATTCCTCTTTCAACAGTTGTGGGATGGACACAGCAGAGTTTGAACATTAACACAGGTTGTTAAGGTAAAGCTTAATCCCAAAGTGTTAGCATAAAACTACCTACTTCAAAAGATTTTAGAGTATGTTTTATTAAATCCTGAAATGCATGTCTTGGTAAATTTCTTTACAAATCTGATTTACAAATTCCACTGAAAATGTGCCACAGCTGGCAGAATAAATTACTACAATAAATCATTATTAAATAACTGTAAATCTTTGTAATGACACAATGCCTAACTAAAAAAGTATGCAGAAGTGAACAGTCAGTAGAAGAAAAGCACTCTTCACACAAGAAAACAAATTACAAAACTTACCATGCCAACACCATAATATGATTCAGTGACTAAACAGGGAAATAAAATTCACATAAATAGTACTTAAATCTGCTTTGGAGTTGTGTTCACAATTGCATCAAAACGAACTGTATGACAAGGGGTAATGGGCTCAAGTTTCTGACATTAGCATTCACACGGCCAGAGGGTAAGGCTTACACGTACATCTGCATCCAATATTTGCTAGACAATAAAAACATACCCCAGGTATCCATCAGCAAGCCCAGTTTTTCCCTTCTCTAAAGTTTTACAAATATTCCATAAAAAATAATCTGTTTTCCCACTACCACACTCTCCCTCATATAGAATACTACCCTACTTCAAAATAAACTTTTTGAAAAATATATATATTCTTCTCGATGTGGAACAGATGGATCGTTACAATAATCCATTACTTCAGATGTCACTTGAAGTGAATCACTCCTAACATCCCTGCCTTATTTAGATCTCCGGAGCCTCCATTGTCAAAGTGCAGACACTCAGTACTTGTGTCGCAACCAAGAAGGCACAGTGCTCCCGCCAAGAGGAACTCCAGCAAAGGGACAAGCCCCAAAGTGCGGGCTTGCAGCGTGTGATCGCTTCTTCAGCCTCTCGGGAGGGGTAAATTATTAACCGACACTTTCACAGCAGAAAAACTGTCTAAGATAAACCCATTAAAACAGTTAGTCTACCGAATATTTCACACTGCCTGTTGGTAAGACCTTTGTCCAAGTCATTACTGCCCACTCTTGTTTGTATTTCGGTTCACAGTCACTACTCTTCATAAAATGAGAACATGCCCCTGAATTCCATCTCTACCTGTTTTTCTGTTTGCCAGACCCCAGATGGCAAAAGCATCTCTCAATAAGGAACCTCTCTGCCTTTTCCAACAGTACAGAATTTACTAATACGCGGTTCAGGAAGGTTGCTCCCAACTTAACACAAAGTGAGCGATCCGATAAAATATGGGGCAAAAATGATTTCTATTTAAGTCTAGATCAAAATGTTTTTGCGAATATGAATAGGAGAATATTTTCCCCTATATTTTCTAATTTGCCTTCGGTTACAGGTACAAAAAGTAATACTGCTTTTTCAATGTGCAACAACTGCTTCACAGGGATCCTTATTAATTGCATCTACCCAACAAGCACTCAGGCCCCACAGTCATGTACAGTTGACCCCTGAGCAATGTGGGGGTTAGGAGTGCTGACCCCCCCTCCAAGCAGTAGAAAATCTGTGTGTAAATTCTGACTCCCCCAAACCGTAATCCTAAAAGCCTACTCTTGACCAGAAGCCTTACTAATAACAAAAAATCAACACATATTTTGTATGCTATATGTATTATATACTGTATCCTCACAATAAAAAAGTTATTAAGCTGAGAAAAAATATTAAGAAAATCATAAGAAAGAAAAATACATTTACACTACTGCATTTATCAAAACATATGTGCCTATTAAGTGGATCTGCACAGTTCAAACCATGTTGTTCAAGGGTCAGCCGCATTTCTTCCCAATAAGATATTTCTCCCTTTGTCTCTACTTCCTTCTGCACAAAGCCATTCTCTGCATCTTGCAGACCCTCAGAGATAAGGAAAGAGCTGTGCTGTGGCCTCAAAACCTGGCACATTCCAGACCCAATAAATGAACCAGGAAAAGGATACCTAACTCTGTGAAGGGGACTAGACATCTAAAAGTTACATGTGGAAACAACTGAAATCATTTCCAAATAAGCAAGAGTTCAAAAAGAGAGTCCAAGACAGCATGCAAAAGCACACTGACCCAAAAGGAGAGGGTGGAGAACATGTATGGGCAGAGGAAAAGGAGTCAAGAAAAGACCCAAGAGATTTAAGAGAATGTACAATGTACAAAAAGCAAAAGTCTAGCATACAAGAGTGTGTAAGCTAAATTCTCAGCTACATTACGTAGGAAAAGTAATAAAAAAACAAAAATATTGACCATTGCTATGATTATGTCTTCAGAACCCATCATTTAGGATCGTCTACTTAGGTTAACTCCATGATTATACAAGCAAAGACATGACTTCCTCTTTTCTTCCTTACCGTACCTCCCATTTGTCTAGGCAATCCAGCCTACCCCCAGGCTTGAGTTACCAACTGATCTTTGATGTCCCCCAAATCCCTACCTTAAGCCTAGATTGCTCATACACTACAAACAGATTCAATGGTCTACCTATCGTCTCTAGGGGAATGTCTAACAGGAACCTCCACAAGCATTGATCTAGGACTCCTCAAATCCTCTCCTCCTCCAGAATTGACTCATTAAATGGTCCCACTGACCACCAAGTACTTGGAAAATAAATTTTTTTCCATTTATAAAGACCCTAAAGATTATTTTATCTTTTCCTGTTTTCTTAAGAGCACTCCCTTGGAGATACGATGAAGCTCAGTCCTTACCTTAACCTTTGGAACAGAGGTCAGTCTCTAGTGACCACGTCCACTCTCCAGTTTTCAGTGTAGAGATATCTCCAAGGTCACATGCCTGATCACCTCAACATGTAAAAAGAAACCTCTAGAATTAGCTCAAGTGTCTCTCTTGAGATGTACAGAACACTCTCACAAGCCCTTTTTCTCTCAAGAAGATGAGACACTAATGCACTTTATTCTGCTTTGATGTATAAACTGAGATTTTGTCCCAACTTTGTAGTCACTTCTGTTTATCTTACATGTAAATCTATTAATGCTTCCCCAATAATAAACTGTGTTCCTTCTCTCACTTCTAGGTGGTTAAGAAGGTGTCCTTTTTATTGGCAAGATTATTTTATTTCTGCAACAATCTCTCCCTGCCCCTGTGAAAACCCACATGCAATCTCCATAAAGCTTCTAGTTTATATCCTAAATAATCTCTGGATCTATCCACTCTCCACCCCTGTGGCTACCACCCTAAAACAGACTACATCTTTTGATAGTTAAAATAGCCTCTGACCTCAACTTTTCTTACATTGACTTTTCCTCTCAAACCATTCTTCTCCAAATTATAGCATATTTTTCCAAACTCCTGTCAAAGGACCCTGCAGGATCTGACCTCTGCCAGCCTAACCAACTTTGTCTTTTGACCTTCATAATGACCCCAGATTTACAGTGTGCTCCAGCCATTCTCTCATCACTTTTAAGCCCTTTCCCAAACCTTCAGAGATTTTTTTTTTTTTAACATGGACTAGAGTAGGTTATTATCCATTCCTATAGCACCCTATACTTCCTCTCAGCACTTAAGATTATTTAATTTCTAACTTCTGTATCAGTCAAATAAGCACCGTGATAGCAGAGCTCTTTGCACCTATATCACCAGTGCAAAGAGATTCAATAAATACTTGTGACTGAATGTCCCAACATGTTAGCCAATGAAAGTAAGCAGCAGCTTAAAATCAATTTAAAAGTATGTAGTTTTACCTGTTTTAGTATGTGTATTTATGTTGATCTCAAATTTCTTGCTATATGGCATTATATCTTAAAGTTTGTTGTAACTAATTTAATAAAAAAATCATTATCTGAACAATTAAGCCTCCTCATAACCATGTTTTCTGGCTACTCCTGCTGCCCTACTAATCAAGAGAGAAATGAACCCAGTTACACACCCTGAGGTTTGAGTTCAATAAGCTCTTGAGCAATTCCTTGACAACTGTCAAACATGACAAAAATATGAGATACATTTGTCAAAAGCTTAGAGACACTTCTTCAAGATCTAACACAAGCATTTATGTTCCTAGCTTTCTTCAAGCCCCTTTCTCAAAATTCCAATGTTAACAACTATGAATGCTAATTTTGCCCTTGTAACTTTACTCACTGTTCTCAACATTTATTGAATGTCTACTGTATGTTCCTGATACAAAGATAGTACTAGAGAAAAAAAAAAAAAAAATCAGAGTTGCAAAGCCAAACAATTCATTGTTATTTAAGAGCAAAATGAATTGTAACCCATATATAAGGAAGTTGTATTACTAAGTATTATCCATGTTACCAAACAGCTTTTGTTCCTTTGTAGTTTTCAAATTTCCTTAATAATTTTATTCAGCAAGTTACAAACTTAAAGGAAGGAATGATAGCTTTCTATGGGGCCATAATGAATTACCACTACTTTAGTGACTTAAAAAACAAAAATTAATCATCTTACAGAAAATAGTCAGAATACCTTACAGAATAATTGGTCAGAAGTCCAACAGAGGATTCAGGGGACTAAAATAAAGGGGCTAGAAGGGTTGTATTCTTTTCAGGAGGCTCCAGGGAGCTTCTATAGGCCTCTGTTCCTTGGGCTCAGGGAGGCCCCCTTGCTCCATCTTCGAAGCCAGCAATGTAATCTCTCAACCATTCATGCATTCTCACCTGTCTCTGACCACAGCAGGGAAAGATTCTCTTCATGATTCATGTGATGATGACTGGGTACACAAAGGTAATCCAGGCTGCCCTCCCTATCTCAAGGTCTTTAACCTTCATCACATCTGCAAATTTCCCTTTATCATGTAAGGTAACAGTCACAGGTTCTTAAGGGCTGGACATGGTTGGGGAGGGGGGACATTATTCTGCCATTATTTTGCACAAAAGTTATTCAAAATTTTCAAGTTAGTATTCCCACCTAAGAAGTAATACCATTTCTTTTTTTTTTTTAATATTTTATTTATTTATCTGACAGAGAGAGAACAAGATCACAAGTAGGCAGAGAGGCAGGCAGAGAGAGGGGGGAAGCAGGCTCCCAGGACCCTGAGATCATGACCTGAGCCTAAGGCAGAGGCTTAACCCACTGAGCCACCCAGGCGCCCCAGTAATACCATTTCTAATTGCCTAGTATGTGATGTCTGCTAATTTAATATGCAGTTAAGGCACAATATATCACTGAATCTTATTGTCACAATCAGAGTCTTTGATGAATCTATTGGTTTTACTTACACTTATAAATTTAACAATTAAATAAACCTTTTGAAAAAAATTACTATTTCTCTTCCATTTGAATGGGAAGAAGGAAAGTATTCCAGGGTCAGGGTGTATGTTTTTGGTATAAACATAAATTCCTGAGGGAATCTGTTCTGATTTACCAGTGATAAATTCCCGGAAACTAAATCAGCTCAAATGAGTTATAAGACTTAATTTCAGGATAACAGTTTTCAGTTCACACCAAAAAGCAATGTAGGGAAATGGATTATAGGTTACCACAGCTGGCTATAATCTCACACTAATATGGAAGATGTAACTTTCATACGAAAATCTTAGTTGGAACTGAGATTTATTTAGTTAACTGCCTTTAATATTATTTTGTACTTTTTCTTATGAAAAGGTTTTTTTTTCAGAGAGAAATTAAGGACCACACCTGAAGCTTGTTTTATTCAGGAGCAGTATTTTTCCGTATAGATGTTAGAAATGACTTTAATGGAAAAGTATAGTTATTTTTAAGACTTCAGGGACAAAAAAAAACATCAGATTTTTTTCCCTCTTTTTTTTCCCTCTGAAATCCTATCATTTTGATAGAATGTAAGTAAGGTTTCAAACTAAAAGAGGAATTACCAGTATCAGTGTGAATCAGTGTTGATGTCCCTCACACTATATAGGGAGAAAAAGGAATACTAAACACAGCTTAAAAACAAATCATCACGAGAACCACCATTCTTAACAATGTCATTTATACATAATTCAGTTTTACTGTTACATTTTTAAATCTGTGAAAGCATTCCATAATCACATATAAAGCTAGAAGTACAAAAATATCATAGAAGAGTTCAATTTTTGAAGAAACGCTATGAGCTAAGTATTTTCTGAATTTCACCTGCAATGAAAATGCCTTACTTTTACAACCAGAAAAGTCTCTAATGCTATTTCCTTGGGAAAGGGGACGGCAGGGCAGGAGTGTCCTAACAAAGCCTATCTAGGCATACCACCAAGTACCCACCTTCACATTAAAACTAAGATAGAGAAGACAAATTCAATGTAACCTCTCCTCAAGGTGACTAGTAATTACCACCAAACTACCATAGCTGTACTCACTACTGAGTCTCAGAAAATGTACTCACTAGAATATAAATAGCCAAGCTGTTGAATAATCTGTACATTCTACCCACAGACACATACAAAGCTAATTATGTAAGATAATTAAGGTGTTTAATTTCATGCATCAAGTAAGTACACTGTATACTTTAAAATTACATGTTATGGTGCACCTGGGTGGCTCAGTCAGTTAAGCGTCTGCCTTCGGCTCAGATCATGATCCCAGAGTCCTGGGATCAAGCCCCGCATCGGGGTACTTGCTCAGGTGACGCCTGCTTCTCCCTCTCCCACTCCCCCTGCTTGTGTTCCCTCTCTTGTTGTCTCTGTCAAATAAATAAAAATATTTTTAAAAAAATAAAATAAAATAAAATTACATGTTATATGTCAATTACATCTCAATAATGGTGGGGAAAAAAATGAACATCTCAAATTGTGGCCTAAATCATGCAGTCAATAGAAGGAACAAAATCAGATATTACAATAGTTTGCAGTCCTCCAAAGCTCAACCCTACCCAACAAAATCTTATCCATTAGGATTTAATGCATAGTGGGTGTGGGGAGAGGGCAAGGATTAAGATGAAACATCTATAAAGGCTCCTTAGGCCCTAATAGTCGATAAAATGTTGAGAAATATCCAAATCAAGATGAACCTAATGCTGGCTATCAACTACAGGAATATGAATACTAGGGGATCCTCGATAACCACATAATTACCTGCTTCATGTCTGTTCTCTCCTACGGTCCCACTAGCTCCGGCTCATCTCCAAGGATGACCCAGTTTGACCACTCAGGAAATACCTAAAAATCACACTAGTCATCTGTGAATTTAAGTCATCTGTGAATTCCCCAAGAAGTATATTTAACCACAAAAAAGGTGGCAAATTACCTTAAATTCTGCTTAGTTTCTAAAAGAAAATGAAATTACTGATATGAAATTGGGGAAGGAGGGAAACAGGAGGAAAAATCACGAGTGCTACTGTATCTCTTCAAAAAAATAGAATACTGAACAAAAAAGCTTTGTTAGCCATGATCCACTCTTAAGAATTTTCACATGTAGGGATAAATAAAGAAGAAAAAAATACTTCAGGAATAGAGGTAGCAATAGTTAGCTGCAATTTAGAGGGAATTTCACTTGTTTTAGTCTTGATTCTGAAAAATTAATATTATGACTATAGTAGCCATATGTACCTGATTTTCCACAACAATCCCAATTTCATGTATCTATATTCTTACTCCTGCTCCCCAAAAGTGATTCTTTAAATACAAAACTATGATCTCATCTAAGACTTTCCATATAAAGAATTCAATATCAGAAAATCCACTGTCAGACCCTAATACTTGGGGGATAGAGGAGACTGAGAAAAGTACAACATTCTACTCGTATTTAAAAGCAACATACTTGGTGTACCTTTAGGATTCTAGTAAATGAAGTAAAGTTAGAAAACCAAATAACAAATGAGGAATTGTTTTGACCAATCTGTATTTATTTTAGGAGTTCTTAATTCTTTAGTACTTGTAATTGTTTCCTTAGACTGCCTTGCAAAGGATTTTTTTTTTTAAAGATTTTATTTATTTGTCAGAGAGAGAGAGAGGGAGAGAGAGCGAGCACAGGCAGACAGAATGGCAGGCAGAGGCAGAGGGAGAAGCAGGCTCCCTGCCAAGCAAGGAGCCCGATGTGGGACTCGATCCCAGGACGCTGGGATCATGACCTGAGCCGAAGGCAGCTGCTTAACCAACTGAGCCACCCAGGCGTCCCCTTGCAAAGCATTTTTGATGAAAAGAATTAACTTCTATTTCAGACAATGGCACTTAACTCTCTTGCACTACATCTAACTAGCACTGTGTTTGAGGAACAAGCACTTTGCAACCTGCACATGCCACCAAGTTATATCTGTATCATGCCCAAGAATATTTGGTCCAATAAGGTAGTGAAAGTGAAATACATCACGGTATTTGGAGTATCAAAAATTAAAAAGAATAAAAATAGAAAGTAGCAAAATCTCTTAACCAAGAAGAATCAACATAGTCACCCTCATTAGTCTCATGAAGTTAAGACAAAGGACAGGGTAGGCTTTTTTAGAAAGGTAAGACTTTAAGATCCAAAGAACCTGTACCTCAGGAAGCAAACTTTATTCCGGGAGAGGAGAGTTGATCTTCCATTTTCTCAAGGACATCATCTAGTTAATGCCATCCAAGGCCATATGGAAGTGCACCTCTTTCTGGAATATTATATGAGGTGTGAGGAAGAATTCAAGACAAAATGCCAGAGAGGGCTGATCTAGGAAACATAATCATCTTGTAAAAAACCCTTCCAACACTACCCAAAAACAAAGATGTTTACCCACTCTACCCTCAATCTTTCTTCTTTTTTGGGAGAAATAATACTTCAAAAAACCCAGAGAGAATGAAACTTGTAAATGGGGATTCATCAAAGCCCAGAAGCCACTTTAAAACTCTTAAATATTCAAGCCACAGACAGGGTGCATGAGCATCAGGGCGGGTACCAACAAAGCACACACTTCAGGGAGCTCAACACCAAGGGCAGCTCCTAGGGAAAAAAAGTCGGAGATAGATTACAGCCATCTCCCACTTGCCTCAATTTCCTTTTTCAACTTTCAAGCAAAAATAGTTTCGTTTTCTGTTCACAAACTAACAGAGGTGGCGAGGAACAGAAACTGGCCTCAAGAGTAGGGAGACAGGTAACCTGACCTCTTAATGTCCCCTGCCAACTACTGAATCCATACAGCTCATTCTGAGACTTAGTATTTAGCATTTAAAAAGCCCCCCTTTGTATATGGCACTTTAATGAAATAACAGTAATAATAACAATAATGAAGATGCCTTGTATCTAGTGCCTTATACCTTAAAGTGTTTTAATGACTTTAATGGATTGGAGCATCCCTATGAGATCAAAGTCAGATATTATCATTTCCAGTCTACGTAATAGAAAATCAAGGAAGAAAGGTTAAGTAACTTGACCAAGCCTCACTCATCAATACAGCGTTCTGATAACAGTTAAGGGGCTGCTGGTCCCTTTGCTGCTTAGCAGGCTGCTCGGCTCAACTGGCAGTCCAATCCTAGATGGCTGTCTCTGGCTTAAGGGGCTACGGTGACTAGACACTGGCCTGAGAAAACACATCGGCCTAAACTTGCTATCACTGAGGTCTGAAGAGCTGCAGAGAATCTGTCGGCAGACAAACACATTTTTACATAAATCAAGTATCTTCTCTTCGCTTTTTGAGACCCATGCCACCCACTCAAACAGTACACCACAAAATCACTTTGAGATGAGGGTTTATTCTCCAACTTCATAGTTGGGAGACCGAAACACACAGGATAAAGGGAATGGAAAGGAGACACCTATCACCAGGGTCTTTTCCAAGCTAGTAGGGAGTGGGAGAAAAACTGCAGAGCCTGTTTACTGGCAGATAATAAAATCTAACCTTCCTAGTTCCCATTAAATCTGTTAAAGATGAACACAACACACCCAGCTAAAGAATGCTAAAGAATCATGTCACAAAGGGCAGCAACAACATGTTTAACCATTACAAGACCCGAAGGTTGAAAACCGCAAAGCTGTACATGCATTCATTTGGTCCTGTTCGTGTTTACGGACGTCATGTCCTCCTCCTACTACAAAAACTAATCACTCTTCACTGGGAGACCTCACCAAGAGAAAAAAATAACCTAATCCTAACATGAAATCTCTTTGTTACTTATTTATTTGGGTTACCAAGTATGTGATCAGAATTAAAATAAGAGCTAGGATTGGTTCCTAATAAAAGTTAACCCACACAAAAGTATTTCTGTTTAGAAACCTTCCATTTTTGGCCCCAACCCATTCTTGGGGTGTGTAGCTCACTCACTGCCAGTAATTGCTTCCATACAATACCCTGTTTTAAAACGTGTTTGCACACTTATGATGCTGCATTACATTTCTATTACATTTAAAACTCCAAACAGGCTTACAGGTTTTATTTTCCGTACTAGAAAACAGAGACTATGCATGGTGTACCAAAGTAATCACCAGAAAGGGACTTTGGTTCTATTTTTTATTTTGAACTCTCTGTCTCTCTGAATTTTTAGCCTCCTGAACTTTTTCTTTTAATTACTTGGAAATATAAACTCATTCATCTGGGAAGAAAATGAACCTAAAAATCTGTGACAAGAGACCATGTACCGAAATTACTATTACCCAGGTCAGTATGCAACAAATTCTACTGGCTAATAATCATTTCAATTAGGGCAATTTCATTTGACTCAATAACAAAAATAGAAAACTTCTATAATAATTGTGGCTCATATTTCCTTCCTTAAAATTACTAATATAACATTTTAACCCATTTGCTATTTTATTAATGTGGAATTATCCAAGTTGGTATGACTTTATTTACCTACACATATTTACAAGAAGCAAATTCTTTCTGCATTAAAAATAAAATTTTTTGAAACTTAGTATACAAATTTACTAAATTCAATTTGTTCTTCATTGCTCAGTGATTTCGAAATAGGTTAATTTTCGCCATCCCCTTCCACAAATAAGCTTGTGGTCAATGAAGAACTCAATTCCTCCCTCCCTGCCCAAAATGCAAAAAAGACAACAAGAAGGGGGGTGGCTGGAGAGATGCATCCTCTTCAGGAAGCATATGAAACTTAGTGTTAGAATATATACTGGAATTTTTGGAAGGTATCATTTTTTTCATCTTGTTTCTTAGTATAGGCAACAGTAATAATTCTCTGAAGTCAGAGATGGGATAAAGCAGCTAAGGATTGATTAACTTTTGTACTCCTCAAGCTCTCTCATACAAAATATTTACTCTATATACTACATTGAAACCATGCTATTCCAGACCCACTTGGGGGATTTTTGTCCCTGATATAGTGAACATATGTACATATACACAAAAACACACAGTACACAGCTAGATCTATTAGGTGAAAGCTTTAGGTAAAGAAGACTTTCTAGGACCACAATGTGATTTTATAAATTAAAAATGTGATTGGATTTGTGATTATGGCCCCTACAATGTAATAATTTGTTTACAGAACACATATGAAATTTTAGATCTATTCTTAAGTAGCAAAAACCAACCCCTAAAGAAAAGGAATAAAAGGTAAATTTTGCTTTCAATACATACAAAATGATATCACTCAACATTTTAAAAACTATTCTTAGGTTATTATTAAAGCTTTAGCCAAAAAAACCTAGTTGCTTTACAAAAGAAATTCTTGACTTAAGAAAGCTGAAATATGCTCAGGTATTGAATGCAGAGTCGGGTGCCTGGCGGGCTCAGCGGGTAGAGCATGTGACTCCATCTCTGGGTTGTAAGTTTGAGTCCTACACCGGTTGTAAAAATTACTTAAAAATAAAATGTTAAAAAAAAAAAAAAGAAATGCACAGAGTCACAGAAACACCACCTGGCCCCCTCCAAAACTCAATATTCAAACAAGCACCAAAACTCTTCTGGTAAAAGTAACAGGTTTTTTTCCATGGGCTATAATCATTCATGGACGATGCCTTAATTAAAGCTGGGCAATGAAAGTGGATATTAAGCGGAGTGTGTCAAGTCAAAAAACTGACTTCTTAGCACAGCAGAGCACACTCATAATTTCTTAATGTGTCCTGTTAGGTCCACATATTAGCAGAGATGTAAATAATAACACTTTTCAAACTTAACTATGAATTTTTTCATTTTTAGCGCTTTCTGTCCCAAGTTTAATGTTCTTTTAATGTAGTTTTTCCTGTGTGATATATCATATTTATCTCTGTAGCCATCCATCACTATTTTCTTTAATTGAGGTTAATTTCTTTCAACTTGGGGGAAGATGGGAAGAAGGAGGGAATCCTCATTCAACTGCGCTGTGCACAGAGGGCCTTCACAGCTGCTGATTTTTTTTTAAATCACAAAGCCCAATTTTCAGGATGCTTAAATTCCTAAAATCCACCCTACTGCCCTCCAATCTGGACCTAAATCAACAATCTACTGGGATGAGAACCCAGTTCCCACCCAGAACCACTTAATGAAAAATTTCTACCTAACTAAAATCCCTCCAGCTGCAACCTAAGTCCTTTTGTTTGTTTTCACTCAAATGGCTAACAGCTGGCACCACCTTCCATGTAAAATTATTTCATGTCTTTGGAAACAGTGATTAACTCATACCTTGGTCTTCACTTCTCCAGGCCAAAAAAATCAGTTCATTTCTCAAATCTTTTAAACATTTTCTACTTTTAACTCTGGGCTCCACAGTCATATTGGAGTTTGGAATAATTAAGAGGCCAGAAATAAGTGAAATACATCTTAAAGGTTGAGAAGAGGGTTATTCCTTTGCTCACCTCTAGAGCGTAGAGTAGGGACTTTAGGATGGGCTCTGGCAGAAGGCTGGCTGGAAGTTGCCCTCCCATAAACCACAGGTGGCAAAAACAGCTCCCCCACCCAGTTTTATGGACTGGGCCAGAAAAGAGGGAGGGGGACCTCGTAAGTGTAAATGTAGAGCCTGACAATTTTAAAAGCCACCATTAAAAAGAGATAGAAGCTGGGCTAAAAGGATTTTATTCTGACACTCTAATGAATATTTGGCTAGCTTGTGTTTCTACAGAATAGTTTACCTGTCATCTCTTAAGGATAGATATATATACTTCATTCTCTGAAAAAAGTTTGGGATCATCTTAGGAAGGAAGAGGAGGAATGGAATCCACTACCAAAGTTAGTCCCAAATGCTGGCTGGTGAATTCTCCCCACACTACAGGCCAGTTTTTATCTCAAACATTCATTTAGTGCCTGACGCTCAATAGGCATGCAGTGAGGAGTGGCTGAACTGAAACTGTGGGTGGGGGAGTGGGAACCTTCTTGGTTTGGGCAATCCTCGATGGGTGGAGTGGTGGGCAGCACAGCAATACACAGAGAAGCAATATGATAAGCTTTGAGGATGGCGCATCACAGGGATATGGAAGCCACAAGGAGAGGAGGCCCCAGTCAGGCTAATGAAGTGGTCCGGGGAGGATTTCGCCATAAAGCTTAGTCTTTCTAATCAATGTTGAGGACAGGGCAAGTTACAGAGTGTCAGTCTACCCTGCTAAGGAAGAGCAAAAGAGACAATGGGGAAGGATATGAGAGCACAGCAAGTTCTACCAAGAAGTTCAGTTACTGTCTATACTGTACTTTGTTACAAAGTTTGCTGGCTTTTTTTTAAATTGTATTAATGACATTTTCCAACATACATATGTAAATCGTATAAGCAGCCTGCTATAAACTGTACCACCAGCTTCAACAATTATCAGGACATGGTCCATCTTGTTGGACCTATACTCTCCCAATCCCCTTAATCTCCCCTCTTCCACTGGATAATCTGAAAATAAATCCCAAAGTATCATTTCACTAGTAGCTATCAAAGGCATTTAAGATCTGACATGATCAGATCTACGTTTTAGAAGCATTACTAGTTCAGGGCAAGAGGTGACAAGAGTAGTTAGGTGATTTAGACAAGTTAAGTCCAAAGAGCTTATACCAAGTAATGTCAGTGAAGTAGAAAGAATGGGGGATACCAGGGAACCTTTTCCTAAGTAGATCTTCCAACCCAGAAGATGGCGGCTGATGTGGGGGCTATGGGAGTGTTTGGGAGGAACTGAGATTGGATGAAAACAATGGAGATAGTGAAGAATTAGAAAAAAAGAGGAAATGCAGAGTTGGGAAATGTGTGTAGTGTTCATTTCAACAGGCCAACTGAACGTGAAAGCAGAATAAATATTAGAGACGAAAAAGGATGAGCTGTTCCAAAGAAGAAAATGAGGAGAAAATCTAATTTACTTCAACACTCTTAAACAGGTTTGTGCCTGGGATGGAGAGAGAAAGAGAGAGAAGTGGCCCCTACCCTCAGGGAACTTTCATTCTAGTTGGAGAAATAAACAGATTTCTACACAAGCAAAGATAATTGCAAAACTGGGATTAGTATTTTAAAAGAATATTTATGAGTATTATATAAAAAACTAATGATGTAATATACATTGGCTAATTGAATTTAAATAAAAAATAAAAAATAAATAAAAATTGAACTACCCTATGGTCCAGCAAAAATAAATAAATAAACAAACAAAAGAATATTTATCAAAAGAGGGGTATGACTTAAAGCCAGTGAGACTGAGCTAGGATCTGAAGGAGGATTAAATTTAAACTGGGTTCAGAAATCAAAGAAAGGTAGAAAGCAAAACAGGCAAAGGTAAGGAATTAAGTAATAGGGGTGCAGACAGAACGGAGAGGAGAACAGGGGAGAGAAAGCTGAGGAGCAGGTAGGGGCAGAACTCGCAGGTTTCTGACTTCGAGAAACCTGAAATGGGGAACAATATTAAAAGATTTAGGCGATACCAAAGAAAGCAAGGGGCTTTCTTTGAGCATCACCAACAGGACCCTGGAAAAGTCTAGCACCTGTACAGACTACGGCTTAAATTGAAGTCTGCTCATTATCTATGTATAGTTTGGACATGCAGTTGCGCAACTACGAAATTTCGTAAATTTTTGTTTCAGTTGTCTTCCTGTGTCCACAGGTCTGCAAGCTTTACAGGGACTCTGTCTGTCCATGTCACTACTGTGCCAGAAGTTCTAACACAGTGCCTGGCGTAAAGAAGACACGAATAAATAACATGTGCTTTCAGAGACATTTACCTCATTATCTATTTACAACACCAGGAAATAAGGGGAATCATTCCCCCTTGTTTTACAGATAGGGAAAATGCAGCTCCATTGGGAAAGGGCTAACAGTCACTTGGCTAGTAGGAGACTGCCGCCAAGCACTGGGAAGAAGTCACTCAGAGGGCATGAGAGCCAAGGGAAGGGGGAGCAGAGCTCAAGGAGAGCACACAGCTTAGGATGTGATGTCAGTAACAGTACGGGCATGGACTTGGGAATAAGAACAGGCTTGGATCTGAAAATCCCAGTGCTGCCCCTTACTAGTGACATCGTTTCTTCACCTGCCAAAAGTAGTCTCTATTTTACCACCTTAATGCGAAGACTAAACAACGATGTATGCAAAGCATCAAGCAGAAAGCCAGGCACACAGTAAGATCTGCCACCTCTTACTACATTCATGTGGATGGAGTTTCATTGCCATTGAAGCTTGTCTGTGATCCTGAGAAAGCCATGGTGCTGTGAAGTGCACACCACCCTATAGGGTGTCTCTAGGCTCTAAGAAGTGCTCCAGGATAAATACTGAAGGGAATGCAGAGCAATGGGACAATTGCAAAGGAGGAGGCTGGAAAGAAGGGCCACAGGTATTGCACACATGAAGCCCAACAGTTTGCTCAATGAATTACTGGCCTCAAATAA
The DNA here is from genome assembly GCF_010015895.1 of Lontra canadensis. Taxonomy (NCBI): domain Eukaryota; kingdom Metazoa; phylum Chordata; class Mammalia; order Carnivora; family Mustelidae; genus Lontra; species Lontra canadensis. Next base: position 3,851,470 of record NW_022631064.1, on the reverse strand, counting down.
ATGTTAGACCCAACCGTCATGGCTAAAAACAGAAACCTCGCTCCTTCCTGAAGCACTTCAACTGCAGGGCACCTGACACAGTATTATGGCTCAGAGCTAATTCAGAAGGTGAGGTCTCAGAATGTGAGAGAGACTGGTCACTCTGGAAGAGCAGAGAGGTCCTGATCTCAGAATGTGAGAGACTGGTCACTCTGGTAGGGCTGAGAGGGAGGCCCACCCATTGTCACTTAAAGATCAGGGCCAGCCTTCAATATCCATTGAGATGGACTGGTTGTGCTCTTCCATTTAAGTGAAACAGAGATGGCAGTAATAAGACACCTCTCCCCAGAGCTCAGCCACCCTTGAAAAATAGACACTTTCTTCACGACCCACCATCAGAAAGTATTTCCAAATCCTAAGTACTAAAAGACATCAACATCTCTAAATTAACAGTCTATGGCTTAAGAACTCAACTGACAGGCGCACCCAGAGGAGAGGAACCAAAATTGAAATGATCCACATGAACACTGGGACAACCACCTCTAAATTAGGAGCTTAGCCACCATGACTGTGATGACCAAACTCCCAAGGGCTGTTTCACTTGAAACATTATGCACCCCTCACCAGTTCACACAATATTTTTTTTCTTAGCAGGATGACCTAGTCTGGAGTGGAATGTGCTGTATCCATCCTGAGGCCAAGAGATGGCACTGAGTCTAACAGGTGTGAAAAGAATTACCAGTCTGGTGAGATTGATAGGCTTACAATCCTCTCTACTTAAAATATGGTTTTCAACATAAGCTACTTCAGAAATAATAAATCTTTGAACAGACTGTGTGGGACAATGTGCTCCCAGGTATCTCAGATCAAAACTAAACTCTTTAATAACTGCTATTCTGGAAGTTTGTTAAATATTGCTATATGGCACCCAAGGTTTAGGTTTAAGATGTGTGTTCATTTTCATCCAAGAGACAGATACAAGTATAGGCAGAATATGTGTCACAGTTGGCTTGCCTAGCGTATCCTGCATGAATAGTCAGCAAAAAAGATAAGACGTTTACAGATTTCAAAGGCCCAGCAACAGCAATACATGAACTATAATGACAAGACAAAGGCTTACTCCAAAGGACATTCAACTTGATAAAGGTGTCACTATTCATAGTACACCCCTAGCATGTATATTTTTCTCATGGAAGAATGTATTTAACGCTTTCTCCAATTTTCCCTAGAAACGCATCTTTTGCTAAATGACAGATAAACTCCACCAAGAATTTTAAGACTCATTTTATTACCCTCAACACCCCAGTCCTCTATAAAGAAGCAACACTGCTAACATGAAAATATTGTACCCGGCATAGTTTTAAGTTAAAGTGGTATCTTTGCCATTGTTTGGCGGGGGGGGGAGGGAGGCAGACTGGAAGGTGGGGACTACAAATGGAAAAAGAATTTTTAAATCCCTGTTGCATTATCTACCAGATGTAAGTGAATAATAACTAATATGTCTGCAGCCTCTGCCTTAATCTTAAAACAAATGATAGTATTCAAATATAATATTTCACACATGCAGACTGATAACAGGTTTTTCCTTTATTTCTTGAAGATTCTGTGAACGACACAATACAAAGTACAATGTATTTAATGAAAGGTTTCCAGGCTGATTTCCCTACAGATTATTTTCTTTCTTTTCTCTGGAACCCACACACCGGGTATACTGCAGGGACCAGGGGTGTATATAAAAATAAACTATGAACCAGTATCAGAGCTGATACCCTTCTCCTACAGGGGCAAGTGAATTATTAGATCTGTGTCATGAGTGTTTTTTTTTAATATGCCATTGTTCCCACTTGAGCACATTAAATTTTCCATATCCACTTTTAAACCAATATAACCTTTTTTTCCATGTTCATAATGTTCATGCTGTACATTAACAGGCAGAAAATCCAATAGCTTAAGTCTTCATATAGTAGTTATATGTAAAGCTTGGTGGATGAAAACCTTTTGCATCTCCCCCCTCTTTGAATAGATACTATACTAGAGTTGGCTAAAACCCTCGGAAAAAAAAAAATTATACCTCATGGGATACTGTACTAATATTTTTTTTCTTTTATGATTGATCACAAATCCATTTTGAACATTACACATTTTTTTTAAGTTTATTATAACTCTGGTTCAACATCTTCTAGCCCAACAAATTGAAGGTGCTGGAATCTTTTGGTCTGGAAGATGTGTTTGCCAATTATTTTTGCACTAGTGCACATAAACAGGGAGGACTGGATCTTAGGTATGAGTTATACATTCCTGTACAAAATAATTGTATATTCTATGAAGACTGATTCTTTTTCTGGAGAAATATACAACAACACAAGGGAAATCTTGTACTAGCAGCATAACTGAAGTGGCAAGATACAATATTAGAAAAACAGAGCTACTTTCATTACTGTGATGCTGTGTGTCAGAATGTCTCTCCTTAATGAACCTGTTTGCAATAAGACTCCGGGTGCAAAGAGGCTATTTAGAGAGACTATTGTGTCTATAGCGAGTCCTTCAAATATCTTCCCACCATTAGACAAGCCGCATTGACCAATTCTGTCCTGATTGCTGTTCTTTTTACTATCAAGGGACATTCTTGCCCAGACAGACGGATGGATCAGCCACTGCAGTTCATAAAATGTTTACATTGTACACACACACACACACACACACACACACACACTGGTACAAGCTACAGAGCTCCAGATCACACAGTGAGAAGAATGTGGCAGTGCCATATAAAGGCTTATGACTTTCCAATATCAATGAGAGGATTTAAGTTCAACTTTGCTTGTCCTGTCTGCCTGTCACTCTCAACAAAAAGCCTTTTACCCCTGTCTTTTAGTACCTGCCCATGCCCATTGCTCACATGGGAACATTTCAGGTAAATGTTTTCTGGGTGATAAGGTCTCTTACTCTGCTGAAATTTTCTCCTAATTTCTGAGGAGATAAGAAGACTATACATGTCATGTCATCAAAAAGTGGTGGGCGGGGGGGAGCGGTAAGGGAGAGCACAACAACAATAAAAGAAGAGTCAAAAGGACTTTCTAAAAGATTTAACATTCCAACTCACAGTGACAGCAAATGAGAGACTTGTCTCTGTCATCTAACTGAAGCATCTGACTAACACAGTGGCCGTCTAACCAAGTCTGAACAGGAGAGGCCGAGCTGCTTCGCAGAAACTTCCTGTTCATCTCCCTCTGCTGTGTTCTCATCAGCTGCCAGGCATCGCCGTAGCCTCACCTTTCACCCACCTACATGCTAAGTGATCCTCTACAAAAGCCCTTTGCTCTGTGCTTTTTCCAATAGAGCATCCTTTCCACTGAAATACAAATAACGTGCCCGCCAGCCACCTGCAAAAGGTTTTACACTTCTCCCCCATGTCAGCTGTCAAGCAGAAAGAACTTCAAACCCAAAGGTCCAAACTGCCGGTACACTAATAAATGTAACAACTACTAGTTATATCTGATAAGAAACCAGAGAATTGCACACTGAACTGAGACTGGATCCAATGAATCAAATGTACCCAAAGACAGTTTCAATTCCCATTATTTTAAAATTTCTCTCTCACCTCCTCCTTTCTTCCAGGTTCAATCTGATAGTCTAGCAGAGCTGACAAGTGAACCATCAGTTCTCTTTTACTCTGATGTCCAAAGCCATCTGGAGTATCTATGATTTCAAAGTATTTCCATATCTAAATTCTAAATTCCCATCATGATAAAACCTTAAAATAATGCCACTATTGGTCTACTTTGAGCATTTATTGATAACACATAAGCATTTCTCAAATGAGATATTTGATATTGTGAGCCTGTGTAAACACACTCAGGATCTGCCTGCAGATTTAGGAAGTACAGGGACAGGAGAGACCTAGTACCGATCATTTTTTCTCTCCACGGAAACTAAGACTATAAGAGATTTAAGAAAACCTGTCCTGACCAAATCCAAGACCCTGGACTAGGACTCTAGACACCTTCGCTACTGGTCTGGCTCACACCAAGCTATAGCTCTATATCCAATAACCTTCCTGTATTTTACTAATAAGCATTTTTGTTTGTTTTTTTTAAATAGTAACAGCATGGGGCACCTGGGTGGCTACATCTGCCTTAAGCTCAGGTAATGATCTCTATGTCCTGGGATGAGGCCCATATCAGGCTCCGAGCTCAGTGGGGAGTCTGCTTCTCCCTCTCCCTCTGCCTCCACCCTTGCTTGTGCTGTTTCTCTCTCTCTCTCTCAAATGAATAAAAATCTTTAAAAAAATAAAAATAAACAGTAACAGCTCTACTAAAATACGTTCAGTTACATCTGTTATGTCCACTAGTGTAAAGAGAAAAAGAATATGAATAATTACAAAGAGTACAGACAATCCAAAAATGATTTCTATGTCCCTTAAGAACAGTTATTCTCATAGTATGGCTGCAGGACCAACAGCATCAATATCAATTGGGGACATATAAAAATGCAAATTCTCAGGCCCTCTCCAAAATGGGCAGAATCAAAAAATCTGGGCGTAAGGCACAGCAGTCTGTGAATATACAAGACCTCCAAGTGATTCATATGCATGCTCAACTTTAATAGCCACAGCTCTAGCATATACTATATGATTTACTTAGCTTCATACTAAAATTATTTAAAATGGCTAATGCTCCTCAAGGACATAGTCAACTGGCTAGGAGCCAAAACTAGACCCAGAAAGAGGAAAAGCAGTCCTGAATTAAAAACACTTTTAGGACTATCCCAATTTGGGGCAACAGACAATTAACTGTAAAGACAATATCTTTTGACTGTACTACACAATACAAACCACTCCACTGAGTCTCTTACTTGGAAGAAAGCAAGCATTCTCTTTTAGAATAATTAATAAAATTAAATATTTAAATAATCTCAAATTTAGGATGAGGTGATAAAAACTAAAATGGAAGCAAATTAGTAAATTTAATCATAAGAATCAACAGTGAAATGTAAGACAAGTTAAACAATATGAAGGTATAATTATTTGAAAATTAAAGGAAAGACAGGTCACCACCATGGGGCAAAGAGAAAATGAAGATTTTTGTGAAGGTGAATGGAGGTATGAGCATATAGGAATTATGACACCAGTACCAGGTAAAGAGCAAAATAAGTGAAGGGAGAGAAAGTACTGTCACTAACTAACACAAGAGGAGCAAGTTTGAGGAGGATCTGGCATTAAATCTCAGAGAAATTACTTCATGAGTACTGTTCGCTCAGAAGGTGAAAGGCTTATCAGAATCACTCATGACTTCAAAATCAAAGCTAGCACTGTTCCTAATAACCAAGTTACCTACAACCTACATACCCATTTAAAGAGGACTTGTGACCATCATCACAGTACTCCCATACACGGGAATTCCAGGAGGCCATAAAAAAATTATATGTCTCCATGACACGAACACTGAAAAACACTTACATGGGCAAGTGGAAAAAGCAATTAAACAAAACATACAGTACCATCCGACTTTTTTTTTTTTAATCATCCAACTTCTATTTCAAAAAACATGGGCATTTATACACACACACACACACACACACACACACACACAGAACAGACTGGAAAATGTAAACCACAATGGACACCAGAGCAGGTGATCTGTTTGCAACTAAATTTTATCTCTTATTTTCTGAATTTCTTACTTTTTAAATGAACAATAATTACTTTCATAATGTGGAAATATAAAAATATAGACACACACAAATGTTTTAGGGGAAAAAAGACAAATAATTGCCTTCTTATAAGCAGGGATGTGTGCCAAGTACTGCTGCTAGGCAGAGGTGTTAGACAGTAGTAAAATTCCAGAAACTTCAAAAAAAACAGAATTCTGAGACAAAGACACAAACTTTAGAGGGAAAACAATTCAAATTATAGGCAACCATCATAATACATCAGTCTCTATATTCAGCAAGAAAAAAGGGTATCAAAATCACTACATTCTAATGCTTTAATCTAAATGAAAAATAGAAAGGACATAGTTTATTAGGCACATTCTGTGTACCAGATACCTTCACATAATATCTCCCTTAAATTAATCTTCCTAACAACTTGTGAAGTCTTACCTCTATTTTGCAGGTAAAAGGCTTAAAGGAAACAAGTAGGTTTCTGATGCTCAGGGGACCCCAGAGCTCATGAGCTCTTTCCACTACACTGGAATCCAAAGGGATTCGTAACACACAGTTCTTGAGGTGGTACAAGCTGAAATTTCGGGTGCTCAAGCCACAACTTCGGAAAGGACTCTATTATCCCTCTTAAATACAAAATAAATATAGAATAGAAAGGGAGAGGGGGAAAGGCAGCAAGTGCTGATGTGAGAGGCAGCCTTGCCGGATCTGTTAAGGATTGCTGACTCCTGAGGGACAATGACTTTGGAAATGTGAAATGCTCCTTTTGCCTGCTGCAGGGCAAGACAGTGGTGATGCAATGAGCAAACAAAAGCTGCGGCTTAAATCAGTTCCCAGAGACAAGGAGAAGAGAGCAAATTTAAGTAGTATTCAAGAGATAGAACCGACAAGATGTCCTCATTGATGTGACAGTCTTCCTTTTGACCCAACAATCATATGAACTTAATTCTAAACTTATATATAACTTCACCACTAACAAGCTTTGAAGCCATCTCCAATTTGGAATCTTACAACTTCACTTCTTACTTTTTGCCTTTGTAATACAAACCTACCCACATGCATCTAAATATTAAGAAGTGTTTCTTCCATCAATTGGTAAATAGATAAACAAAAATGTAATTTATACATACAACAGAGTATTGTTTGGCAACAAAAAAAAGGAGATGAAATACTGACACATGGCACAAACATGGGTAAATCTTGAAGATATTATATAAGTGAAAGAAGACAGTCACAGAATACCACATGTAGTATGATTCCATTAGTATGAAATATCCAGAATAGTCAAATTCAGAGATATAAAGTAGGTCAGAGGTTGCCTACAGCCGCAGGAGGATGGCAGTGTTGGGGATGATAGCTGGAGGGTATAAATTTCCTTTTGAGGTGATAAAAATGTTCTAAAATTGATTGTTGTAATGGTTACACAATTCTGAATACACTAAAAACCACTGAAACCAATAAACACTCCACAGATAGTTAAACTGATAGTATGTGACTTGTAGTTGAATGAAGCTGTTATTCTTTAAGTGTTTTTTGGGCAATATTTCTTGAGTATGATGTGCTCAGTGCTAAGGTGGACACAGGATTTCAGCCCTGAAACAGCACAAAATCTACAAAAAAACAACACGCTTGTAAGGCAAGTGGTTCCTATTAGGATCTTCCATACGGTTCTATATGAAACAATCCTCTCGACATCTTTAAGAAAAAATGCTTACCCAAGAAACACATTCATTTTTCTTTTGATTTTTAACTCCACAGAGGTATTTATATACTAAGATAATATTCCAAGTCACTGACAGAAAGGTTATTTAATCATACAGTTAAAGAATATTCCCTATAAAAGATTTAATTCTGATATTTTTAAAAAAAATTCCCTGGATGAATCATTTCTAGAGACATGTGGGCACTCTTTTAAAAAAACAAAAAACAAAAAACCCTGGATGTAACAACACTAGCTTTACATATCATGTCCAGCCATATAACATCAAGTTCAACTTATGCTTTTATTTATATAGATGTAATGGGATTCATTTCCAAATTTGGTCTTCAGGCAGGTATCTTGGAAAGTACTGGTCTAAATACCAAAGATCTGAAGATCTAGATTCAAGACCTCATGTTGCTAGGGCTGGACTGATTTTCAGGGGTGGTGATGGTAAACAAGCAGTTAATATCTACAAAAAAAAAAAAAAAAGCACAGGCACAGTAGAAAGGACATACCTTTTTATTACCCTAGAGAAATAGAGAAGGGTTTAAAAATTTAAATAAAAATGCGTTAATTGCAGCAATACTTTTTTTTTTTTAAATATTTTATTTATTTATTTGACAGACAGAGATCACAAGTAGGCAGAGAGGCAGGCAGAGAGAGAGGAAGAGAAGCAGGCCTCCTGCTGAGCAGAGAGCCCGATGCGGGGCTCGATCCCAGGACTCTGGGATCATGACCTAAGCCGAAAGCAGTGGCTTTAACCCACTGAGCCACCCAAGCGCCCCAATTGCAGCAATACTTAAAATAGCAAAATGTTGGAAACAACACATCTTTCCAAAAAATGGGGGTTCTATAAATAAATAATGGTCCATGACAGAATACTATATGGCCATTGAATTTCGTATTTAACACGTATCCCCAAGGTTATGAAAACAATTATAACTTTTATATAAGCTCAAAATGTCAGTTACAAAATAGCTTTTTCGGTGTCATCTCAATTTTATAAAATCAAAGATGCACTGGAAAAATCAGGAAGGTTGATTACAAAATCACAAGTAAAGTTATCACTAGGTGTTAAAATTGAGTAATTTTAAATATTTGTTAGTTACAATTCACATGTTCTAAAATAAATAAGTATTTCTATTATGGGGGGCAGGAATCAAACAACAAATTTGTAGTTACTTCTCATCTTCTCATCAAAGTAAGGATGAAAAATGTTCTGCCCCAAAGTGACAGTTCTGATTATCTGAGTTTTACTTGCCTAAGGTTTTAATATACTAGTCTTCCAATATGCTGAGTTTTCTCTTTACTCTGGGCTTTTACCAGTGTTGTTCCTTGTGCCAGGAACATTTTTAGCCACACTTCCTAGAACCTGTCACTTCACCAGGCTAACTCTGAAGAATAAAAAGGCAGAGGTGTCACTTACTCTAGAAGTCTCCGGCACTGAGTGTGCTGATGGAACCCTGGCCTTGGCGTTCCACAGCCTTTATCACAAGATACTACGGTTGCCTGGTTCCACATTTTTCTCCCCAACCAGACTCTACGATACTATGAGGGCAAGAAAGAAATGTTTCTGTTTTGATCACCACTACATCAACTATACTTTGTAGCATAGCGTATAAGTTTAATAAATATTTTTTGGGGAAAAAAATTTATGTATTAATGAATGAATTAAGAAATAAACATCCTGTCACAGAAGCTAAGTATACCTAATTGTTACACATGTTTACTCTAAGTAAACTAGGGGTGTGTGTTTCATGTCATGAAAACATCAGTTTGTTCAGTAATACAAGCAAAAGACAGGTCTTATGTATTCCTGTTCTCAGAGTCTGAAAATGTTAAAGCATGAGTTTAGTAGAAAGTTAAATATATCCAATCACAGGGTGTTAAATATGTTAATGTTTTAAATACACCATTTGCAAATAAAGAGAAATAAGGTGCAATTAAGGGAAACAATTAAAATAGAATTATACTGTATGTCCTGAACTTGCTTCTCAAAGATCAGATTCAGATGTTGCTTTTTTATTCGTAAGCTTAGAAAAAGTAAATAAAACATTTTGTACCCTGCTCAACATAAATCTTAACTTACCTTTCAAATTAAATCTAAACATAAACATGACCCTAAAACCTCCTCCAGTTCTACAAAGACTCAATCAAAATCTGACTTCTAGGACAGCAATTTTACTATAGGAGTACAATATTTATATTGAAGAGATAAATTATGCAAATCATAATGGCTTATGCTTATGTTATAGTTAAGCTTACTCTCCTGCATATTACAGGGTTTAAGAGTCTGCAAATTTATCCAAAGTTCAGGTTGCCTATCTATGAAATAATTATACCATTTAGGACTTTTTTTTAAAAGTAAGCTCTATACCATATCAACAAGGGGCTTGAACTCAACTTGAGATAAAGAGTAGCATGCTCTAGCGCCTGAGCCAGCCAGGCACCACTAAGACACACTTAATACCGACTTAGGTTCAAGGTTTGGGGAGAGCTGATAAAAGCTTCAAACAATATAGACTACTTTGTATTATTTACTTAGCACTTGATCATCAAAGGTATACAACAAACTTGAATTAAGAATTCACAAAGTAAGCCTCTACTTTATTTATACCACTGCTATATTCAATCTTCCTTTAGGGAGGTCTAGAAATGTTAAGGTAGTTCAAGTCAAAAATAAAGGTCATGTTGGGGCGCCTGGGTGGCTCAGTGGGTTAAAGCCTCTGCCTTCGGCTCAGGTCATGATCCCAGGGTCCTGGGATCGAGCCCCGCATCAGGCTCTCTGCTCAGCCGAGAGTCTGCTTCCTCCTATCTCTCTCTGCCTGCTTCTCTGCCTACTTGTGATCTCTGTCAAATAAATAAATAAAATCTTAAAAATAAAATAAAATAAAATAAAATTAAAGGTCATGTTAAAATTAGATCATCTCTAACCTTGGTTATGCATTCACCCAACTAGATAAAATTACACTGGTAATTTTCCAAATATAAATTTTGATATTCATTTAAAGTTTTAAGTTTTTTTGATACATAAAAAACATCAGGAGATTTTAATTTAAAATTTCAAATACAAAGTGATTAGTAACACCTCGACCAGTAGTTTCTTTTTCCAGTAAGTCCGACACAAATTCAAAATTCTTGGTTAATATAAGAAAAAAAAATCCCACTTAAAGCACGAAGGAAAGCATCATAGGAGTAAAAAACAAATGCAACTATATTTTTAGTCCAAGAGACTCTGCTGCAGCACTGTTCCAGCACTGGAGACTCAAAGAGCATAGCCCCTCTTTTAGAGTTGCCCACAGTGTGGTGGGGAACACAGATAATAAGGGTTCCGTTTGCTGAGTGGTTTTTTCCCAAAAGTCTTTGTAGTAATCTGGTGCTACTTTTTCACGGAGTACTTGCGAGACCTACCACCACTGAAAATAAATAAGACAAAGCACCTTTCAATAATTTTTTTAAAAATCTAGTCTGGAGGGACACCTGCATGACTCAGTCAGTTAAACATCTGCCTTAGGTTCAGGTCATGATCCCAGGGTCCTAGGATTGAGCAGGTTTCCAAACTGAGCAGGAGCCTGCTTCTCCCTTTCCCTCTGCCTGCCACTCCTCCTGCTTGTGCTCTCTCTCTGTCAAATAAATTAAATCTTAAAAAAAAAAAAAAAAAAAGAGAGTAAAGTAGTGGTAATTCCCTTTATAAATCACCACTCCCATTCGACTCCCAGTAATCATAGAAGACTTTTTTTTTTTTTTTTTTGAAGGAAAGGACAGTTCTAAGAGACAATGCAAACTAAGATATCTTCAGGATTTGGCGGCAAAAGGAGTGGGAGAGGAAACAGGAAGAAAATGATCACTCAGGTAGCTGAGCCTGTGAGACCCTAAGAAAAATGGGCACTTCTAGAGGTTCATTAAGGTTCCTATGTACAAGCTGACATTATAGTGCATTTCACAGAGACAGCTTCCAGTGTATTTTCCTGAAGAGGACCCATGCTTGTGTATTAGAGATAGAACTAGGATCTTAAACTCACCTTTGCCCCGCACAACTCTCCACTAAGCAAATCTGTGTCCACTGCCATGTAAAACTCAACTGTCTAAGCTTTCAAGTATCTCTCTGGCAAAGTTTCTGTTGTGGCTTCTACCTTCTGATAGTGTAGATGAAAAGCAGTTCCTCATTTCCAGAGACCACAACTAGAAGAATTAAAAGAAGAACAGGAAGTCCACAGAGAAAGCCACTGGATCAGGTGACTAAGGGGATAGAGCTCTTGCTTTGTATTTCTTGACTGGATCAACTCAAGAGCACATGCAGGTTAGGTAAGACCTACAGCTCATAGGCTTTCAAGGACCCTCTTCAAGAGAAAGCACAAGAAATATGCAAACCTCAGAAAAAGACATGACAACCTGAGCACATTTGCTGGGGCCCTTCCCAGGTCCTTGAAGGGTAGCGCATCTCTATGCAGAAGAACAGTCCTAGGGCTGGCTCAACGGCCATCTGAGGAAACTGGACGGAAGGTGGCAATCTCAGGAATCTGGTACTGCTGTGTAATGGGAGGAAGCAAACTTTCCTGCACAGCACCAAAGGAGTTAAAATTACCCAAGAAAATGCAGGCAAATACAGATGAGTGGCTTAGACTGGCTGATTACTGTTGTAACAATCTCATTGGACAGGGGTAAAATACAAAGGAAGTGTGTGCCAGTTTTTACAGAAAACATATGGGAACTTACCTGGGGAAATTTGCTTTCTCTTAAGTAAACAAGGAGTCTTTTCAGGTATTTTGAGTTGAAATTGAGAAGGACATTTTTAATTACAGAGAATGTAGAGAAAGAGTAAGTCACTGGAGAATGATGACCATAATACACTTAATATTCGACTTCACTCTGGGTGGAAGAGACTAGATCAGGAGTTAAATTTTTACACACAAAGGACCCACTATACAAGGGAGAAAGGAAGGAAGGGAGGGAAAAAGGAGGAAACAGAAGAAAAACATCAGTCTCTATTTGAATAAGCTTACATGAAGAATTTTTTATAAAAGAAAGATTAACAAATGTTAAAGAAAATTAATTTATTGCCCCAAATGTGGCTCCTCAAAATAAAATAAAAACGAATATGAAATATCAACTATCATGGCATGGCTCCCTTTTCCCTCCCAGATGCCCTGTTCCATGTGTGTAAGTGTTTGGGGCAAGCAAATTCATTGGCACGGTCTTTCTAGCTCTGAATTCCAATTGTAGACAGGTAAATGCACTGCACAGAATGTAGAGGGGTAAACTCTGGTAGGTATTGGTGAAGCAGGAAGAGCAAAATCACAAAGGGCAGCACCCCTAAGGGAAGGTCTTTGATCTGCGGTGCAATAATCTCAATCCTCTAAGAGTCGGCTCTCCCTCTCCCATCCCCACACTCAACTCTCACCCAGCTGGTTAGACAGTTTCTCCCCTCCCCAATTGTTACTGAAAAGAGACCGGAAAGAGCAAATATCAGACAATGATCAAACAGGACAGGCTCAAAATCAGTAATGGTGATTCCAGGCTCCCTTGGGAATAATAAAGGAACAGAGGGGGCAGGAAGAGAGTCAATTAATACATTCCCAGGCAAGAGAGAGCAGAGGCCAAGGAAAAGGATGGAATTAAACACCAATTGTGCCGGTCTGCCTACTTCAATGTTATTCTTCACAGATACAAAACCAACAAGCAACCAAGACAAAGGTATAAAATTTGTGAGAGTGGCAAGGGCCCTGTAACTAGCTCTACCTCCACCATCTCTCCGTGATCCTGAGTGAGGCATCAGAGCCTCTCTAGCCTGCATTGATCTTAACTATAAAATGAAGAGTGAGGAAAAAAAAATAATAATTCCTGTGAGTCCTTCCCATGTTAGCATTCTAGAATGCTGTGTTCCTTCATCACTACTTCCATCCCATAAGGTTCAAACTGGTTCAAATGTAGCACCCTACAAAAACATAGTTCAAGAGAACGCCTTTTGATGGAAAAGAGAACAAAAGAGAATCCCTGACCTGTGGCTGGTTCATGACTACTGAACTCTGATATCCAGCTCCAAGGACCACAGCTTCTCTAGAAACATTTATATAGTCATCTATGGAAAACAATGGCTAAATGCAGATGAATGGTGTTATTTGATACTATTTGGTAAAGACATTCTTCTAAAAAACGACAAGTTTGTTCAACAACAGTGCAATAGGCCAAACAAGACTTTGGAAGCAAATTTTACTGATGATGTGGTAGGATGAACAGAACAGGGAGCCCTTTCATCAAGCAAGGTCAATGTTTAGCAAATTGGATTTGGCAAGAACCCGAGGATAAGAAAGGGGGGAAATCAACTTCTTCACATACCCACCTCCTGCTGGACTTCACCTCAAGGTAATCCCACACTCACACAGTCAACACATCCAAAATACAGGGTCTCCTCTTCCCCATCTGTTGTTACTCCTGTGTTCCCAAGCTCAGCTGAGACCAACTCCATCTCCCACACACTTCTCAAATCAAGCCCTACCTTTGCAACTCTCCTGCATTAGCACCTGGCTAACTTGGAGTAACTGCCTCTACTCTTGCCCCTCTCACATCGATCCTCCAATCAAATTCCAGAAAAATTTCCCGCTTATAGCCCAAAGGCTTTTACATGCAACAACATGGATGAATCTCAACAGTATTACACTAAGAGAAAGAAAGCAGACTTAAAAGTTTACATACTGTATAATCCCATTGATATGACATTCTGGAAAGGGCATTAACTCCACAAGACCAGAAAACAGATCAGTGGTTGCGAGGATGAGAGGAGCGCTTAGTTACTCAGAAGCATTGAGGATTTTAGGGGGTGATATCAATGTTCTTTGCCTTGACTCTGCTGCTGGTTACGAGCCTTATATCAAACACATCAAACTATACACTAAAATGGGTTCATTTTACTCTATATAAATCCTACCCTAATATAAAAAAATTGGGGAAAACCCCAAGGATTCTTCCATTGCCTACAGGTTCCATGGCATTGTTTATCTGTCCCATCTTGCCTTCCACATTCCAGCAAAAATCAACTTTTTCAAATGTCCTGTACTCTCCCTGCACAAGCTTCTCACCGCTGGCTCACTCTTTAACACAGCTTTTCCCAATTAACTCCCAAGTCCTCCAGGCTGCCTCCCTGTCTCTCCCACCCCTCAAATTCCCAAGCTAATTAAGTTGGATGCCCTTCCTCTAGGCTCTCATAATGCCTGATATTTCCCCATCACTGCATTCAAAGAAATGTATTATATATATTATAGGCATACATTATGACATAATAATCTGGTCTTTCATCAAATAACTGAAGTGTGAAATGACCGTGCAAGCCGAAACCACGCAAAGCAATCTCAATCATCAATTCGGAAAGTTATTATTTTTCTGCAACCTCTAACATGTTTTGTCAGAGCATTAAAAACTATCAGCTATATATGTATAGGAAAATGGAAAAACAAACATTTATTTAGTATACTGTAATTTTAAGTATTCAAAGCTTTGAGAATTAAAGTTTCTTCTTTTATTAAAAAAATCAAGTGTCGTTCGTAATGTCATCCCTTCACTGTGTAATTTAAAATACCAAATGAGCATCTTTTGATCCCTTGGTGAAGGGGTACACTTCTATGTTTGAACTAGCTTCCAACATTTGATCCTCTGTGTTTTAGTGTCTTGCAGTATCCCTCTGAGGAGTTCCTTTAACGTGAAGTTTTTGGCCAGCATCCTTTCCTCTGTTAGGTCTTCATCCTTTTAGTCACAGCTACCTTCCTAATTTGTGACCAATTACCCTTCGCTGAGCTCCTCTGGCTGCATGTGTGGAGTGTCTACAACAGTGGCAGTGCTGACATTTACATGGTTAGGTATTTTTTCCAGAACTCTCTTTGCAAGTGGTTTAAATTTCATTCCCAGCATTATCAACTTTTCATTTCTTCGCTGCAACTTTGATCTTTGTCAGCCAATTCCCTTTTTGCATTACCCATTCTTATGAAATGTTATAATGAGACAAGAAGCAACACAGCTACGTGCATTGCTGTCTGTTCAGGACCAAATAACAGGGTGTGCTAGTTGGACTTTTATACAATTATTCACAGCTAACATTATAAGTGAAATTTAAACTGTGTTTTTTGGAAACTGGTGTTACTTAATTAACTATAATAACTGAAAATTGTGCATATGGGAACTGTGCAAACTAAGAATTATTTGTATTTATAATAATTTTAGAATTAATCAACTGGCTCACCACTGAGACAAATTTAAGGAATTGGAATTTATTCCCTTCCCATCTACACCTTCTAGCTTATAGCATCACAAAATGAAGGCAACTTCCTAACAACTCAATTCACAGGCAAGTCTAACAAATCAGAGGAAATAATCAGATTATAATCCAAACTCAGTTACCAGTAACAAAGTTATGAACTGATGCTGTGCCTCTATGACTTCCCCTATAAAATACAGTTAAAAACAGTTCCTTCTTCACAGGGCCATTGTGAAGACTCTAAAGAAGAAACAGACTTTAAAACGCACTTTGAAAAATTCAACCAGATACCATCACATCAAGTGTACACTTAGTGTGCACCAAACACTACCAAAAGAGCTTTTCATTAAATTTTCTCATACAATTCTCAAAACAGCCTACAAGGTAAGTAGCATTATAGTCTCCATTTTACAGAAGAATACTAAAGCACTCTCCGAGAAGTCAAATAACTTGTCCAAGGGTATGCAAATAGTAAGCAGTAAAGCCTGTATTTGAGCTCAAAAATTTTAACTCTATAGATCAAGTTCTTTAGAACTTCTTCACTTTTTCACTGCTTTCTCAGACCACAGAAGGACATGGTCATTGAGAAAGGTAAAACACTGAATCCTAGAAATTGGACAAACCCAATTCAATATGACTCAATATAGGATCCAGTTCTATTGGGACATTTTCTGGGCAAAAGGAAAAAGATGCACAATGTCCAGAGATCCAAGGGGCTAAGCAGAACTATAAAAGGAGCCAAAAAAGTAGGTGGGGGAGTTCAAATATCTTCAATTATTTTATGCTAGTTAGTAGAAACAAAAATACCAAAAAAAAGAACAAGAAACAAAATTCATTTTACAAGAATAGTGAAGGAATAATATTTATCATGAGTGTATAAAAAAGCAAGAGTGCCATAAAAACAAGATATGTAGAACCAACCAATTTCAATGACATTTTCTAACACTGACCCTGAAAGTTAATAACATTGTTTGTTAAGGTCTGATTTCACAAGGAATTCCATATGGAACAGAAACACGAGAGTCTAATAAGGATGTATGATATGAAAGCAACGGGATTAGTTAACTAAAATAAGTAGATTCCTCTCAAAATATAGTCCATTCAGAAGGACACATTTAGAACATTTGTATCTCATTAGGGGTATTAAGTGAGAAAGAGTCTTAGTACCAAGCAGTCCTAATTATAATTCATCTTGGGAAATAAAGTGAGTTCTCCTTACTGAACAGTAAAATGTACTGCAAGAGGGGGCTTAAATACAGCAACAGGACTGCCAACAAAGAGAGACAGCAAATAAAACTTATAGCCTAAAGGAATACCAACTAAAAACTGAATAACTACTCTAACAATACAATGCATTTTTAGACAATACCCAACACTTCTTTTTTGCTCTTATCAATCCTAATAATCCAAAGCAGAAAAAAAGTTGCTAAGCAAAGACTATCCAACTTACAAAGAACAGAAACAAAATAAATTAATACAAACCAAATGCAAACATGTTTGTCCCATCACACCTTCACCAAGGTTCCGTCACTGGTGAAACGAGATGGTCAACAAGAAGACTTCACTGGCAGAGGTGCACCTGCTTTGGGAAGGGGCAGTTTAGTTTTCAATCCCACCAAAAAGAAGAATCTGTCTTTTATGTCCTGAAATAGAAAATACTTTAAATGATACATAGTGGGTTGTGTGACTTACATATTTTAAGAACTACCTCACAGGGATGCCTGGGTGGCTCAGTTGGTTAAGTCACTGCCTTCAGCTCAGGTCATGATCCCAGGGGCCTGGGATCGAATCCTGCATTGGGCTCTTCGCTCAGTGGGGAGGCTGTTTCTCTCTCTGCCTCTGCCTGCTTGTGCACTCTCTCTCTCTCTCTCTCTCTGACAAATAAATAAAACCTTAAAAAAAAAAACTACTTCACAAATCTGAAAGGAAAATAATAGAAGGAGCATGATAAAGCATAGAAGCATTTTATTAGATAGAAATTAGGCTGGTCCCAGGTAAGAGAAAATCCAGTTGATTTTAAATAATTAGTTCTCTCACAAAACAAGCATGTAGTCAGGGTGCCAATGATACCAGCTCTGCCTTTCCTATCTCAGTGTCCATCCTCATGTTTGCTCACTGCCTTGGTAAGCAGCACAGCCAAATTCCAAGCCATCATTTGCTTTTCATTTTAGACAGGAGACTTTCACTACCCTCTCCCTGCAGACTTCCTCTTACAAATTACTGGCCAGAATTGAGTCACATGCCCACTCTTAGACCAACCATTGCCAAGATAAATAAAATCATCACGACTTGACTTTTCTTTTCTTTTTTTTTTTTTTTTTTCCAAGATTTTATTTATTTATTTGACAGAGAGAGATCACAAGTAGACGGAGAGGCAGGCAGAGAGAGAGAGAGAGAGAGAGGGAAGCAGGCTCCCTGCTGAGCAGAGAGCCCGATGCGGGACTCGATCCCAGGACCCCGAGATCATGACCTGAGCCGAAGGCAGCGGCTTAACCCACTGAGCCACCCAGGCGCCCCACGACTTGACTTTTCTTATTTTAATCATGTGTTATCTCTTATTATTGCTAAAATCAACAGCTTGCTTATTCCCATTCCCCACCCCAGACACTTGCAAAGAGAGAGGTGGGATGGTTCTCAGAGTAGACATCACTGTTGACCTCAATTGTTTTTAAAGATTCATATGATATCTGTAAAAGTGCAGTTTTATGTCAAGAAGTCAAGTGTTAACATCACTATCTAGATCTGATTCTGAGTTTACAGAACACTCCAACATTAGACAACGGGGGCACCAGAATGCAATGAACTATTTTTCTAGTTTGATGAGTAAGAGCCAGCAAAGCAGCTTTTAAAAAGCACAATTTCTCAGCTAACATGAATCAGAAAAAAAGTGTCAGTTCTTTCCAATTTTACAATTCCCAATATGATCCAGTTGAGCAATCTTATCCAACCTCACCTCTCTACTCAGTATCTGCTTAGGGAATGAGGGGATGAGAAAACATACGGGGTAGTTGTGTCAATGGCTCCATTTTTTTAAAATTAGCTGTCTTTTCACCTAGACAATTTTTGCCTTTCTAGGAAAGCAGTGAAGGTCAAATTATGAGATTATCTGATAAAAAACACCCCCATGCAAGATCTTCCTGTATTTGGATTTTCAGTTATAGACTTACAATGAAGGAAAATTCAAATACCTTCAAAAACTCAGAATGCAATGGTCTTTGATGGCATAGGCCATTCCTTCTGCATCTTTACAGACAGCATTAATCCTAAAATTGGAATCATTAGACTGACCCTTACTCAAAGTATGATTACAAATTCATGAAACTTTTCTCATATTTTTTTAAGATTTTATTTATTTTATTTAGTTAAGAGAGAGTGAGAGAGAGAGAGAGAGCGCGCGCGCACACAAGTGGGGGAAGGGGCAGAGGGAGAACCAAACTCCCTGCTAAAGCAGAGAGCCAGACACAGGGCTCAATCTCAGGACCTTGAGATCATGATCTGAGCCAAAGGCAGACGCTCAACTGACTGAGCTACCTAGGCGCCTCTAAGATTTTATTTTTTAAGTAATCTCTACAACCAACGTGGGGCTGGTCACAACCTTGAGATCAAGAGTTGCATGCTGCACCTACTGAGCCAGTCAGGCACCCTCATTTTTTTCCCAACAGGGAGCTTGAACTCAGGACCCTGAGATCAATATCACATGTTCCACTGACTGAGCCAGCCAGGCGCCTTGAAACTTTTCTCATTTTTAAACTACACTATATTACATACTCCTCCTTGAACACATCTCATCTTTCCCTCTGTGCTTTTCGGTTGTTCTTTCCACCTTAATATTTGCCTTGCCAACTAATGCTGTAATTACTGCCATTAGAATTTTGTCAGATGAGATTCAGGGTCTGTCTCCCATGCCCCCTTTTCTTCCATGCCCAGACAGGGTCCAAGGCTTTGAATCATTCCTCACAGGGTTCACCCACTATCCAACTCTCAACCACTCTGAGGATTTTAATAGATCCAAAAGAGATGCAAGCTCTACAAAAGTCCCCAAAAGTAATGAGACCAAAAGGTCAGCTGACTAGGACTGAAAGGAGGACTACTGCCTACAACTTCCCTCACTTATTTCTTTTTTTTTCCTTTAAAACAGTGCAGGTAGAAAAGAATCAGCAAAGAAATTGGGAAGGCTCAAGAGAAATGACGAGGAGGGCTCCACATCTGACTGGTTTCTTTTTATTCCTGAGATGTAGGATCTGTACACATCCACATACCACAGAACAGACACAAAAGAATTCTGGCTTTTTTTTTTTTTTTTTTTAAACAACCTCCAAAAGTCACTGCAATACCAGAAACATTTGGGAGACTGAGCCATGTGATGACAATTACAGGAATCCTGGAAGGGAAAAGAATGCTCAGGGAAGTCCAGACAGCCCTGTATTATAAACGCCACTTCAGCCCCAGAGTCCTCCCCACACCCTCCACATCACTGCCAGGGAGAGGTGGCTGGAGACGCTGTTCCACAACATTCCCTGGACAGCTCTCGATGAGAAGCATGCTCTCACACTGCTCCATGATTTTGGTTTGCTCAGTGTCCTCACCCTTTGAAGTAAGACACTTCCTGATGGTCAGGAGTTTGGTTCCCAAGGATGTGAGACTTACAGTAGAAAGATGAATGAAAAGGCAAACCACTAAACATACTAATATGACACTGAAACTTTTTTCCAAGTTTCTTTATTCCCTGAATTAATCCTTGTGGAATTTGGGGTAGGGGGCTGGGAGGTTAAGATTTGTAGTTGGGAGGAGAAAAAGAACAAATATTTACCGAGCACCTCTCAGAGCAAGCTGCTTTCAGAACTAAGAAACCTTGCAAAGGAGACAGCATCCGGGTTTAATGACAACTAAGGCTCAGAGAGGCAATGTGCCTCATCCCAAAGCTCTTAAGAAGGCAGCAGCCTGGAATCCCACACCAACCTGACTCTTTCTATGAAACTACACTGCCTGAGACTGAATGCAAATACATCAGAGTCAGACATGGTACAACACAAACAGGCATTCACCAATCACTCATACCAAAGCACAACTGACTTTATTTCTTTCTTCTTACATAATTCATATAAAGTATAAGAAGTGAGTTGCAGGTAATCCAAATAAAGTAAAAAAATTATTTGTAAAAATGTTTAAAGATAGCTATTAATATCCCCAGAGAATAGGCAATGCTATTCTCATTTGGTACATTTCCTTCTAGCATTTCATATACACACACACACACACACACACACACACACACACAATCTTTTTTTTTTTTTAAGATTTTATTTGTTTATTTGACACAGAGAGAGATCACAAGTAGACAGAGAGGCAGTCAGAGAGAGAGGGGGAAGCAGGCTCCCCACCGAGCACAGAGCCCGATGCAGGGCTCGATCCCAGGACCCTGGGATCATGACCTGAGCCGAAGGCAGAGGCTTTAACCCACTGAGCCACCCAGGCGCCCCCACACACAATCTTCTTATGTGCCACAAAATTGGAGTCATACTGGGGGGAGGGGGGTTGGGGGGCTGGGATTATTATGGACATTGGGGAGGGTATGTGCTATGGTGAGTGCGGTGAAGTGTGTAAACCTGGCGATTCACAGACCTGTACCCCTGGGGAAAAAAATATATGTTTATAAAAAAATAAAATTAAAAAAAAAATTGGAGTCATACTATCTACAGTTTGTCAGTTTGTGTCCACTTCTTTTCAACTAATATATTGGAATATATTCCCATGTTACTAGAAATTCCTCAAAAGTCTGATCTTTTAAATAATTTCATTAGATGGCACCTCGTGGCTCAGTCAGCTCACTCAGCACCTGCCTTGGGCTCAGGTCATGATCCTGGGGTCCCAGAATCAAGCCCCTCGTGGGGTCCCTACACAGCAGGGAGACTGCTTCTCTCTCTCTTTCTGCCATTCCCCCTGTTTTGCTCCTTTGCTCTCTATCAAATAAATAAAATCTTTAAAAAAAATAATAATTACATCAGAATATATTTCATAACTAAAGTCTTCCAAATGAAAGCTCTGTGCTGACAGATTAGGAAACGTAAATACTTGAAATATTACATATTCCATGTAGATATCTACAGAAAGGAAGTACAGGAGACTGCAGAGCCATGAATCATGATTCCACAGAACCCCTGCTGTTAAAAGGCTATAGTTCAACAGAATCACATTTGATAAAGCTTCATAGGTTTGAAATATTACTAACCCATTAATATACGCAAAATGTACAGAATTCAAAATTGGGATTACAAATTATCAATTATTTTTTGCTAATGCCTTTCGTGGGTCTATATGGAAGTCAAAGTGCCCAACATTGTGGAATTTTCTTTAGATAGAATCATGATAAATTGAGTACCTGTTTCCATTTATTAGCAAAAGCTTCTCCAACATGGCACACACCAAAGAACCATCTGACTATCTTATAAAGCCCAGCAGTGGTAGTAATGATAGTAATACTAAACAGAAAGAGGACAGTAAGTAAAGAGGAAGAGGACCGTGATGATAGCTTTCATTTTTTTAAGTCTTATTCCATGTCACTCACTGTCACTAACTCTTAATATAGATTTTCTTGGATTTAATTCTTTCTAAATCCCATAAGGTAGCCACTTTCCTTATTCCCATAAAGTAACAAGCAACTTGAACCCAGAAAACTTGAATTCAAATCCATTCTTGGTTCTAATAATCTGCAAATAGTTATTTCTCTCTAGATATCCAATTCTCTACTGTATAATAGAATGGCACTGTAGATTAAATGAGCTCCCATGTACTATGGATTTGACTATCACCTGAAAATATATATGTGCCCCTTGGGGGCAAACACATATCACTAAATAATCATGTCACTAAATCTCATTATGGGCTCACCATCTTTCATAGCATAGCACAGCAAGAAGTTATAAACAATCAACACATGTTAGCTTTAAAAATGAAACCTCCTAGGGGGACGTAGGTGATACAGTAGGTTAAATGTCTGACTCTTAGTCAGATTGTCCCCCGTGTTGGGCTCCTCCCTCAGTACAGAGTCTGCTTCAGAATCTCTCTCTCTCCCTCTGTCCCTCCTGCTCGTGCTCGTTCGCTCGCTCTCTTTCTCATATAAATCTTAATAAATAAATAAATAAAAGTAAAACCTCCTCGGCAACAAAAGCCCAAAACCTAAATCTTCGTAATTCTAAAAATTTGAACCCCATGATGAGCGCAATCTGTCAATATCTGGTATCCAGCTGAAAACTCTTAAGGGACAGAGGTTTCCTCCCACCGTGAAAGCTGGCTGACCTGAACAAAAATACATATCTATCAGCAACTGTCCAGGATAACCAAAACAAAAGGTCTACCAGGGTGGGGCATGAAAATCCGTATCAAGCCCAGGAAAGAAAGGAGAGCTATCCCACCAAAGAGAAGGCTGCCTCCAGAAGGAAAGTGTGGGATATCCATCAGAGCCCTGGGGAAAGGGGTCCAAATCCTGATTTCCATCTACTCTGCTTCCATGTATTAAGCTAATGTTTTAGCTCTATGAAAGTAATTACCAGCTCTGCAACCCATCAGTTTACCCTGAGCATTTCTGCTGATTTTTTCTTTGGTCTCTAGGACCCAAGAATCCCTTTCATTCATCTGGAAGTATGAAGGAAAGATTGGTTGTTACTAATCTCTTTCAATTCTAAATTTCTGCCAAGTCATTAGGAAAAGAAAATGAATTATTTTTGAGTATTTTAATGGAACCTATGGGGGTTAGAGTAGGTATAGCCTCTGAAAAACATAAAGCCATATATCTTTGACCTCCCCTCTTCTAAGCAGAATGGACAAATGCAATTTGGCTCTAGGCTGTGAACTCAGGGATATGATCCAAATCACCTCCATCCAAATTTAGGTAGTCTGCCAAGAGTGGCTTAGTCAATAAATGAAATGTATATGGAGTTACAAAAGAATTTCATACATCCCCTAATGGCTTCTAATGGAAGGCATTATTACTATCCCCATTTTACAGATAAGGACAACAAAGTTCAGAGGTTAAAAGTACCAGCCCCAAGATCACACTTAAAACGTAACAAAGCAATCTTCTGGGCTCAAACACCAATTTTCTATGCAATTTTTTCAAATAACTGTAGCATGTTATGGTCTAAAGAAGTTCCCCAACTGGAAGTAACATTCGAAACTTTATGAATTGTAAGAGGAGCTTAAGTGCATCCACCCACAGGCAGGTATTCATTTTGCACTGTCCACTTAACTATATAAACATGATAGAGGAAATGATGAAATTACCCCACGATTCCGCTCACTGCCTTGTGAATCCACTTCCACTGCACAAATACACTGAATGGGCATTACACATATAATGAACATATGTCCACAGAATATACACACACAGGAAGTAGTGGGTAAAGACCCATGTGGCAGTAATGACCGTGGTGAGTCCTTTCTGCCATTTAAGTCCTAAACACAACTGCTTCCTTTGGTCAACAGCAAACCCCATGAGAAGGTTGTCTGTGAATGTAGGTACTTCCAATCCAAACAGCAGGTAGCTATGGAAGCTATATAAACATCAACAGGGCTTTTTTTTTTTTTTTTTTTAAGATTTTATTTATTTATTTGACAGAGAGAGATCACAAGTAGACAGAGAGGCAGGCAAAAAGAGATAGGGAAGCAGGCTCCCTGCTGAGCAGAGAGCCCCATGCCTCGCCATCCCAGGACTCTAGGATCATGACCTGAGCTGAAGGCAGAGGCTTAACCCACTGAGCCCCCCAGGCACCCCAGGGCTTTGTTTTTTAATTGCCTAGAACCAAGGTTCCAGGTTCTGCAATAAATAGAACAAGCAATGTTTGACTCCTTAGGCATGTGAAAATCTGCTAAAATACACATATGCATTTTCCTTTTTTCAGATTCTATATGCAATATACTTTAGCTACAGAAAATCTTGAAAGTGTAGAAAAGCATGAAGAAACAAATTAGGGGTGCCTGAGTGGCACAATCAGTTAAGCGCCTGACTCTTGGTTTTGGCTCAGGTTGTGATCTCAAGGTCATGAGACTGAGCCCTGCAGGGGGCTCCATGTTCAGCCAGAGTCAGTTTGGATTCTCTCTTCCTCTCCCTCTGCCCCTCCTGCTCATGCTTTCTCGGTCTCTCTAAAATAAGTAAATCTTAAAAAAAAAAAAAAAAAAAAAAATCAGAAATTAGTCATAATCCCAGTACTCAGAGGCAACAACTGATGACATACTGGCCTATTTTCTTCCAATTTTTTTTTTTCCTGACTGCTAGACTATTAAAATATTTCCTTTTCTACAGAAAAAGAAACTAGTTTCTTCAGACAAGAACAGGAAAATGTAGCTTAGAAAAACTGAATTCCACTGCATTTATAAATAAAATTAAAATTTCTTGAATAAAATGTTAATGATATAACTACAGCAAAAAAAAAAAAAAAAAAAACTTAAAAATCCTTTGGAAAAGCTCAGTAAGGTCACAATCTAATACCTCCCAGTACTACATCAAAACAGAAGAAATAAAAATCTATAATGAGCATAAAATAGGTACTCATGTGAAAACTGGTTTTATTTTTTCCAATCTTTATGTTCTAAAATCCATTTTTTTTTTACACTGCGATTATTAACCATATTAAGTAGGCTGGCATACTGAATATCTTAAGCTGAAGGAATCTGAGAAAATGGCACAAGCAGGAAGGTCATGCTGACCTTCTCCTGGCCCTTCTTACCGGAAACAGGCCATAAAACCTTCATATGCAAGATGCCTTCCCAACACCAAGAGGAAAGGTGTATCCCTATCTCCAAAGGAAAAGGGATGCAGAGAAGAATTCTAACAGGCCTTGCTAAGTTTCCTCTGGCTTACTATAACTACCTCATATTCTTACCCTATCATCTTCCTCTACAACTGTATACTCTTCATCAAACCTAGCATAAAACACTCAGGTCTGTTTCTTTGGGTCTTCATTTCTTACAAAAGTTTCCATGTCACATAAAATTTACATTAAATAAATTTGTATGCTTTTC